>NW_006297021.1:4806117-4853852 GCF_000327345.1 Myotis davidii | reverse complement strand
CCCTTGCGCCGGCTCACCTGGACCTCCGCCATCTTCCCCAGCGACAGGAAGGCCTTGGCCTGCCGCGCCACTTGTTGCTGGACTCCAAAAATGGGCTGCGAATGGAGAACAGGGGGGCCCCGGTTAGACATCGGCTGTGGCTCCGGTTGGCGGGAGCCCGGCTGCCTGGTGGCGCGCCCACTCCCCACAGGAGGCGGACGGGGTCTGGACAGAGCTCCATGGCATTTATTGAAACCTCTGTGGGTTCTTTAGAGATGAAAAGGCTTAAAAGAAACCCTGCGTGGAGGAACGCACGCAAGATGCACACCCCGCAAGCTGATCCAAATGTGTTTGGAAAGGCAGGAAGCGCTAACGCCATCGCGTATTCAGAGCTTTTTAGTTCCTAACGTGGGCAGAATGTTCATGTGTGAGCTTTTCTCTTTCAATCTCTAGATGCCCGTTTCCTCCGTCCCTCCCATTTGGGGCGCCCAGCTTAGCAGGTCCGCCATCCCAGCAGCTTTGTCCCCGGGGAGGCTGAGGAGCAAGCAGCAAACACAGGATGTGCAGGGCAGGGGGTCACATGCTCTGGCTTGTAAACTCTATCCTCTCCCAGTGAAGATGATTTCAATAGAATGTCATCAGTGAAACTGCAGAACTGAAACGTACAAGGATGAGTGCGCTGTGGGACAGCTGGGGATGAGGATTTATTACTCTGGGAAAACATTTATTTTTTGGAGACTTAGGGACAGGGCACACGCTACACTGGCCAATGACTTATTTTATTATTTTTTAAAAATATATTTTGATTTTCTTACAGAGAGGAAGGGAGAGGGATAGAGAGTTAGAAACATCGATGAGAGAGAAACATCAATCAGCTGCCTCCTGCATACTCCCTACTGGGTATGTGCCTGCAACCAAGGTACATGCCCTTGACCGGAATCGAACCTGGGACCCTTCAGTCCACAGGCCGACGCTCTACCCACTGAGCCAAACCAGTTAGGGCCTGGCAAATGATTTAAACCAGAGGGCATCTTAACTCAGCCATTTCCTGTACTACCAGATGTCTGTCTGGCCAGTGTTCCCAAATGGAAACATCTGTTTTATTTGCAGCCGTGAAAGAAACATTTGTTCTCCCCGAACTTGGGGCGGCCTCCACGTCTTTGCCGGAGATTCCCTAAGCCAGGGGTCCTCAAACTACGGCCCATGGGCCACATGCAAATACAAATATTGTATTTGTTCCTGTTTTGTTTTTTTACTTCAAAATAAGATATGTGCAGTGTGCATAGGAATTCGTTCATAGTTTTTTTTAAACTATAGTCCGGCCCTCCAACGGTCTGAGGGACAGTGAACTGGCCCCCTGTTTAAAAAGTTTGAGGACCCCTGCCCTAAGCTGTCCTTATGGTGCGTGTCTCTTGACAGAGAACCCGAACCGTATTTAAAAGGCTGCCTCGGAAAAAAAATTGGCAATTCCATTTGTACCGTCAGACGTGTTTTCAGACATGTTGGGGAGTCGCACACAATTAGGACACGCTTGTTTAATGCAGCAGGAAACTGCATATGTCTGCATGGCACTGTGGTCAGCGTGGATGCATCTGCAATTAGAAATGTTAAAGTGGCCCCCAGCCCTGGACACCGATGGGTTTTTGCTTTTCTAAATGTGAAGATGACATGTGAAAAAGGGAATTGCCTTTATGTTATGAAACATGTACCGGGAAACAGAGGTATTGATGCTGTATGTGTGTGTGTTTTAGCCACAGTTGCCTTTCCTCTTTGTAGTCATTGAAATTATAGGAAATTGCTCGAGGGGCGGGGGGATGAGTCTTTCTAAGACTCTGCACTCTCCTTTAATTGTTACGGGGCAGCCCAATTTCTTGATCTTTCCTTATTCTTGCTTTAAGCTAGAATTCTGTTGCTTTGTTGTGCATTCCTTTCTGATCTTTGAATGGTGGGAACTGAAAGTGGCATTTTCTGAAACGGCAGCTTTGACTTTGCCATTTTCCATTCTTTTTCTCCTCTTATATCTCAGAACCGTTTAAGGCCTCCTGATCTGTTATTGCCAGGAAAATCCATAAACACCGAGTTGTAGGGGGAGCCTTGTGTTGTATTTTTTATTTTTAATCATCTCCCATGAAACACGGTTTCTATTCTTTAATAGGTGACCTTTGTGGCACTGTTTGTGGACTGCTAATTTGGTGTAGGGATCGCCTGCCCTCCTCTTTCCTGTGTCTTTGCCTTCAGGTCCCAAGGGCCATAAATGTGCTTTCATGGGCTTCTCTGGAGAAACCCTGCAGTTTATTACCTTTTGCTAATGTCTTTCTGCGTTTTTATTAGCATCACTAAAAACAGATTTAAGCCCGTTTCATGGGCCCCCAGTTTACTGAGCAGAAATGTTGTTTTTTTCTTCCCTCAACGAGTCAAAAAATTAGAAACTGATTTTGGTCCAGGTTTCACAAACACAGTGTGACTGAATCCGGGTGCACAGGACACACGTAAGCCATTGACCACCCTTCCCGACCTTCGCTTTGCGGGTCTTACCGGGACATCGTCCCACTGCTGGCTCTTCACCAGTTCGTAGGACGGCTCCGTCAGGTCAAACTTGGGGACGGGGAACCCAGGGATCGCGTTGTGCAGGTGGAAGCCAAACGTCACCAGCCAGCTGTTAACATCTGGGAGGAGGATGTCGCAAAGAACAGGGGTTAGGGTTTATGCTGTGCTTTCAGAACCTGAAACTCTTACCTGAGAGAAAGGCCCGGATTCACAAAGAACAACCAGAGAAAGAGCACACGGGTACCGTGACCCCAGAGTTCAAAACCAGCTCCCCACTTTCAGACGCGAAGACAATCACCCCAGCAAGGGCCGTAGGAAACGGGGAGTCACAGACGCGCACTGGGACAGACGGAATACGCGGCCCCGTGCGCCGGCTGCCGCCTGTGTTGGTGATCGGGCCGAAACCAGGCGGACCGGCGCAGCAGCGGGGAGAGCCAGGGTTGTTGGAAACGGATGGAATGTGTAGTATGGTCAGCAAAGGCTGGTCTTAAAGACGAGCTGTGTGTCACTGTCTTTCAAAAGGCATGGCCCAAGGATATGCAGCTGCCCGCAACCCATTTTCTAGGAATAAAAGCCCTAAGTTGAGAGAGTGGAAAACAACAGTAGATGCTTCATCAGAGGCGAATGCGGAAAGCTGGCCCGGGGCGCAGCACTGCTGCTCATCCTCAGCTAGGCCTTCGAGGCGCACCCTGCACAGTGGAAACACACGTTTTTGGGAGAAAACCTGGGAACCTTTCAGATGGTCTTTTAAAATATTTGCCTGTGACTCCGAAAGCCACTAAGCTCCGAAGAAGGCGTCTCTTCTCTTGGGAGGTTATGCTCTTGCAGAAGTGCTCAGCGGGCAGGCAGCTCTGGGACTCTGGTTGGGTGTCGATGATTCTATATGTTAAGCTGGGAAGTGGGAAATTGCATTTCACCTAATAGTTTATGCCAGCCCCTCTCTCTTTTGATGTTTTTAAGAAAATGCTGCTGTGGCATTCTGCAGTCCACATTGCTAGGAGCGGAGGAAATCGGGAGTACGGCGTCCCCGCCTTCCAGTCAGCCCCTGTCAGCACCTCGCAAAGAGCCCGGGGTTAACTGCCTGTCACCATGATGGAGTCGCTTGCTTCCTATCTCCTCCTCTAGAGCACCCCATTGCCAGGCCGGCTGGCTCCTTGTCCAGGTATCATAGGGCTCTAAAGTCAGCGGTATTCTCCCTCTTCTAAATGGGGGGTGGGGTGGTGGGAGAGATAAACCCCAAGTTCATCATGTAGGACAGAAAGTGATATCTATCTTTCTATCGATCATCTATCTTGTATTTAGAGAAAATCCCTTCTCATGACTGGTGGAGTATTGGAGGTAAGGGCTCTCCTACTTACAACCAATGTCTGTGTAACTGAGAGCCAGAGGGTCTTAAGTGTTGCAAACATTGCCAACATGATGGGACATGGCTGTGGAGGTGGACTGAAGAGCCCTGAGGGAGGGCACACGAGGGCGTGGCTGAATTCGGACACGGAGTGAAGGGGCTTTCAGCGGGTTCACCTGGCAGAGAGCTACGGACGGCGTTGGGAATGCGGGGAAAGCAGGAGGCAGATGGAGAGTGAACGGGGGCAGCGTTTGGAGAGCCGTCCTGGCAACTGAGAAAACGGACATCTCGGTACACCGGAAATGCCGAGCAAGAAAACGACAGCCTGAAGGAGCACCTATCTAACACAAGCAAAGGCAACACAGAAAACCCCCAAACGAAACCACAAAGCAGGGAACCTTAACTGTGGAGTGCAGCTCAGGAATGAACGGTGGAGGCAGAAGGATTCAGGGTCCTTGGAGTGGAGGAGGAGTGAGGAAGTCAGCTATGTAAGGGAACTGGGCGTGCTTGCTGGGTCCCTGTCTCTGTTTCCTGGTGGCAGAAGTGGGATCTGATGCTTTCAATTGCATCACGCACCAACCTTGGGAAGATCTTAAATCTATGCCCTGAAGATCAGTGTATCTATTAGTAGTGCCAGGACCGTACCACATGGTAATGAAGACGGTAGTATAAGGGGACAGGCGTGAGGACAGACACAGTGTCCCCTGGCTAAGCAACTGATGGGAGAAACGGTTCCTCTGTTGTCCTGAGGTGATGGGATGCTGAGCCACACTGTGCTGTATTTCACACCCATCCTTTCCGCTAGAATGGACACGACTTGTCTACAAAGCCACACAGCTGGTAGGAGAGGGGGAGGGACTGGAACCCCCGAGTTCCATGGTGTCTGCATCTCCAGGTGCAGACTTCCCTTCCGTGACTGAACTCCATGTCTTTTCAGAAAATTGTGGCCTTGGGCATTGGCAGGCAGAACAGAAGTAACAAACTATGTCTCGGTTTCCCTTTTTGGTTTCTCTGTGGTTCCACAGAGAAATAAATGCATTTAAGAGGCGAGGCATTTGATTTTGCATGAGTAAACTACAAAGTTAAAAAGAAAGCAACTCTAATTATTTTGTGTGTTAACCCAAGGATTAAAGTAATTCCGTACCCAGCAAGGAAGTAAGACGGTGCTCACCTGTGATGTAGTCTTTCACGTCATGGATTTTGCTTGCAGGATTGTTATTCCTGAACATGTACAGGTTGAAAGGAGCCGGGTCCCTCCCGATTCTCCTCCAGATTTCTATGTCAGGCGTCGTCCAGCGTCCTGCCAAAATGTCGTAATCCCTTTCTCCGAAGTGGATGAGTTTTGTGAGTGGGTCATACAGGCCGCCATGAAACCCAATGACCAGCTGGAAGTCAATATTGGAGTCAAAGTAGATTTCGCCGTAGGCGGTGTACTGGATCTGCTTGAGCATGAGTCCGTTGCTACTGAAAACAGCCAGCGGCGTCCCGGTGTTGTCCGAGGCGATGTAGAACTCATCCCCGCTGCTGATTTCCATGGCAAACAGATGTCCCTGGAGATCGTAATAGAGGGAGGTGATCTCTGAGCTCGAATGGTTGTAGACATGTGTGATCCTCGTGGGGTAGATGAGGTCGGCGTAGAAAAACTGCAGGTGCTGTCCCAGGCTGGTTTTGCTGGAAACGCGCCTTCCCAGGCCGTCGTACCGATAGATGACGGTCCAGCCGCTGCCTTTGCTGTAAACCCGCGTGAGGAGCCCCTTGGAGCTGTACTCGAAGATCTCCGTGCCTCTCTGCCGCAGGAAACCGTCCTCGTCCAGCCGGTACTGGACGTCCCCCAGGCGGGTGATCCTGTCTCGCAGGTCGTAGCGGAGCGGGGTCAAGCGCGCGCTGTTGCTGGGGTTCAGCAAGTGGAGGTTCCCATTCAGGTCGTAGTTGTAGCGCCACATGATCTTCTCGTTGAGATACACGGTCTGCAGCTGGCCGTCCACGTCGTACTCGTAGGCGTACTTGGTGGTGTTGGCGAAGGGCCCGATTTTGATCTCTCTCTTGGTGACCCGGCCCATGTTGTCGTACTGGATGGTGATCCAGTACATGAGGGACCGGAAGATCTCGTACTGAATCTCCTTGATGCGGCCGTGGGCGTCGAAGTGCTTCGTGTACGTCATCACGGCCGTGGAGATGATCTGGTTGATGTCGTAGTAGATGACGCCGAACTTCCCAAACTGCTCGACTTTGCCGGAGATGTCGTCGAACTGGTAGAGGTCGATGGGCAGCGGCGTCTCGTTGATGACCCCCTGCATGCTGGTTACGCGGAAGCTGTTGTCGTAGCTGTAGTCGAAGCGCGCGTTGACCATCCCGTCCTCGCTGAAGCGGAAGATCTGCCTGTCGATGAGGGGGCCTATCTGCCGGTACCGGATGGTGCAGATGAAGCCGTCGCTCTGCAGGTTCACCGTCTTCAGGACGCCCGCCGCCTCATCGTAGGTGAAGCTGACCCGCGTGCTGTCGTACAGGATCTCCGAGAGCCGGGTCTGCCTGCGGTACTTGAACAGGACCCGCCGGCTGGTGCCCAGGAAGGCCGTCTGCAGCAGCAGCCCCTCCTCGTTGTAGTCGGTGATGACGGAGGCGTTGCTCTCCGGCGGGTTGTAGATGTTGCGGTAGTAGCCGATGGAGCGGATGGTCTGCATGGTGTGGCGCGCCACGCTGGGCATGGTGATGGCCGACAGCCGGTCCCACAGGTCGTATTCGAAGATGTACTGGCGCTGGCTGTGCAGCAGGAGCACCATGGACTGCAACGAGAGGACACACCGTTAGGCGGTGCTGTGAACGGGGAGGCAGAAGCGAGGCGTAGCGACCGCGGACGCGCAGAGACATGCCACCCGGGAAAATTTCTTTAAAAAGTGTATGTTTTTATTGATTTCAGAGAGGAGGGGAGAGGGAGAGAGATGAAAACATTGATGAGAGGGAATCACCGATCTGCTCCCTTCTATACGCCCCCTACTGGGGATTGAGCCCGCAACCCAGGCATGTGTCCTGACTGGGAATCGAACCATGACCTCCTGGTTCATAGGTTGACATTCAATCATTGAGCCACA
Organism: Myotis davidii; assembly: GCF_000327345.1. Lineage (NCBI taxonomy): Eukaryota > Metazoa > Chordata > Mammalia > Chiroptera > Vespertilionidae > Myotis > Myotis davidii. The sequence goes on along the minus strand of NW_006297021.1, from coordinate 4,846,892 downwards.
CCAGCTGGGCTGATGTTCATTTTAATTGAGTTACCCTTGACCTTGCAGGTTGCTAAGGATTCCCCGTCTACTTTGCTTGGATGCTTAATCGTTAGGGGGCTAGGGGTTCTCCAGTCAGTGGCTCAAGATTCATAGTGTGCCCCGTGTCAGGACACGTGCTTCCTCCCCACGCACGCCCACCGAGTGGCAGGCTGTCGATGGGCCTGGGTAAATCGGAATGCAGGCCTGGGCCCCGCTGCCTCTGAGACACCATTTCCAGGTGCAAACAGCATCTGGGAAAGGCAGTGCTGTCACCATGAGCAGTTAATTCAGGAGGGCGGCTCCCCCCTCATTTGACTGAAGAGCCACTCAAGTCATGTTTCAATTTCCAGTGGATGTGGGGGCGGAGCAACGCCTTCAGAATATCGTTTTATGAAGAAGAGACATAAAGCGAGCCCCTTTATGGGATAATGTGCCCGTAAAGCGTCAGGTCAGCAAACATGGCTAGCGGAAGCACATGGCGAGGGAGGGCTACCAACTCCCTTCACAGAAACACGGACCCGGATGTGGGTTTTGCTTGTTTGTCTGCAGACTCTTGTGTGGCATCTGCAGCCGCAATGCCATCTACATGTTGAAGTCACCTCTTGGGCGTGCCAATCTCTCCTGGACCTCAGGGGCCATGAAAGGTTTCTGGGCTACACACTGCTTCGGTGTTAAATTATGAAGTGAATAAATGTATCCCTGAACATTAGCTTTGCTTATTTAGCAGGTAACTGCAGGAAGACAAAAGGCACGCATCTGCTGGGCTTACTCTGTGGTTCCTCAACAGCCAACCAATAGCCTGACTGCGTGCAGGGGGGCGGCTGGTGTGGAGGGAAGCCCTCATCTCAGGGCGCATGTGGGTGGGTTTGCCAGAGGTGAGGTTGACAGGCAGGGCCCTCGCTGGGGTGTCCAGGGTTGGGGGCTGCCTGAAGGCAGCAGCATCCGAATGTGAACCGTGGCCCTGCAGCTGGTTCTCAGCGGGGCCAGACTTAGGCGGGGTAGCTGCAGGGCAGAGGTGGGGATGGGGTAGATGTAGGGGTGGGGTTGAGGGGGCTGTAGGGCAGGGTGGGGTTGAGACTGAGGGGCTACGCAGAGCACCCCTGGTGACAAGAGTGTGTGAAGTGCACAACAGTGAAGCGGACATGAGCTGGCAGCCCGCGTTACTCCGTGAGAAGGAGCCAGCGTGGAGGCCGGAGCTGCTGGGCACTGCGTCTGTAGCTCAGGCCGCCGTGTGGTGGAGAGGCCTCAGGACTCACACCCAGTCGTTTCCTGGGCTGGCGCTCACTGCCCAGGAAGGAGGCACCCCAAGGACATGCTCTTTGGGGGGCGTGTTTCTTGAGAAAGGAATTCCAGGAGACAGTCCTCTCCTTCCTCTTCTGCCCCCCGCCTCCCCCGCCCCCGGGCCCATCAGTGCCCCAAACCACATGCCGCCTGGCTCTGCGCGTGGAGCTTGGACTCTGTTGTGGGACCGTCCCTCTGTTCCTTTTTCAAAATGCTGACACACCGAGCTCAAAAGGTTCGCCATCACTGACTTAGGGAGGGGGCCAGCCTGAGCTCGGTGCTTGCCTTCTACACGGGGGGGAAGGAGCCAGGCACAGAGGGGTGGGGATGGGGTGCCTGAAAGGCGGCTTCCTGAAGAGCAGCCTTGGGCGACTGATGCGTGAACAGTGCGTACACAGGGCCTCTGCGCTCTCTATGGCCAGGTCGATGCCCGCTGGCCTGGCAGTGGCAGCTTTCACCGTGCGGATGGCGGGCTCTCAAACCACAGACCCAGCTGGGAGGTTATTCACCGACGACTTACACGCCCAGCGTCTCATCCGTGGAGTGGCCCATGTACACGCCTGGCGGGGGGACAGTGTTCCGTGTCTGTTTACAAGGGCCTCAGTGAGGGGGACCCAGCTCAGGAGGAAGAGCTCAGCTCATGCGGATGCAGCTGAGATGGACACAGCGATGCTGAGGGTGGTACGTGGGGCTCAGGCACCGTCCCTGTCCCCTTGTCCTAGTGCTCTGGGAGGTGCCTGAAAAGTACTATCACTGCCTCCCCAGTTGTCTTTAAAAAATGTTATTATTGATTTCAGAGAGGAAGGGAGAGCCAGAAACATCAACGATGAGCGAGAATCATGGATCGGCTGCCTCCTGCACGCCCCACACCGGGGACCCACCGCACAACCCAGGCACGTCCCCTGACCGGGACTCGAACCGTGACCCTCTGGTTCATGGGCTAACGCGCAACCCCTGGGCCGCACGGGGTTTGGACTGGGAGAGTGCACACCTACCTTTTCCAAGTACGTGTAACTCCATGTTTTACCGTCCGCGAAGACCCGCGACACGATGCGCCCCTGCCCGTCGTAGTCCACCTTCTCGCTGGTGGTGCCCCGCTGGATGCTGGCGATCTGCCCCGTGGACGAGTAGGTGACGTTGACGGCCATCAGCTTGCTGCTCGGCAGCCAGAGTGTGGGGGGCCCCGGGCCCTGCTCTGTCTGTGACAGGGTAGAGCCATAACCTCCCCATTGACCCTGCCCTGAGTGTGAGAGTTCGTCGTAGATCTTCTCCGTCTTTGTGGTCCGATCGAAGTCGACGGACAGGAGGTTCCTGCCGTTGACCTGTGAGAACACCAACCGGACGACACGATAAATCACGCGGATCCAGTACCCGCCCCCGGTTACCCTCCGGCGTCCCCACCATGGCTTAAACACCATTTATGGTGATTGATTCTCTTTGTCAGTAAATTAATTTCGCAACTTCTCGGGTACGAGTGCAAGGCGGCAGATTAACTGCTCCTCTTAAAGGTTCCATTAAGCAGAAAGACAGCCTGGCGTTTGTTCAAAACGCTTTCAATTAAACTTTGTAAACTCGAGCAACCGGTAAGAACAGCACCAAACGCATCTGCTTTAGAGCTGGTTCAGATGTTAGGGAGGTGGGAAATAGGACGTCGCTGCAGACGGCGCCCAGCCCCCCCACGGGCACCGGAGGGAACTGCTCACTGGTTAATCGTGGCCGCATGAAATGCAAGTGGTGAGCGGGACTGTCGCCCTCTGCGGAGCAGTTGCGTGGAAGCTGGAACCCACATTACCATAAATTATTAATGAGCGGAGATAGCAGGAGGCTACAAACACGAGCATTGCTTTTGGCCAAATGCTGAAATGTCACCACTTTCCCGAATGCCTTTTCCTTGGATGCCATCTGGTTGACTGGCAGGGACTTCAGATCCTCTACTCCCCCGCCCGCCCGGTCCGACGTTTGTGATTCGTTTACAAGTCTCGCACCACGTTGCTGGGAGAGGGTCTCTGTGGCCCCAGGCCACGGCCACAATCTTCGACCACGTGTGGTTGTTACCGTCGGTGACCCATGGCGCACCCAAACCAGCCAGCATCACAGCCGCTCAGTTATGTGGCCTTGGTTATGTGGCCTCGGTTACATGGCCTCAGTAAGTTCTACCTCACAACGGCCCACAGTGTTAGCAGCCTGGGGCCCCGCAGGGGGAGGCCGGGACCTCCGCTCTTAGGTCTGCGGTGTGGCCTGGCGGCTGGTACCTAACGAAGTCTTGTTGACTGTTCGGATTGTTAAAAATTAGATGGGGAGATCTTAATTTCCCACGACCATGTCCCAGCTCGGACCTTCAAAATGGAGCATAGTCCCTTCCTCCCCAGAGTGAGGAGGGTCTCTGTGTAGAATCAGAGAACCAGCGAGTTAAGATCGGATTTCCTCTCCTTCCCTCTGCTCTTCCTAATTTCTTTTTATGTCTGAAAAAGCAGTGTTAATAAAACAAACAAAAAAAGGATAACTTATACACAGCTTGTCACAAAGAACAGCCGCACATACGCTCGGGGATTGGCCTGCTTTTCCCGCTCCTGGCACCTTCCTAACCTGCGACCGAAACAGCCCCTTCCCGTCCCCGTGCTGCCTGGTCTGAGAGCCCGCGTCCGCAGACGGGGTGGGATTCTCCAGGGTGGGGTTGGGAACACACGACCAGGCCTCTGCTGACAGCGTACTTGCCCTGAGCCCCACGTGATTCTCTCACATAACAACGGTGGGGACAGGCAGGGAGGGAACATTTCATTCATCCACAATACAGCTCTGTCATGTCTGCTTTGTGAGGGAGCACCTGGGTAATATGTTACTCGGGTCATGCTATAGCCAGCCAGGCCACAGATAAGGCCATGAGGCTGACAGATGTTATGATTTCCCCAGAAGGCTAGTGATTAGTAAAAAGTGGAGCCCGGTCTAGAACCGCAGGTTCTGAATTCCAGGTGGGGCTGAGTCTTTGGGGTACAGACTGGGGAGCACGCGTGGGAGCAGTGTACTTGCATGTCTGATGAAGGCAGTCCTGTGCCCGAGACTGTGTGTGTGTAATCTGCCTGCTTTCGGGACAGTGAGTAGGAGACAGCCTGGAGCTGCCTTCTGGTTTGCAATGGCCCAAGGAAGCAGGTCCTGGGGAGAAGTAGAGAGGGGTACAGGCAGAGGGGGTACAGGCAGAGGGGGTGCAGGCAGAGGGGTGCGCAGAGAGGGGTGCAGGCAGAGAGGGTGCAGGCAGAGAGGGGTGCAGGCAGAGAGGGTGCAGGCAGAGAGGGGTGCAGGCAGAGGGGTGCAGGCAGAGAGGGGTACAGGCAGAGAGGGGGGCAGGCAGAGGGGTGCAGGCAGAGGGGTGCAGGCAGAGACAGGTGCACGCAGCCACTGAGGCCAGGCTCCCCGGAAGGAAAGGCAGCAGCTGGAGTCGACTGTGGCAACAGCCTTCGCCCCTCTCCAAGTGACCTGGGGCAAGTCCGAGCCCACTTTCTCGCCCATCCATCACGTCACCTCCTCCTGGCGTCCACTGCTCTCCCTTCTCACTCCTCTCCCTGAACCACCCTCCCTCTGCCTCCCCTGCCTGCCTTCTGATCCGGGATGGAGCGCGGGCACCTGGCTCGCACAGCCTGAGTGCGGGTAGGGTGGGAGCAGGTGGCACTGGTGCCCAAAGACCTGGATTCAGTCCCAAACACCGGCCTTGCTACTGAAGCGGAGTCAGAATATGACCCGTCAGTGGCATGCAGACCGTATTTGACCCACTGGTCCCTTTTTTACTTCATTTTTATTTCTTGGAAACAGAGACTGGGTTGTAGTCAGTAGCTGTCCGCCCCGCCCCCCCACCCCAAGGCTTGTCAAGGTAAATCGTGTTGGATTGTGATGATAATTTAACCATTTTTGGTGCAGAAAACATGGACATTTTAATGGTATGCTCTGTGTTCTGTTCTCTCTCTTTGATTTTAAGTACTTTTGCTTAATGGTGCGGCAAGTGATTTTAGGAATAGTTACCTAGTTATCTGATAAACTAAAACCTGTTTACTAATAGAAAGAATGGGTCAGGCTCAGTTTGCAGGGGTCTGACGGTGGTTTTCTTGTCACCTGTGTTTTAGTACCGAGTCCATGTTGTCTTAGATTAAGCACTAAATAGGTGTCCTACGTCGCCGCGTGCTTCCGGGATAGACACGGCTCGGTGTGAAGTGGTCACGCAGAGAACACTGCAAAGACCAAGGTCACCAGCACCGTCAGAAAGGTCATTACATTCCTCTCACACATTCCACAAGTCAGTGGCGAGGAGGCAGGCACTAGGTCTGACGCCGATGCGCCTCCATGTGCCCAAGCTGTGCTTTAAAAAACTGAGGATAGAAAGAACTAGCCCACCTTCCACCGGCCAGCCCACCTTTCCATGCCCGTCTTTATGATCCGGAGAACTTTCAATAGCGAAGCCCTTTCTTAATGAGCCCCATCCCCACATCAGGAAGCCACCACCCCGAGGGGGTGACGGACAAGCTAAGATTTAAAGATGGCGTCAGTACAGTAAGAACCCATTGACACCCGGGCCGCTGGAGGCCGTGCTACATGCACGTTCCTGATTTCCCGGGAAGAACCATGTTTGGTCCTAGATTCTGCTCTCCGACACTCACCCTGAGCTTCCGGCCAAAGACGTTGACTTTTCCTTGGGCCTGCTCCTTCCGGAACCTCCACTCCACCAGGTTCTGGCCGTTCTCCCCGGGGAGGGTCATGTTCCTCTTGGCCATGGTGGGGTTGGCCGTGCCGGCCAGCACGTGCGGCTCCGTCTGGTAGTGGGAGTCGAGGCCGCTGGCGTAGATGACCCTCAGGGAGCCGTCGTAGCCGATCTGGTAGCTGTTTCTCAGCTGGTCTGCGGGACAAGCAGCAGAGAGCGTCAGCCACAGGCGTGGATTAGACCCTTGGCCGGAGGCGCCGCGAGAAGTGACACCGATTTCTAAAATGCCGACCGAACTGCATTCATAGGGAAATAAAAACGCTTTAGGACGCCCGCTTAGAAAAACAGTAAGACATCTCTGATTTCTGGCATTTCACGCTGCATCAGGTGTGGCCGACCATGAGAGAACGTGGAGGTTTATAGGCCTTCTCCACTACCGATGGGCTCCTTTCCCTCCTCTGTCTGACGAACTAAATGAGGGTCGTGCAGTGAGCGTTCTGCAAAGAGCCAAGGATGGGCTCCTCCGGAGGCTGGTGTCACCTCCAGCGTCTAGGGGACTCTCCTGCCCTGTTCCTGTATCTTTTACTAAAGGACGCTGAAAAGATTTAATAGCTATACCTTCTCAACCCCAAATAGAAGGTGACAGTTCGCCTGAAATGGATGTTAAGAGACTCATCTTACATTTGGTGCCAAAGACATTTCATATTGTAAGCTACTGCTTCAGCTTAAGATGCTCGCATAACACAGACGATTTGGAGAATGAATGAACTCGAGCAATACTAACTTCAGATGACTGTGCAGAGTACCTGACAGAATTAGTAACAAACAACAACAACAAAATGAGTCGAAGATGTTTAGCTCAGAGCTAGCGATTCCTAAGGGCTTCGCCCTCACAACTTTGCATCGTAAAGGCCTCTGGTGGGAGGTCCCGTCATGGAGACGTTGGACACAGATGCCTACGGAGCGAAGAGCTCCAAGTGCAGACATTACATACGGGCGTGTTTGGAACTGGGATAGAATCTCCAGTGACCACACCACAGGGCATTCAGACACCGTGTCCCGGATTCGGGAAGGGCCGTGCCCCCAACACGGGACGCCCGGCGGTGAGGGTGACGGGCTCAGGACACCAGGACGGTGACCCAGGGAGGGTCTGATGGTGCACGTGAAGCATGGAAATACATCGTTTTATTAAACGGGAATGGACGGTTTCCCGGTTAACATAGTGTTTTCTATATGACGTAACTTTATAGTATAGCGTGCCCCCAAAAGTGAATACACACTTTAACAGCGGATGATAACTCACTTCATTTTCACGTTTAACTGATCTGAAATAATGGGTGAAGCCAGACTAAGCTTCGAACAAAGAAAATGTACCCTAAAGAGCCACTAGACTTTTTTTTTTTTAATGGGGATACATGAAAGATAAAGTTTACGGTGCAAAACAGGCAACAGGCAACACACAAAATGATTCTTGATGTTTGTGATTCCATCGCTTTGCGTTATCAGCAGTGTCTGGACCAGAACAGGCATCAGTTTGAAAACAGGCATTGATAAAAAATAATTATTCCTTTCTGTAGATTCCTGTACATCTTGAAAATGAACTGTACGTTAATAAACATTGACTTTATAACCAATGTATACGTTTTTTTGGGACACCTTGTATGTACATATAACTCAACAACCATTACGTGTAGACATGAGGCTGTTTCCTCCCTATCTCTGGAGGTTTCCATGTTCCCCTTCCCTGTTCCGGTTCACCTGAGACAACGAGGTGGCCACGCTCTCTCTGGGGGCCGGGCCTATGCTTAAATGGTGCTTTCGTGTTTACCTTGAACCATGGTGTAGAAAGAGTCGATGGAGGACAGATTGGAAGTGATGCTGACATCCTCGTCTCGGCTGGACGACTCCAGGTCCACGGTGATGGCCCTGTCCATGTCGCCATGGAGGTTGGTGACCACTCCCGTCGGGAAGGTGACGTTTGTCAGGCGACCTTCGCTGTCGTAGCTGAATGCAAAGGCAGGGGCTCGGTGTTAAATGGGCAACGGGGGTTCTCCTCTAAGTGAAACATGCGGCTCCGTCAGCTGCGCAAATTGGGAAGAATATTTGTCTTCGTGCAAGAGCGGTGCAGACGGAAGACTTCAAACATGCTTTGAAGTCACCAAAGCCTGTTTGACACGGAAACCCTCCCCAGTGAGCGCGAGTCAACAGCACAGCTCTCCCTCCCAGCGCATCCGTCTTTGAAGTGTGACCAAGGCCTGCCTGCACATCCAATTTGCTGTTTCAAAGGGAACATGTTTGCTGATGTTAAATTTCCAAGTATTCCTCCCCGTTTCCCACAAAGTAGACTTACTGCGCAGTCCTATCAGTTGTGAAAGATTTACTAACGTCTGCTCTATATGGCAGTGCAACCCAAATACATATACAACTTTGTGAAACAGTGTGTATACAAGCATGTATGTATTTGTGTATTTAAACATGCTCCTTGAGTGTCCTGAGACATCTTTAACAAACTAATCAGATAAAAGTCTACTAAAGACTTTCTTATTTCTCAGGGATTGACATGTTTTATCATGGTAAACTGGGGCGTAAGTGTTGGGTGGGATAGTGAGACTCTATCTTGTCCACAATGACATGGTAGGAATGGGAGGCATTTTGAACAATCATCCTATATAATAAAAACCCTAACATGCAAATCAACTGAACGGCAGAACAACCGGCCACTATGACAGGCATTGACCACCAGGGGGCAGATGCTCAATGCATGAGCTACCCCCTGATGGTCAGTGCACTTCCACAGGGGGAGTGCCACTCAGCCAGAAGCTGGGCTCATGGCTGGCAAGTGCAGCAGCGGTGGCAGGAGCCTCTTCCGCCTCTGAGGCAGCGCTACGGACCCCTCGGGGGCTCCCTGAGGGAACGGGCCTAAGCTGGCAGCCAGACATCCCCCGAGGAGTCCTGGACTGCGAGAGGGCATAGGCTGGGCTGAGGGTCCCCCACCCCCAGTGCACAAATTTCATGCACCGGGCCTCTAGTTTATTATATTTACTGAAATGAGGTATAGTGTTTACTGACACTTAATGATTATATGTGTTTTTATTATATTTATTTTACTTTTTATACTTTTATTACTTTTTAAGTATATAATATAGGAGGCACTTTTAAATGTTAAGATACATTTTATTTATTTTTAAAAAATATACCTTTGTTGTTTCAGAGAGGAAGGGAGAGGGAGAGAGAGAGAAACATCAATGATGAGAGAAATCACTGATTGGCTGCCTCCTTCCCACCCCCCACTGGGGATGGAGCCTGCAATTCAGGCATGTGCCCTGGCCAAGAATCTAACTGTGAACTCCTTGTAAATAGGTTGATGCTCAACCACTGAACCACACTGGCTGGGCCTTAAGATACAGTTTAAATAGCTGTCCCATAATCATAAATATGCATTACAGATGCAGCACTTCACTAAAGAAATAATTTTTTTGGTGACTTTTCCATTTGTGGTAGCATCAGAGAACATTTCAAAAATGACAATGTGGTTTGAAGAAAAAAAAATGCAAATTATGGCTGAAAAAGTAGGGATTTCCTTGGGACAACCATACACTTAAGATTGGGTTTCAGCTGGGTACTAAGGCTGCTTCACTAATCAAAGGTCTAAGCCAGTGGTCGGCAAACTCATTAGTCAACAGAGCCAAATATCAACAGTACTTCTTCAAAATAGACTCGCCCAGGCTGAAAACCGACTTCGTGGGCCACGAAGTTTCAATTGCACTGTAAGTGTGCGCCCCGCACATGGTATTTTGTGGAAGAGCCACACTACAGGGGCCAAAGAGCCGCATGTGGCTCGCGAGCCGCAGTTTGCTGACCACGGGTCTAAGTGAACTGGAGACTCTGGCCAAGCCCTACCCAGGGTCAGCCCAGATGTGGGCCACGAAGAGAGAGCACCTTAATAGTGACAGGCAGTGGGGAGAGCGTGGAGGGCATCTGAATCATAGGTGTGAGTATGGGCAACAAGGGGCAAGGGCTACAGAAGTACCTACATGATATTCTGTTCTAACAGGACAGAGGGCTTTTTACGTGTAAAAAACTAGCTTTGAGAGCTTGGTTAATAACTAGGCAAAGGTTCTAGGTCATGAGAGTAGAGAGGACAGGGTCACGGTGGGGCTGGGTGAGGAGACGGAGGGAGGGCACGGGGTCTGCTTGGCCCCCCGATCGCTGATCCCAGTGCCCCTGTGGGCGGTATCAGATCGCGGCTGGACTGACATGTTCTGACACTTGGCCACGCTGCTCAGCCAGTGGCAGGACTGGGGCCTGGGAAGAGAGCAGCGCGAGGGAGAAGCAAAGAGAAAGAAAATGCGCCATTAAGTGCAACCACTGTTTGGACCCATAAAAGGCAGAGCGAGATAGGAAGGGAGACCGCCCTGCCCCCGCCCGCACACAGGAGCCCAGCCTGGTGTACCGCTGTCCTTGCTTGCTTGGAGAAATGACTGCTCTTGAAGACACAAACACACGCAGGCCTATTTATACAGAATCACTGATAACACCAGCCTGCAGGGAAATCTTACCCTGGACGTATTCTTATACCATGTGACGTTCTCACAGCGTAGCGTGGAAACGCCGTGTTTTGAAGAAATGAGCATCATTTTGAATCTCCTATGGAGCATGTATTCACACTGCATTCTCCCTCCCGCCGTTTCCAGACGGCAGTGAGCACGGGCTGTGGCCAAGCGAGTTGGTCAGCCTCTGGCTGCATCTCACACTGGGCCATCCCTGGAACCTTCATGCCCAGGCCCAGGCCCATTATCCTCGTGTCAACCATGGGCTTGGTGCCCAGGGAGCTCCAGCTTTCCGCAGGCGATGCCACCTGCCAGCGCTCTGCCCACTCACCTGCCCCCTTTAACCCCCGGGCTGGTGTACGCTTTCTGGCTCCATTCAGTCTAAGGTGGGAACATCCCGTCTCCCGCAGAGAGCATCTCCCAGCTGCCGCTCGGCTCTTCACGGCTCACCCCTGCGCCGTGTCCCGTGGCAGGGAAGCCGGGCACACGCATGGGAGAGGGTGCTGGCACGCAGACCCTGACCTACCAGCCCTGGCTCTCTGGGAAAGAAAGACAAGTCCTGCTTGTGGGCGGTGCTATTGGTGACCCGGCTGAGTGGGGTCTTCGTGGCCTGGTCGGTCTGGCCGGACGGTTCTGAGTTGGCCCTGGAGGAGCGGCCGAGTGTCCGTGAAGGCACCCATGGGGCTCAAGTGCACACGCAGGCGGGCAGGCGGGCGGCCAGGCGTGAGGCCCCAGCACCTGCCCGGTCCTCCCAGCTTCTCACTGGGCGCACAGGGCGGGCGAGGTACTGCGGCCACAACGCGCACGGGGAGTCGGATGGGAGGGCAGTCACGCGGGAAAACTGATCCACGGGCAGGGCCGGGGCCAGGCTGACAGGGCCGTGCGTGGGAAGGGGAAGTGTTCTCTAAACCCTCAGTGGGTGGTGCCAACTGAGCTACTGAAAACGAGGGCCACAAGGGCTCAGGGCGCACGGAGAGATGCCGCCACGCCGAGCAGCGAGGGAGGCCCACCTCCGCTGGGACCGCGCCCAGCCTGGACCGAGACGCGGGATTTAGGCAGAGAAGGCAGGAGGGCATTCCGGCCACGGCCACGGCCACAGCAGGTGAGGGGTGGAGGAGCATGGAAGGGCAGCGAGGTCAGGAGTGGACAGCCCGACTGACACGGAGGGTCCTCTTAGGGTCCATTCTGCGGTAGAGGGAGGCCCCGGAGGGTTTCGCCAGGGGGATAGGGGGAGGGGGACCATGGGAGCTGAAGAGTGTAATAAAAGAGGAAGCGGGGACGTGAGGAGCTGATGATGGCAGCACGCACAGAGCCGGGGCGAGGGGCCGGGTCAGGCGGAGCGTGCCTCTCAGACCTGACGATTTTCTCGCCAAGAAACAAAGTCGGCGACTGACATAGGGGTTTTTTAAATGGAAACGATCACTGGTTTCCTCCAGGGTTTCCTGAAGAAAGGCCCGGCACACAGATCAAAGCTAGGAGGGACCTGACTTCAGGGTGAGCGATCTTTCCCAGGAATAGGTGAGACTTGATAAAAAAAACTCCCATCATTATTTTGCTTCATTTCAGTGGGGACCAGCAACAGCTGCCCCCCCCCCCCCCCCCTCGGTCAGCACCCACATCCAGAGAAATGAAAGCAAGGTGCACATGGCCATGCAAGGTACCAGGGGACTTGGGAATAGGGAGTGAGTGAAGGAGTCAGGGGCGACTTTCGGGGACTTTGAGAATGCCAGGTGACCCCTCCTCACCAGGACAAAAACAGACACACAACGCCCAGCAAGCGGCCAACTGCCCTCTGAAGTACGGGGACCGTGGGGACTGAGGGAGGCCTCCCCGGCAACCTATGCCTGTGGACATACTCCCCACTTCCCTGCACTCCTGGCTGTCCTCACTGCAGCCGGCCTTGCGGTGAACAGCCCTGACCGGCCTTTGTTTCTCTCTGAGTGCATCTCTTTCATTTGAGTTGGGACTTCACAATGCGACAGGCCCCAGGGAACTGGAAGAGAACATCAGCTTCCTGCTCTCTTCCTATTCATGGGCCCAAGCCTCGGGCTTCTAATTCACGCCCCAGCACATCCTCTCTGCTCGGATGCCCCCTCCCAGAGGCACGGTTGGGAAAGGGCTCGCTCCCCTGTCCTCAGGGTCTCCATTCATTAACGTGTTCACTCACGGATGCCCCTGTCTGATGTTCATCTATCTGTTGTCTCTAATTTTGTGCGTTTTTGCCCAGCCTCGCTGCTCTAGCCTTTGTGGGATACTCTAAACTCTCTTTCCAAGTCTCCTAAGCAGGGGGATTACGGCCAAATGCCCCAGCCATTCTCTGTGGAAAATGATGTATTCCTCCGGGCGGGACATTCTCTCTCTCTCCTCACAGATGCGGAGTTCCCGATCCCTCCCTTCGTCTTCATCATGTCTCTCACGTCTTCCCACCCCCACAGCTGCCCTAGATTTAAAGCAGGTCTGGCCTCTCCCGATGTCACGGGAACGCAGGTGACACTCCTCCGTGAAACATCCGCAGTGGCCCCTCCACTGGGAGAAGATCGACGGACTCAGACTGTGACCCACACGTGTCAGCAGACGATGGATCCCGCACATTTAACATAGCAGGATGACCTACTGTCTTGAGTGCTTCCCTGGGAATAAAATCCTTTGATCTCCTTTGATCAAATGTTTTTAAAATTAATTTTCTGTTTTTGAGAAAAAAACCGTGAAGATCAGAGCAGGGATCGAGAGAAGCCAGTGAACCCGAGACGAGAACGGGAGGTGGAGGACGGGCCCCAACCCTGGCACCGAGGGCTGGCCTCTGACGCAGCCCGACACTGAACGGGTCTGTCTGAAAAGCGGGGCAGGTTTTTGTACGGATGCTGTAGTCTTGGCACTGCCCCGCGCCCGCACCTTTCTTCTCTTCGCTGTGGAAGAGCGATGAGAGCCTGCCCATGTGTGTGTGATCACCGAATGGTTTCTCAGGCAACATGCCTGTTCTGAGAAGTCAGGACAGCTGCAGGGGCTGCTGGGCACACTCTAGGGGCCTCGGGTTGGGGTCATGTTCCTCTGTGTCTTCCCCACCCCAGCACCAGCCTGCCCGGAGAGCTGCTTAGTCAGGTACATCCGTCTTCCTGCACCTTGACCCAAAGCGAGGACCCCCACGAAAGACCTACCTAACCTGGGGCCCCTCTCACGCAGAGCAATAATCTTTTCTTCCATCTATTGGAGTCCCTTAGGTTCAAATTTCCTTCAGTTTAACAGCCAGCAAAATCCAGAAAAGTCCCCTCCATCTTGCCACCTGTTGGGCAATGCTTTTTCCGCAATGCTAACGTGTAACAGCCTCTCGTCCGCCATTCTGAAGTAGACACACTCACTAACCCATCATAACAACAACGCACGCGTCAATCACACCTTGATCCTCATTCCTGATGAAGGACACGCACCAATAGCCAAGTCAGAACAGAAGCCCATATAAATGCGGTGGGGGGCGGGTTGGGGTCCTAAGAGCAGCCCTGTGACTTGTGATACGAACACCAGAAGAATTTACACGTGAGCATCCAGTGAGTCTGAGATTCACGTAGCCTAACAATGACCTCGCAGACAAACCGTAACTTCTTAGAATTCTGCAGCAGAGCTGTCTGCAGGGAATCCTCAAAAACAAGGCTCCGTTTAGAATATGCAAACTGCTTCCATCAAGTTAACCAGAGTGACCCACCGACTCCCAGATCATGGGCTCTGATCTGATACTCAGCTGACTGCTACCTATGTTCCACCAAAGGTGACAGGGAACATGCAAAATAGGACAGTATTTTACGTGATTTTCATCTCCAGGGCTAAGAGGATCTCAATGAGAAAGGGTCAGGGTCCCCTGGGAGGCGGGGAAAGGTGGTTAACACCTGCTTCGGTTGCACGTCTCTCAGAGGACTTGCTGATGGGCCAAATTCCCGCCAGCACTTGGCTCCATAAACCAGAGAGGGCAGAAGCCTGCAGTTCAAGCCTCTACTCTCTTTTTCAAACACCCCAGACCAGTGGTCGGCAAACTCATTAGTCAACAGAGCCAAATATCAACAGTATGACGATTGAAATTTCTTTTGAGAGCCAAATTTTTTAAACTTAAACTATATAGGTAGGTACATTGTTATTAACTTAATTAGGGTACTCCTAAGGCTTAGGAAGAGCCACACTCAAGGGGCCAAAGAGCCGCATGTGGCTCACGAGCCGCAGTTTGCCGACCACGGCCCCAGACAACAGGAGTTCGGGACCACAGTCAAGGACAGAGCCTTCCTCCTCGCCTCGGCCCAGCCCTTTCTCCGAGCATTGAGCCTAATGAGAGATGGATACAGATATGACATATTTTTTTCAAAATTGAATAAAAAAAGGGACCCAGTGTCCCTTCCTTACATGACCACATCTGGGATAAATGCCGCAGGGACGAAGCCCAGCTCTGAAATCCAGAGGCCTGGAGAAAGGCATCCACGTCAGGACATTCGGAATTAGCTCCCTTTGCGGGTGGGAAGATTCTGGGCTGGCCACCATTATGAGGAGGGTCATATTGATCATCTACAAGTCATTAACATATTGTTTATGGACTGAGGATGGTTGACATGAGCAGGACACATCTTACTTGTGTAGATAACGAA
The DNA here is from genome assembly GCF_000327345.1 of Myotis davidii. Taxonomy (NCBI): domain Eukaryota; kingdom Metazoa; phylum Chordata; class Mammalia; order Chiroptera; family Vespertilionidae; genus Myotis; species Myotis davidii. Next base: position 4,831,734 of record NW_006297021.1, on the reverse strand, counting down.
AGTCATGGGTAAGTCTTGACATGTAGATTTACCAGGCAGCGGATGGCAAGGGACATTTTTGCTCCAAAAAAATCTGTAAAACAGAACTGTGAATGCCCTCATCCTCCTGGATTTATTCCAAGGGGCCCTGAATGTGCAGAGGACAAACTCATCTTTCTCTCTCGTCTTCCTCTCTGTCCCCTGGCCCGTTTCTGTCACACACAGAGCCCCATGGGGAAACGGCTATGCGGGGAGAGCAAGGAGGCATGGGGTGTGTGTGTGTCTCCCAGTAAGTCAGAAAGGCTTACATAGAAAAGCAGGGAGCCCACTCGGACAGAGAAACCTAATTTATTATTATGAATTGCCACCACAAGCACTGGCATCGTATAAAAAATATGAGGTTTGACAGGAAGGCAATATGCCTAACTATTTCAGTAAAGGAAATGTGGTAATTTGAGAAATGATGTTTCTTTTGAAACAAGCCTTGACAGGGGCCTAAGAAAAGTTGAGGAGAAACGCCAGAATCACAGAATTTTTAGCGTAGGAAGAGATCTTTAATGATTAGGACGTCTTTCCTTTTACAGGTGAGGGCACGGCATTTTGGGGAGGGGCTGGGACTTGCCCACAGTCACCCTGTTAGGGGTAACTGACCGATTGGGGCAGGACCTCAGGATCTCAGGTCCCCGTGTGGTCCAGGCTGCCTCTGCTGCCTCTCGGGAGAGAGACCAACAAGAGAGCAGTGAGGGAGGAGGGCGCGGTGAACAGTGAGGGAGGAGGGCACTGTGAACACTGAGGGAGGAGGGCGCGGTGAACAGTGAGGGAGGAGGGCGCCGTGAACACTGAGGGAGGAGGGCGCCGTGAACACTGAGGGAGGAGGGCGCCGTGAACACTGAGGGAGGAGGGCGCCGTGAACACTGAGGGAGGAGGGCGCCGTGAACACTGAGGGAGGAGGGCGCCGTGAACACTGAGGGAGGAGGGCGCCGTGAACACTGAGGGAGGAGGGCGCCGTGAACACTGAGGGAGGAGGGCGCCGTGAACACTGAGGGAGGAGGGCGCCCTGAACACTGAGGGAGGAGGGCGCTGTGAACACTGAGGGAGGAGGGCGCTGTGAACAGTGTGGATGGCCGTCTCAGTTGTCTCATCTCCTTCATGGCTTCCTCCGACCCTGGGAGGGAGTTCAGGAAAGAACAGTGCCCACCCTGTGCTGTCCTGCAGCCCCCAGACCTTCTGAAGCCCTCCCAGGATCCTGGAACCTCGGCGGGGGGCCGGGGAGGTGGGGGGCCAGGAGCAGGGCCGCTGGGCTTGCTCTGATTGTGAGGTCAGAGGAGGGAGTCAGCGGTGCTGACCGTCTCCGGAAAATCTCCAACTGTCCATCTTCAGTTCCGTGATGTTCAGAGAAAACAATGAAAAGCTCCCTGCCACCGGCTGTCAGCGTGTCCATTTCCTGCTCTGTTATCAAACAGCTAGAGGCCCAGCCCGCCATGCCGGTGGGACCCAGACCTCTCAATGCACCTCCTGGTGACCGGTTGTTTGGTCACTGCGGCCTTACAGTCACTGGCTTTCTATAACACAGATCCTTTACGATGGTGGCGTGTGTTACTCAGTCTCAGGGGAGTCGTGTGATGGCCTCTGAGAGGACCGCGACGCGTTAGTCTAAAGAGGGAGTCAAACTCTTTTGGCAACTGCACGGCTCACTCTTGAACCACCATGGAGCCATTCTGCACACCTACAGCCATCACCTGCTACACGGTACCCAGGGCAAGAGTTAGTGCAGCCCCGTGGCCACTGCCGCCCGCACAGTACACTAAAGATACCCGAGGAATTTGGTAACTTACTGTGCGCTGAGATAGACGGACACAACCTGACGAATCCGTTCCTTTTTTAGGGGATTTTTTTTTGAATGATCTTAGTAACATAAAATTTCCCCACTTCCCTTCCTGCTCTGATACCTGCACAGAACGAATCATTTCTTAAAACTGGACTGCAGAAGAAAACTGTCTTAAGTCAGGTGTTAATAACAGCATCACCTGGTCGTGTTCAGGCTGTTGTCTCAAACGGACAGCAGCCCTTGAATCAACTGCGTACACAATTTTTTAACTGATGTTCCTGGGATTACACATTCTGGTTAAACACTTAAAGCAAAAATTATTTGTTACTGTTAGTGGATCCAGCTTAAAACCATATAGAATTAAAAACATATAGCTATTAAAAACATATAGCTATTAAACAAAATAGCAAAAATGGAAACCAACCACAGCATTTCCCATGCTTTTAAGTGATTTGCTGAAAAAAATCTCTCAAAAATAATTCTGGATGCCTGAAATGTGTTCTTCCATGAAGACAGAAAAAAAGGGGGGGGGCATAAAGGAGGAGGGCCGGACGCCATATCTCGGTCAGAATTGATCAAACGGGCCGTTCTATTTTTAATGCAGCTTTGGCCGAAAGAACAATGAGACGTGGCTTGGACCTTGCGTCCTTGGGGCCGGATTCGGGCGTCTGTGTAAGGAAAGGGGAGGCCCTCAGTCTGTCCGTGGAAGATGCTCTATCGTTCGCTAACAGTGCTGTTACAGCAGCACACACACAAGGAAACACAGCACGGCCCCCCCCGTCTGGCTACTCGGATGGGAGGCAGGACCGATGCGAGCGGACACGTGGGCCTCGTTTGCAATAACTGCCGTCGGGTTTCCCGAATGACCTGCGCGGTCGGCACCTGCCCGGCGTGAGGCAGACCCTCTCCACCGCCCGGCCCTCCTCCGCTGATTGTCTCAGAGCTGGTGCCAGCGGGAGCTCATTCATTCTAAAGACACGGTTCAGAAGCCCGTTCCGGAGGGCGAAGCCTGAAGGAGGGGCAACACAGCACCCGGGCGAGCAGCCAGAGGCCCACGCACACCTCGTACACATGCAGAGGCCGAGACGCAGCTGTTTGCCCTGTGAATGCGAAGACAGCTCACACCCCAACACAGGCAGCTCCACACACGGAAAGCCCCACGCATTCCACGTCCCGGGTAGAACACCTGCCACCACCCGGGGGCGCCACCCCCACACCAGCTGGAACACGGCTCTCCCCCGGCCGTCTCTACGCCCAGACACGGAGCCTCTCCTGCGCCCCTAAACGCTGTGTTTTCTGGGGGCTTGTGTTTTCTGGGGGTGGGGGGAGGGCAGCAGAGAGCCGTGCACGGCCGTTTTCCACGAGATAATGTGTTCTGCTGCCCAGGACACTCCCTGGCCGTGCGTCTGTGTGCGCTCAGCCGGCGGAGCTGTGGGTTCACGTTGGGTGTGAACTCTGTAAACGACACATCTTTAGCAGGTGAGATCTTTCTGTTTAGACTGACTCCACCGATGGAGTCTACCCTCTCTCTTTCGTTTTGCGACATGGTGAACACTCACCTATAGGCCCTAAGGGGACCAGTGCAACAGCGGCAAGACGGTCTTGTGTCAGTGATGACCACACGGGAAACTCCTGTGCAGGGTCAAGGCCTGGGAGCCAATGACGCCTTCAAAAACAGCCCTCAGAGCAGGCCTGTGTCCTGGACTGCATTTCCCTGCTTTTGCCTAAACTGAGCCCCTCGGCACCACCACTTCCCGGAGGTCTCCTGCCCAGCCTCCCCGACGGGAACACTCCTTCTGTCATCTCCCCGACCCCCATCTCGGACAATAGAGCCTGCTATTACTTTGAAAATGGTGCACAGTAGGTAGTACCATTTTATAACTTCCAATTTATCCCTTTTCCATTGCAATCCTAAAATTCTAATGTAATTCAGTGGAAAGGTTTGTTCCTGACAAAATCAAGCTGCTGGTCACATTCATTTTATTAAAGGGGAGTTTGTCAAAAAAGAAAAGCAGCCCAGCTGGTGTGACTCCACGGTTGACCACTGACCCATGAACCAGAAGGTCATGGCTCAGTTCCCGGTCAGGGCACATGCCCAGGTTGCAGGCTCGACCCCCAGGAAGGAGGTATACAGGAGGCTGCCAATCAATGAGTCTCTCTCATCATTGATGTTTGTAACTCTCTCTCCCTCTCTCTAAAATACATAAAAACGTATTTAAAAAAAAGAAAAGAAAAAGAAAAGCAATTTGAGCTGTCGTAGGACTGGGCTTTCCATGTAAGACCCACTGGAGAAGCTGTGGGAAAATATTTGTATGCGGGATCATTTCTTCTCCTGAATCTTACTGTAATCGTAGAGGTGTGTTCCTCCAGAAAACAGTTCTGCTTCAGCATCTCATGATAAAAACCACACTAAGGAACTCAGTGTTCATTTCAAGGATGATTTTGCATTTGCCAACATGCCACTTCTGTACGCCGAATTCCCCCTTACGGTCTGTGCAGTGAACAGGGAACGAAAATGATTTTACACGTACATCCCCCGCACAATACACGTCAGTCCACTGTTCCACTCCCTGGGCAGGATGCCCGGCTAGATGGCATACTTTTCCATATGCTTTCAGAGCGACCAGCAGTTCCCGGTTTGCATTTAGGGGTTGGGTTCTTTTCAGCAGATTAGACTCTATAGTAACTGATTATAAAAAGTTAAGCTCTTCTTTTTGATAAGACTAATGTGTGTGGGCAGAGGACCTGAATAGACACTTCTCCAAAGAGGACATACAGATGGCCCACAGGTATATGAAAAGACGCTCAGCACCACTAATCAGCAGGCAAACGTCAGTTAAAACCACACCTGTCAGAACGGTGTCATCAATAAATCAACAATCAACAGTGCTGGTGAAAACGTGGAGAAAAGGAAACCCTCGTGCACTATTGGTGGGAACGTACATTGGAAAACAATATGGAAGCATGTCAAACTCATAGCTGGTGGGCCGCATGCATGCAGCCTGCTGGCCATGAGTTTGACATGCTTGGTATAGAGATTCCTAAAAAATTAAACATAGAACTACTATATGACCAGCAAAAACCCTTCTGAGTATTTATTAAAAACAAATCCAAAACACTAGTTTGAAAAGATATAAGCACCCCTAGGTTAATTGCAGCATTAACAACTAGAAGCCCAGTGTGAAATCGCAAGGCCCTGCCCACCCGTGTGCACCTTGCCCACCCGCCCGTGCTGATCTTTGGTCGTTATGGTGTTAGGGCCACTGGGTTTTTATAATATAGACAGCCAAGATATGGAAGCAACCTAAGTGTACATCAACAGACAAATGAATAAAGAAGGTGTGGTATATATATATATACAGTGGGCATACGTACACATCACTCAGCCATAAAAAGAATGGAATGTTGTCATTTGTGACAACATGGATGGACCTGGAGGGTATTATGCTAAGTGCTATAAGTCAGACAGAGAAAGACACATACTACATGATTTCACTTATATGTGGAACCTAAAAAAAAAAACAAAACAAAACAGAAACAAACCTATAGATACAGAAAGCAAACTGATGGTTGCCAGATGGAAGGGGGGTTGGAGGGCCGAGTGAAAAAGGTGCAGGGATTAAGAAGTACGGATTGGCAGTTATAAAAATAAATATGGGGATGTACAGTACAGCATAGACTTAGAGTGGTCACTTTGTAAGCTATACATGTCGAATCAGGATGTGTACACTTGAAGCTAATATGGTATTGTATGTCAACTGTGATTGAAAAAGAAAAGGAAAAAACGAGAAAGAATACTACTTATAGTACTGATGTACCAATCGGCTAAGTTCATTGCAAATGTTTTCAAAGTTCCTCTTCAGTGACAGGTCTCAAAACAGCCTTATCACATGGGCAGAGGTAAACCCTCAGGGTTAGGCCTACAACCAAGGCTGTAGCATGTGCCCGAAAGCCTGTTGCTAATTTATTAAGACTGCACGCAGGAAAACATGACACTTCAGGCAGACGTGGCCTTCCCTCTCTGCTAACGGAACTTGGGCTTTGGGCGTCTCACTATATCACGGGTCCCTTCCAAGACCCCGAGTCCCTTTTGTCATCTTTCTTAGAAAGGAGGAGCCCAAATTCTAGAGGCTCCAGGCCCCCCCGAACCTGGATCCCTTTAAGATTGTATTATTATTTCACATCCGATCACAATATTGTATCATCCAAGTATCATTCTGATGTACTTACTCAAAGAATGTTGTCCATCCGGTTTCATCGCTTTTGGTGGCCAACAGGCCGCTGTTGCCGTGGTAAGTGAACAAAACCAACTCCAGCCCTTGCGCGGTCATGCTCTTCAGACACCCGTTGGTGCCTATGGTCAGCCATATCACCTGGTTGTCCGGAGACACCACGCGGACCGGCATCCGGTTGGGGTCCCGCCTAATGCGAAGGGTGTTGCCGTTGCTGTCGGTCACGGCGGTGATGTCGTTGTCGTTGCTGTAGCTGAAGTTGTACAGGTAGTCCCCCGTGACCAGGCTCACGGTGTACTGGTGAGTGCCGTTGATGTCGAAGATGTAGAGTTCCTGATCGGTCGGGGAGGCCACTTCATAGAAGTTCATGGAGTTGAGGAAAGGCTTGTTCTTGGACACCGCCCGGATGCGAATGTTCCCCAGATCCGCGATGTACAGGGTGCCATCCGGAGAAGCGGCGAGGGACGACGGGGCGCTGAGTTTGGCATCTTTGGCATAGCCGTCGCCAGTCTGGTAGCAGTCGCAGTTGGCGTCGTTTTTGCAGTCACACTCCGACGGTATCCCGGCCACCAAGGAGATCTCCCCGTCGGTCGTGACCTGCCGTATGCGGTTGATTTTCTTTTCGTCGGTTTCCGTGATGTACAGGACCCCACTGTAGGACACGGCGATGGCTGTGGCGGATTCCAGTGTCGTCTGGACCGCGTGCTTGCCCACGGAGTACTCCACCCCCGGGACCTGGCAGTGCATGGGCCGCCCGGCGGCGATGCGCACCTGGCGGTTCTCGGTGATCTGCAGGACCACGTTGTTGTCCAGCACGTAGATGGAGTTGTCCATGGGGTTAATGGCGAGGTCAGTGGGCCACTCCAGACGCACCTTCCGACATAAAACAGAAACGGTCCGGTCAGTCAGCGGCTGCGATGCAGTTAACTCGCCAGAAAAGTAAATGAGACCGTTTGGGAAAATTACCCTTAATTTGAGAAGCTGTTTTAAAGTTGTCTTTTGAATGGCTACAGTAAAATAAACTTGAAAAGTCTGCCCGAACACGAATGTAGGGAACAGCATTTTATTTAAAAAATGCAGCTTATTGAAAGATTTGCAAGTTACAGCCAAATGGGCAATGAGCCTCTAAATAGAGAGTTAATAGATACCAATGAGGTATGAACGCAGATGTTTCCGTTAGCAGTAATAACCAGCAAATGGCAGGCTTTCTACCGCGTAAATACATTCAGGTTCTATTGTATTTCCAGTAAGGCCCATAGTAAAGTTCCCAACTCTAAATGTAAGTCCCTCGGGACCAGTCATAGGGGGTTCTCTCCACTGCATAAGGAGATCGTGTAATAAAAGGATTCGAGGTTTAAGTGGTTTTGTTCTTTTTGGAATCTCTGCATGCTGCTACTTAACTGGTATTTTATTACAACTGCTTAGCATTTCTTAGTGGTAATTATTCTGTAAATAGTTGAATTCATCAAATGCAGAACTAAAGAAGAAACTTTTGCCCGGCTGGTGTGGCTCAATGGTTGAGTGTTGACCTATGAACCAGGAGGTCACGGTTTGATTCTCAGTCAGGGCATATGCAATGGTTACAGGCTCAATCCCCAGTAGGGGGCGTGCAGGAGGCAGCCGATCAATGATTCTCTCTCATCACTGATGTTTCTATCTCTCTCTCCCTCTTAAATCAAAAATATATTTAAAAAGAAAATAATTTGTCATTAGCTCCTAAGATACACTTAAAGGGGGCAGCTTTATCACAACACCGCCACCCATGACGCCGGCAGTTTGACACCGTGCCATCACAGCCTACCGACTCAGCAATGAGGCCCCTGAGAAGAGAAGCTGTTCAGCGGACTCAGAACTACCTGGCTGATGTGCATGCTCGTGTCACAGGTCAAAGGTCTGGCTGACGTCAGGTCATTGGAGCCCAGGAGGGTCGAGATGATTCCGTTCTGATCAACTTTTCTGATCATGGTCCCATCAACGAAGTAGATCAATCCATTCTTATCAATTGCCATGCCTTGGTCCAAGAGAAGCAGGGTTAGTAAGTTTTCAAAAACGATTCAACATCTGATTCAACGTGTAGGCCTATCACAAAACTCAACAGCTCACCCCAGTGATAACGTGGGCGGCAGGTAGCAGGTAGGACAGTAGATTGCAAGCACATTAGGAAAAACCCAACATAGGCGTGTCCATAATACAAACACACGTGAACGGTAATGAAGAAATAACCCGCCTTTGTGAGAATTCCCACTTGGTGTGTGAAACATATACATAGCGCTTGGGCATTAAACGTAAGACTATAACTTGGGTGTTAAACATCAAACGATAATGTCTGCATAATGTTGTCTATAAATTATAGAAATAGGTCAAATTCAGTCACACGGAGCTTACAGTAACTAGCATAGTCCAACGAACATAGATGCAAGCCAAGGTGAGTATTCTGTTGACCTTGCTACAACGAAATTGGCTATTATGAATAATTCAGGACAGCAAATACTTTTTCCAGTCACTGTTCACAAAACAGTTGCTAGCTATAATGAAAAAAAATAGAGCCCTCAACCCAAAACACCGTAATGAATGGCATAATACATGAGCCAGGAGTCAGTCCCAACGGGTTTCAAAGCTAGAAACCGTCCTCACATAGAATTCAAGCTCTTGTTCTCCCCAGAAATTCCTCCCAGCAAGCATTTTTTCCCAGGGCATAGAAACAAAAGTCTAGCAGCTCCGAACAGGGTGCGGGCTAATAGGGCTGCTTAGTGGTGGTTTTCAAAGAGGCCTGGGACGCATTCATGGCAAAGAAATTCCAGGACAATGAAAGAATTCGGGCACTTCCTTGACGCTTAATGGGATGTGACTGAATAACAGTAGCTGCTTTATTCTTTGCAATGTTGGAAAAAATGATATGATAATAAAAAAATGCCAAGAACCTAATATTTACTCTAACATCAGCTTAGGATTCTAGCAGGCTCACGTTCAAGTTCCACGGCTTTTACAAACACTAGGTGGGCAACAGCGTCCCAGACAGAGCTGAGGGTGAAATGTGAGACTCAGCTTTAAGCCCCATCAGCACTAAGCAGATTGTCTACCTTTTTTTTTTTTTTTTTAAATAGAAGGAAATCCCCAAATTGGTAAATGCCGGTACCTTTGGGACTCATGAGTGTCGCCTCCACAGCCTTGCCCCCGTCCCCACATCTGGCTTCATCAAAGGGCAGGCATTGCTCCCCTGTCCCTGCGACCACGTCAGCATTTTTCGTCAAGTCCTTCGCCCCCGTCAGCGACTTGGGGCGATAAATCCTGCGGGTGTTAGTGTCCGAAACGTACAAGTCTCCGGTGACGGGGTCGGTGGCCAGGTAGTATCTATGAGCTGGGTTGCTGCTGTAAGAAAAGATCATACGTGAGCCCCACCATGTCTGGGGAGTTACTCCCAATACGCAGAGAAAGTAAGAGCAAAACAGCCCACCATGGGCCACACTGCAACCTGCAGTCAGTACCAGAGACCTGAAGATGAGCGGCGTACTCACGATGACCTACAGGAGAGAGTGGGTAGCAGCCCAGCTGGCATGGCTCAGTGGTTGAGCATCGACCTATGAACCAGGAGGTCATGGTTTGATTCCCGGTCAAGGGCACAGGCCCGGGTTGCAGGCTTGACCCCTAATGGGGGGACTGCAGGAGGTAACCGATGAATGATTCTCTCTAATCATGGATGTTTCTAGCTCTCTCTCCCTCTCCCTATTTTTTTTTTTAAAAGAACTGGTAGCAATCTCTGACATGACTGTTCCTTCTTGGCCATCTTAAAAATAATTACCCTCAGGAGATGATCTGCTTCTTGCCTAAAAGACAGAAGCAAGTTTGCTAAATCTCTGTGGTTTGGTGCAAAGCCATGAAAAAATTGCCCTTGAGTGACAGGCACAAAGCTTGCTCCAGGAAGGTGCTACTCTCAGACTCTCCCGTGAAGTCCATACACCTTCAGTTTCACCTGCACCTCATCACGGGGGACTCTCCTGTTTTCTCCCTACAAAACCCAACCAAACCGAGCAGCCGCCCCTGAAAAACCGTAGCATCATGCCTGTCCTGGTTGTGCTATTGTAATCTGGGAAAGTTCGATTCAGAACTATTAACTAGTGCAAACATATACTATTTTATGTCCTACTAGAGGCCTGATGCACGAAATTCGTGCAAGGGGCTTGGCCACTGCTGCTGCAGAGGCTGCCTCTGCCTCTGCCTCTGCCCTTGCAGCCGGCTTTGTCTGGAAGGCATCTAGAAGGTCATTCGGCTGTCCAGTCTAATTAGCATATTACACTTTTATTATTATAGATTACCTGTGAAAAATGGAAAGAACCAACATCATCAACAAATGGACTAATTCTGGCAGCTCCCTACAAACACTCAGCCCCACATGCTTAGAATTAATGTAATTTTGCACTGTGTGCAAATATGGCCTCTGGGGAAAAAATTCTCAAAAGCGTTTCAGTGATTGGGAGTCGGAGCAAAGATGTCAACAGGTAGGAATCCACCGGATTCCATGTGTCTCCTGCTGACAAACTTGGTCTTACTGCGTCTCATTCTCTCCCCCCCCTCTACACACACACACACACACACACACACACACACACACACACGGTTTATTTTCTTGTCAGCTGTACATCTATGAGCATGACTTCTGGACCAGGTTGCCTGGGTCTGAACATCACTTCATCACAAACTATGCGAGCTTGGCCAAGTTACCTCGCTTCTCCGTGCCTCCGATTCCTCACTGGCAAAGGTGGTGATAATCCATAGGCTGCACGGACTAATCCATGTAAAATGCTCAGAACACGGCCTAGGACCCAATTCACACTCAGAAGCATGAGCTATCCTCCTATCTGCTTGTGTCCCAGCTCCTCGTACACTGCAATGTATCAGTTGCTTTGTAGCGCTATTCAGTGTTAACTAACATATGGTTTGCCTTCTGAAAATCCTGATAAGAAAAAAAGTAATGGCCTAAACTTGGACAGGTCCAGATATGTTCCCTTAATCCTGCTGTTGCAACAGCAGAAAGAGCGGAGACAATGCAGACCCTTTCACAAGCGTCCACTTTGAACTGTTGGTGTGCTCCTGATGAGAAAGATACACGGATGACGCATGCTTTTGGATGCCGTCTCTCAATCTGAGAAAAAACAATGGGTGTCGGAGCTGCGGGCCTGAGCAGCAGTGGCACCCCCTTTAGCGAAGGGACACGGGTGTTCCTGGTGCAAAAATCACGGATGGACATTTATGCCATCAGCCGTGACTTTCTGGGCACCGGTTTCGCCCAGCAGGACAGGGGTGAGAGGATGACCCGCGTGGTCTGCTGTCTGCAGCTCTTGCTCTGAAATGGACATTTCTCATCAAGCAGCACAGGCGATGGCTTTCACCATGTCTGCCCAGGAAAGCTCTACCTCTGCATAAGGCCGTTACCCAGAACAACCCTGGAGGAGCTGTGACCCAGGCAGAGCAACTGTCCCACAGCAGGGCAGGGGTGAACTGAATGACCCCTTTGCAGGGCAGCCTGGAATAGCAGAGAGGGCTGCTCAGAGCCAGCCCCTCCGGAAGGAGGAGGGTTTGGTCCTGACGCACTAAAATACAAACAAATGTGGGCTTGGACAATTTTGTTGGAGCCCGGTGGCAGGAGGCTCTTGGTCATCTGTGCTGGGCTGGGGTTCAAGGACGCCCACTGAAGCCCGGGCTTTCTGACAGCTGGTGTGTGGGCAGATGGTGGGGCGTGTTTAGATCAGTCATTGATCTCATGTAGAAACAGGCGCGACACGGCCTGGGAACAGTGTGCTGGCGGCAGGACGGCGGGAATCGGTCGGCGGGAGGGCATGGTGACCTTCCCGGGAGCGACTGAGGCCCCCATTCCAGAAAAGTTTCCATGTGCATTAAGATTCTGACTAAGAAAAGCAACATCTGAGAAATGGAGGTCAGGTTTAGACCTCTTAGTATTTTGCACCTTGGCTCTTAGCTCTCCCCAAATCGCCTAGGTTACCATCATTCCCAGGCCATCTTCTCTGCGGTCTTGTTCCATCGGACACAGGCCCGGGGGGGGGGGGGGGGGGGGGAAGGCAGACTAGATGTGCTCATTCATTTGGTCACAATTCAACCTCTTGGACTAGAGAAACATCAGCAAAGAACACGCTACCCCCCGACATCCTAGCACTTCCATCTGTTTAGCTGGAAACTGTGGACAGCCTCGGGAACACAGCATTTGAACAGAAATCAGACTTACATGTAAAAGTAAACTGTTTCCTGGCTTCCACAAGACTGTTGAGATCATCAGAAGCAGGGGTTTGGGGGACATTTCTGGGCCTACTTCGTGTTTTACAGACTTTTATAATTTGTATCTAAACGTTGATTGATTCAGATTTACAGACCTGTGACCGATGCGTCTTTTATCTTTTCATGGCGATATAAAACCCACAAAGTTGGTTTTTAGTCCTACGTATTGAACTGCCCCTGGGCTTTGGCTGGTGTCAATAAATTTAAGCTCATTTATTTCAGGATTTTTAAGAATTGTCATGGAGATGAGCTACCATTTACTATCTGCAAAAAGGTTTTGTTAGCAAATGAAAACTACAAGCATCATATGGAGAAATTTTAGCATATCAAAGAGAAACTTATCTTTTCAGCATCTCAGAAGCTCCTACCCATATAAAAAAATTTAACATGTTGATGGGGTAGTACTGATACCTATGTATTCATGATAGCACAGCTAGGAACTTTTATTTGATATAATAGCCTGGCAGTACTTACTAACTTCGGTGTGAGGGAATATTCCAAATTTAAAATAATAAGACTGTGTTTTTATATTTATCATTTAGCATTCATATTAATTAGTTCCCCCACTAGTGCAATTAATGAGATGGCTGAGAGTATATGAAACATCATAAGAAGACCAGAAGCATGCATTTTTATGTTTTAGTTAATTATTATTGACTACACCATTCGTTTTTATAGATGTTGACACATTTTTCAATTTATTTTTTTTCTGGTCACCTACTCCTAAGTCTTTCATGACTTTTACGCTGGCCAAGAAAGTGGGGGAAGGACAAGCCAGGAGGACCCCTCCAGGCAGGACCCCCTCAGTTCTACGAGGAAAATGGTCTAGGTCCGTGGTCAGCAAACTGCGGCTCGTGAGCCACATGTTGCTCTTTGGCCCCTTGAGTGTGGCTCTCCCACAAAATACCACATGCGGGCACACAGGCACAGTGCGATTGAAAATTCGTGACCCATGTGCAGAAGTCGATATTTTGTGGAAGAGCCGGTATTCTGTGGAAGAGCCACACTCAAGGGGCCAAAGAGCCACATGTGACTCGCGAGCTGCGGTTTGCCGAGCCGCAGTTTGCCGACCACTGATTCTAGGTAGACAAACAGGAAGAAGCATCTGAAAAGAATTTTAATTTTTAAAGCTACATTAAGAAGCGCCCATGAGCTCCAATATCCTGGCTTTGAGTAATTAATCAACTAATTAATCAAGTATCAATTTTGACTGATCACTTATGAAGCAAGTGGAATTCCTATTCTTGTCAATGATTTATCATCTGATGACTTGGGCTCAAAAACCTTGGATAGTTTCTACATCTCCCTGTTCCTTATCGCCCACATAGAGTGTGTCCATTTCCTTCATTTCTTTATTGGTTGATTTCCTTCATGACAGCCATATTAGTGTGGGCACCTAGCATCTCACAGTTCTCTAACTCATCACCACGCCAGCCTGACCACTGACACCCGATGGAATCAATCTTCCTGGAAGGCCGCCTGAGTATGCGTATCCTAGAGAAGAGCAATTCCTTAGGGCGCTCAGGCCCTCTGCGATCTGCCCGTACCTGCCTGTCCCCCGTCTCCCTCATTATAGCAACGTGAGTCCCCTGCTCAGATCTGGGTAGGTCTGGGTCCCCCCAGACCCCAGACCCCAGTAATTCACTTGCTCTCTATTCTTCATGACCCCCCTCCTGTCTTCTGGTTGGCCCATTTAAGGCTTCTTTTTTGTCGTTGTTAATCCTCACCCACGGGTATGTCTCCATTGATTTTAAGAGACAGTGGAAGGAAGGGGGAGAGACAGAGAGAGACATCGGTGTGAGAGAGACATATGCCTGGTTGCTTCGCACACACCCGACCAGGGGCTCCAAGGAGCGAACCCACAATCGAGGTACATGCCCTTGACTGGAATCGGACCCTTCAGTCCGAGGGCCGATGCTCTACCCCCCCCCCCCCCCCAGTACCCTCGTCCTCCCCAGAATTACTCTCTCAGCACAAGTTGTGGGTGTGATGAAGTGTCAAAGAATGATACGGAAAATACTCGGTCTGTTACATCTATATCTTGCTTCCTCTATGAGATTCAGAGGCCTCTGAATCTCGTCTTCTACTATTACTTGTCAAAGTGGTCAAGTGGTCAGTTAACATCGATTGAGTAAAGGACGTCAGTATGAAACCCGAACAGTGCGCTTTCCATGCATGGCACACGAAGGAGACAGGCAGCAGCACAACGCGGCCGGGACAGCGTGCAGGGGGGAGGGCTCGGAGGATCATGAGAGAAGGACCACAGGGGCATCACCGCCAACCACCACGAGTTAGTGCATCACGAGCGCATTTTGGTAAGGTCTGTTAATAACAGTGTAGCTTTAACCACATGGGCCTTTTCCCGAGAAAGAGATCAGAGTGCTAATGAATTTGTCGAATGATTATGAAACCCATCTAGCATTCTGAAGACCCAGGAAATTACCCCATAGAAACCTAGCCATTTGGGCCACAGAAACAGGCCGTGGTGCAGTGGGGAGCACACGCTCTTTAGAGTGGTTCAGATCCCTGCCCCCCACTTCTTAGTCTGTATCTTGGGGAAGAGAGGAGCCCTTGCTGAGCCTCGGGGACCTCACGTGCACCCTGAGGGCGGTGGGGTGGCTCTGCAGTGGCGTGTGCAAGGCCTGCCCCCTGTGGCTTGTGAAGAGGGTGCTGCTCTGCTAGCTTTTCCTGTATCGCCTCGGGCACATCCACATTCATTTGGAGCACACGCCTGGGTGTGTCTTGCTTTTTGCTAGTTTTATTTGAAACGTTGCTTTTGCCCCTTTTCTGCTGCCTGGAGGGAAGTTTTCAGTTAATGTCCCTACGCAGCTCATCTCCAGCTACTAGCAAGTCTGCACAGCGGACAGAATCGGAGAAGCTGAGCCTCCGTGTTCGCTCAAACACATTCATCCTGAGCTCTGAAGCAAGTCTCTTCCTCCGTAAGGAAATGGAAGCATGACTTCTTCAAACTCGAATCTGGCAACTCTCTCACCTTAGGGAAACAGAGGCTGCACAGCGAGGAACTCAGGGGGGTTAATCACAGGTGAGCCCCGGGGAACCCATGCATGGAGGGCTTCCTCCCAGCCCAGCAACGCCCGTGGCAGTTCACGCGACCTTCGGTTTTTAAGAACTTGCCAAAGGAAGATATTTTGAGATGCTTTTTCTTGAACAGAGTCCCCTACACTGACTAAGCTGTGGGCCCCATGAACTGGGACCTGCCCTGGCTGTTGGTCAAACTCAACTCTCCTTAAACTCCCTACTGCGCACCATTTTTGTGCTGCTCAGTAGGCTTAGCTGCTGTGAGTCAGTCGCTGACATTTAGAAATGTTCTTTGTTATATGAAGATGTTCATTATAATAATTTTTGGTAACGGAATTTCATTGATCGACGTGAAAATAGTTTTCAGGTCACATTACGTAATTGGCGCCAGGTCGCGTGACGCTAGCTCATTGAGTGGTTTTAATGCCTGAGATGGTCTGTGATACCGAGTGTCCTCTCTCATGATGAAACAAGGTCAGAGCATCACACTGAAATGGAAGGACATTTGAAACACACAACAACCTTTACGCAAGGTGCTTACCTATGTCTAAAATCTTTATTTCTTGGTGGAAGCAGACAAAAGAGGTGAAAAAAGCACAGTTAGAAAAGGTTTCTAAAACACGAGTTGGATACTGAGATTTTAGTTATTTGTATGGAAAATGGCCAACGGAAGCAGAAAGATCAACGGAAATGAATTGTGTGGGTCAAGGCTCATCAAATAACTTACAGAATGGAATGATTTTGATAATCACACTGAAGTGAATAGAGCCGAGACAACCATGTGTTACTTTAGCTATTGGCATCATGGCTAATAACGTAGGAAAATAATTGCAGGAACATATTTTATGCCTTAATTTAGCCCACTGTGAAATCAGAGAGTAACAATATACAGCTCAAGGTTATTCCAAAGACAACTAAAGAGATTTAGAAATCACAGTTTCATTGTCCGGGAGAATAGAAAATTCACTAAAACCAGTGAGACATTTTATAGATGAGGTGACTTCATACTTATTTATATATTTGTGACGAAATATATACACGTCGTGCTTTCCCCCAACTTTAGCCAAGAATCCAGCTTCCATTTCTAGGGAGAACTGCAAACACTGGGAAGGCATGTTTAAACCGAGACATGAGGACACCAGATTGGCCTTTTACAAAGGCATGCTTCACTCTCATTAACATCCCCAGTGAGGGAAAGACATACCTCAGCTCCAGAACGCTGGTCACGTTTCCGGAAGGGAATATCCGGCGGACGTAGTTGAAATCGCCCACGTACAGGCTGCCGTCGATCCCACAGGCCAAGGCCACCGGGGCCAGCAGCTTGTTCCCGTCCGCCTGCCCGTTGCAGCTGGGGCAGGAGATGCTGCGCCGGCGCCCGTTGCCCATGATGCTGCTGACCACCGGGGGCTGCTGGGAGATGAACTGGTTCTCGCCGTTGCCCTTGTACAGGATGCCTAGGAGAAAGGAAACACATCTCACAGCGCCCGGCGTGGAGAGGAAAGCCAGCAGGGCCACCATAGCTCTGACCGTTGCCCAGGGCCACTGAGGTTGGACCAGAAACACTTTTTTTAAAAAGTAGATTTTTACTGATTTCGGAGAGAAAGGGAGAGGGAGGGCAAGAGAGAGAAACATCAGTGATGAGAGAGAATCATTGGTCAGCTGCCTCCTGCATGCCCCACACTGGGGATGGAGCCCACAACCCGGGCCTGTTTCCTGACCTGGAATTGAACTATGACCTCCTGGTTCATAGGCCAACACTCAACCACCTGGCCGGGCTGGAAAAACTTTTATTTCAAGTTCTACTGTAAAGAACTCAATTTGATTTTCTAGCAGCAGTTCTCAACCTGTGGGTCGCGACCCCTTTGGCGGCTGAACGACCCTTTCACAGGGGTCGCCTAAGACCATCCTGCATATCAGATATTTACATGACGATTCATAATAGTAACAACATTACAGTTATGAAGTAGCAACGAAAATAATTTTCTGGTTGGGTCACAACATGAGGAACTGTATTTAAAGGGCCAGAAGGTTGAGAACCACTGCTCTAGGGGAAAAGATCATGACAGGATACATAGGATATATATATATACGCTGTTAGGAGTTTAAAGCATGTGGTTCTGAGACTTGGCTGCACGGGGGAGCTGTAAAGACGCCGAAGCTTGGATCTCACCCGGGAGAGTCTGACTTAGTTGGTGTGGGTGCAGCCTTGACACTGAGGTTTTAGAAGATTCTCCAGACAATCCTAACGTGCAGCCGAGCTCGAGGCCCAGCTCTCCATGATGTTTTTCAGGGGATAACGCGTTTACCTGGCTGTTAAAGGATGTTGAAAATACTAGAAATGGATCCAGCTCGGAACAGTGTGCCCCATATCTCACTTATATGAGATTTAAAAATAACAGCAACAACAAAACACAAGCAGGCCCACAGATACAGAGAACAGTCCGAAAATGAACAAAGGACCCCTGAACCAAGAGGAGTCCGGGGGTGACGAAAGGAGCACCACTCACCGAAGCCTGCAGACGCCAGCCGGGAGGACGGAAGGACGTGCTCTCCTTCTCCCCCAGCACCAACCGCTGCCTCTGTTCGCGGCCAATAAAAGCCGCCTCAGCTTTCCCCAATTTACTCCTAAAACTGAGAACAGCTGGCCTTCCCCTCGCCTCCCGCACTTGCCTAGGGTTTGCCATAGTTGGCTTGTTCTGTACTGCAATTCCTCTGCTATTCCCGAATACACTCATTTTGTTTGTAAAAAATAAAAAAGTGCACCGTAATATATAATATGAATTGCTTCCTTAAGAGTTTATCATTGGTATGGATTTATTTGGAGAGAGAGAGAGAGATTTGTTATTCCACTTATTGATGCATTCATTGGTTGATTCTTTTTTTTTTTTTGCTTTTTAATATATTTTATTGTTTTTTTACAGAGAGAAAGGGAGAGGGATAGAGAGTTAGAAACATTGATGAGAGAGAAACATCCATCAACTGCCTCCTGCACACCTCGGTACTGGGGATGTGCCTGCAATATTGGTTGATTCTTGCATGTGCCCTGACTAGGGAATGAATTTGCAACCTTGGTGTATCAGAATGATGCTCTAACCCAGTGATGGCGAACCTTTTGAGCTCGGCGTGTCAGCATTTTGAAAAACCCTAACTTAACTCTGGTGCCGTGTCACACATATAGAAATTTTTTGATATTTGGAACCATAGTAAAACAAAGACTTATATTTTTGATATTATTTTATATATTTAAATGCCATTTAACAAAGAAAAATCAACCAAAAAAATGAGTTTGTGTGTCACCTCTGACACGCGTGCCATAGGTTCGCCATCATTGCTCTAACCAATGGAGCTACCCGGCCAGGGCCCAGCATTGGTTTTGAAAATAGTTAAAAATACTTTTTGGAAAAGAATGTTAGAAAGTATATAGCAAACCTCCAATATTCTACTACACTGTCAAAGAATATCCTCCTTGCTTTTACTCTTGTCTGATAAAAGAAGGCATGTACCTACAGTTATTTAAAATGTCAAACATTAGAAAACTGCTGGGGGGGGGGCAATTTATGACTTGCAGTGCGTTCTCCTGTAGGGCACGAAAGTGCCAATAGCGTTAAGAAGATACAATGCCAATCTGCTCCTTTATGATCCTCAATGAAAATCTGAGTAAAATTCCAAATGAATATGAAGTATTTTCCTAATTAGAAAGGAGCTGAGTTGAGATTCTAATTTCATCCAGTTACCATGATTATACAGAGATCAAGGGTTCCATTTCGGTCTGATGCATGGCGGGCTATCAGTGGTCACTGTTCTGTGCAGATCTCATGATCCCCTCAGTGTGTGATCTGTGTACACCACCTGCTTTAACGTTCGAGCTGGACATACTATACTCATTGAATGATCTACACTGCAAGGCAGCTCTCCAAAGCCAACACATAATTATATATATATATTTAGCAGACAAACTGTTAAAAGAATCAGTCCCCTGAATGTACAAACAGGAAATTTGAGAGAATATTTTTTTCCTCCCACTTTGGGACAATTTTAAAGCGAAGGAGGGATCAAACAACGACATTCTCCTTAGAGTTCAGCACATTTTAGGGGGATTCTAGGGTGACTTTTTTAATGCTCTGCCATTTGGGTGATGTGACAGTCATAGCCAATCCACGTAAGGAAATCAGGAAAGAAAAACGAGGTTTACTTATAGTCAGGAAAAAGGAATCTACGTAAGACGAACATAACAACAAGTAAAATGCATTCCGCCTTCCATATTTAAAGGCTCCATTAGTGATAACGAAGATCCTTCTTGCTGGGATGACGCCATTTGACAACTATGGACCACAACTTCCTGTAAGAGCCAGTTCTGTGATTTCCACCAGAAGAATCCCCCGAGCCAGCCCACGCCCCCCCTGCGCCTGGCTTGCTCAGTCATTCCCGCGAGCGACAGTCTAGCGCGTGTCTCCTCTCCTCTGACAGACCAGAAGGATGAACGCTAGAATGTTCCGTTCCGTGCTGCAGGGAGGTGCCCAGGCACCTGTCAGTGTCTGCGTTTCTTCCTTCCCTTCTTCCTTCGTCTATTTTCTCCGCTCACCCACCTTGTCATGATTGCAAATCACTTGGTTTATTCTATTAGACACATGTCACTTTGAGAAGCCACCACTTGTCAAACTGTTCTTGGATAGCGTTTCAAATCACATTCACTTCCCTCTACAAGTAGGTTGCCTCGCATTTCAAAATCACATACATTCCATCATGTACAGCATTCTTCTTTCGGAGGGCAGGATCCCGAGTTGTCTGCTTTTTATATCCGAGCTGATATTTTAACAAAAACAAACTCCACTTTATTCTGTTAGAGGCATGGGCTTTCCCCGAGCTCTTCGCTTGTGGTCTCGCTGCTGGTTCCCAGTCTCTTGGGTGAAGTGCTGGGCTAACTGGTTACTAACTTTCCGCTATGTCCCACAATGCCGAAGGTGCATCTAGATAGCTTCCCCCTGTTGTGTTTGTAGAGAAGTTGAAGGCATACAACGATCTGCCAGACTGTCTGAAACAGAACGTAAATAATCTAATCGAGAGCGTACCGGCCTGGCTGGCACGTGGCTCTGCAACCTGAAAGACCATCGCGAGGCCCGAGTAACTGACTCCGCGCACACTGACGTGCCGGCACCGCGGCGATGAGAAGGGACGCAGGCAGCCGCCTTGGCTGGGAGGCGCGCTTCCCCAAAGCGTTGCTGCGTGGGGCACCGGCTAGCAGCTCGGCTAGCAGCTCTGCCCCCAGACCTCTGCGGCGCGAGCTGAACTGCGACTTCGCGCCCAGGACACAGTGGGAAGAGGAGAGCCAGTGCTGCTATGCGACGGGGAAGGTGTGCGGGTTTCTGTTCCGCTTCTTACTGCTCATCTGCGCAGGCCTGTTCTCTTCCGGAGGGAAGGTACCAACCAGCACTGGCCTGCAAGCTGCTTGAGAATGAGTTTGTCTGGAGGTTTATAATGCATCCTCTCCAAACTGAATACATTAAAAAGAAAAACAGAATGACTATCAAAGCAACCTTAATCTGAAAGAGTGACCATTAATCACACTCAAATATTTAGTTCTATTGGATGCTAAATTCATTCTGAACTGCCCCAAAACCTCTGCAAAGGCAAAGCCGGACTATGTCATCAGGGCTGAAATCTCTAGAGCTCCTGGCAGGTCGGGAGTCTGGAATAAGGTACCGTAAGGTTCTGCTCTTCCAGCAGAGTATTTATAAATGATCTGAGCTGTAGCCAGCATGTGGACAACATGTAAAGACAACAGAATTTGCTTCGTGTAAGTTATATGCTTTATGAGATGAAGCTGGTCTAAAAAAAAAAGCAATTAAGCTGGTCAAATTTTGCAAGTAATTTATTTCTTTTGGTTTGTGATAGCTAAAGTATGTTTTTTCAAAGCATATTCGCTTGTATTTTACATAAGGTCTCCTACAAGTTTTAGTCTGGATTCTTGCCCCCGCCCCCTCAGATTATTTTATTTTTTTCCCTAATATTTGAAAAGTCAAGTAACAGGGTTTGTGACCCAATTTGAGTGTAAGGATATTTTTTTTTTTCTCAAATACACTCTAAGAAGAACCGAAAAACAATAGAATAGGCTAATTAACTAAGGATTAAGCTCCATTAAAAGTATCTTGGAAAAGATGGATTTTTATTTTTTCTTTAGAAGAAGACCCCCCTCTCTCCGTTTTGGATAAATCTTCAGAGAGCACTTCAGATAACTCAGTGACTGGCTACAGAAGGAGACTCCTGGGCGAATCCACGGTGAAGAAGCCTTTCAATGCAGCACGGCTCAGCCACTGCCATTCTCACGGGGACACTACTTTGGTGATGGACGTCTGAGCGTTCACACAGTTGTTAGAAGAGTATTACGTAGTTCCCACACCAGGCTTTTAAAGACTTTACAAGCACAGCGCACCCTTGAACATGGATTTGAACTGCGCAGGTCCATGATACGTGGATTTCTTGCAATAAATACATACAGTGTGTAAATGTATTTTCCCTCCTTTATAATTTTTTCTTTTTTTAAAAAGAGTAGACCACTTGAAAAATAAATGTAATTGATGTTTTTAGAGAGAGAGGAAGGGAGAGGGAGAGAGAGAGAAAAACATCAATGTGAGAGCAGAACACCTATCGGCTGCCTCCTGCACGCTGCCTGTTGGAGACTGAGCCCACGCCTCGGGCTTGTGCCCTGTCTGGCAATGGAACTGGCAACCTTTCAGTGCATGGGATGACACCCAACCCATTGAGCCACACTGGTCAGGGCCCTGATGATTTTCTTTTCTCTAGGTGACTGATTGTAAGGATTCAGTATATGATACTAATGTAACATGCAACATCTATGTTAATTGGCCAGTATGTTAGCAGTAAGGCTTCTGGTCAACAGTAGGCTATCAGTAGCTGAGTTTTGGCGAGTCAAAAGTTAGACCCAGACTTTTCACTGAGCCGGGAGTTGGTGCCCCTAGTTCTGTGTTGTTTAAGGGTCAATTGTAGATCCTTATCTTTTCTTAAGAATGCTAATCCCATCACACAGAGAGTAAACGGTTGCGCAATCTAGTCAGTTTGAAGGTGAGCAATAGCAACTATGAGCAAGACCTTACCGTTCTGAACATCCAACACGTGATGCTTGTCCAGCGTCCAGCCGCCCATGTTGGAGGCATCCAGCTCATAGCCTTGCAAAATGGCAGTTCTCTTCTCCCACAGGGTCAGGTCCAAGCACGACTCATACTCATATCCCACCGACACTGCAATGGGAACAAACCAAATCCCTCTGTCAACTACAGCAGAAATACAATGCATTTCATTATTTTTCACAATTATGTTCTGAGACTGTATTTCTAGTTATTTATGGGTGGAGTTTAGTTTTTTTATGAGAAGATTTGATCGCATAAAATATTTTTTCCCCTAAATAAATGGCCTCCAAATACTACTTTTGCACTGGTTTCATTGAAAGCTAGCATTTTTATTTTACCACAGTATTCTTTACTAGGGGTTCATAGCACACAGTTCAGGTTGGGCAACTAGTTAAGTAGTTAGATCAGATAAATCCGCCCCAAATGGTGATCAGTTCATACCAACTTAAAATCTTACTTGCTATCTGAATTAGTAGAGCTATTTAGTGTCCAAGAGTATTAAGTTATGGAAAACATTTACAATAAGTAAGACTCAATACAGCAAAAAATACAGTCCCCCAGCTCCACAATTATAGATTACAGCCATATTATGACATTATATTCACGTTGTCAGGAATGAACAACAGAATTAACAGTAAATTAATATGAACAAATCACAAAAAATCTCAGAGTTCACAATGCAACACGAATTTTAAAGTTCAGAACAACGC
The DNA here is from genome assembly GCF_000327345.1 of Myotis davidii. Lineage (NCBI taxonomy): Eukaryota > Metazoa > Chordata > Mammalia > Chiroptera > Vespertilionidae > Myotis > Myotis davidii. Next base: position 4,808,513 of record NW_006297021.1, on the reverse strand, counting down.
GAAGGGAGTAGTGGCAATTATCTGGCTGCTGGGAATTAATTCAAGTCCACATTATAGATTAATTTCAGAATACCATGTTTGCTCTATGAAAAATGAGAAGAAAGCACACTATCCTTCGTTTTTGATGTTTCCTGAGCCAGAGTTTGAGCTACTCTAAGTATATCGCCACACGTCAAACCTGGATTACACCGTCCAGTCACCCAGTGGAACAACTGGTTTGACTGATGTTTTAAGAATAGCCTCTCCTTGAGTTGATCTTCTGATCAAAAGAGCTAACATAATTTTTAGGCACAAATGTTGTCTGATAGCCTGTTAATCATCACTATGAATCAAAGCTACACTAGTCGTGAGATACAGAAAGACATGAAAAAATAAGAAAAGCCAGGGAGATAAAATTACAAAGAAGAAAATCAAAAAAGGAAAGGATACAATAAAGAAAAAACATGAAAAAAAAGATAATCTGATATCTCGTCCAGAACATTCTTCTAAGGTATAATTTCAGCCAGAGAAGATGATGACCCTGTCTCCTCCTGGCCACATGGAATACACTCCTTTTTCCTGGTGCATCTAAGCCAACCAGTGGGCAACTTCCCTATGACAGTCCCACTGCCTTCCTATCTGCTCACCCATTGGTTTCCACGGGTTACAATTACTTTTAGGTTAATTCTGAATCAAGACAATTTGTTGTTGTTAATCTTCACCTGATGATATCTTCCCCTCACTGATCTTTAGAGAGAAAGAGAGTGGAGGGGAAGGAAGGAGGGGAAAGAGAGAGAAAAAGAGAAACATCGAGGTGAGACAGACACATCGACAGGTTGCCTCCAACACGCCCCTGTCCAGGATCAGGAATTGAACCTGCTACTGAGGTACATGCTCTTGACTGGGAATCTAACCCACAACGCCTTGGTCTGTGGGCCAACGCTCTAACCACTGAGCAAACCAGCCAGGGCAAGACAATCTGTTTGATGAGGAATACATTTACACGGAACTCACCGACAGCTTCAGACAGGCCGTAGACCTTCTGATTATACGCGTCTGTTTTATCCCATATGAAGGTGTAGGCCAAGTTGGGTGAGGCGGGAAACCACTTCTGAAAGAGTCTTCCTACGACAGCCACCATGAGGTGGACCTTCATCAGGTTGAAGGGTATCACGGCCTGGGTCATGGTGACCTTGAGGACGGACTTGTACCCGGCAGCTCTGGAGCTCAGGTAGGACAGCCTCAGGTCTGTCCCCGGGATTGTGGTTTCTTCATGGAGCACCTGATGTGGATAAAGCACAAGCCCACACTGGGATCTCCTACAGCCACAAGATAAAATACACGGGAAGGAACCGAGTAGAGCAACCGAGACACCAAGGAGTCACTGTTCCTCAGTGCCCAGGTGAGCTGTGATGCTGCTGGACAATCCGGGATGCACCTGCTGCCGCCCCTCGCTCCTCCTCCAAGCCTCTGGTCATTCATTCTGCGTCACTCAGACTCTGGGGCTCCTCCTACAGGAGACACTGCGACTGCGCCACCGAGTGACATGCACGGACTTGGTTTACAGTCACCTGGAGTCTCACTAGCCCGTCTGTAATTTAACCCGTCGCCCAGGAAATTTGGGGCAACATGTGTAAGATGGTTGGCTCAGAACACGGATGTGCTCTAGGCCAGAGAGCTGGGCTCCCCCAGCTGCACAACTAGGGATTAAACCTCTGCTCTGGCCTCATCACCTGATTGGTCGCAGCCTACAAAGGCAGGAATGATGACAAAAAGGGCCAATTCATGTGGGTTCAATTGTCGCACATTCCATATCCATGTGGAAAGGTAATGTAATAACAGCACACCCTCATAATTAGCTCCACACTGAGCTAGGACTCACCACTGATTTTTTTTATATGACAGTAAATGAATCAGTAGTTTAAAGCTGTGAAAAACTTCCCCTGTGAACAACTAATGTGTTACTGAATGCACACAAAGACATTGAATATATACCTTCTGAATCGAAACAGGACCGCAAAAAGTTAATATAATTATCCACTATACAGTAGATAATATAAGTATTATCTACTGTACACCTTTAAAAAAATTCTTAACCCTACAATTTACCCATTGATGTGATTACTTAGTTATTTTGAAAAATGTATTTATGTAGCATATACAAGTCTTCCTAAATGATTCAGACTCTCCTTGCTAACATGCCTATTCATTTGGTTAATACTGGCAGCCCCACAATGGCTTACTATATATAGTATATGTAGTATATGTCATATACTGTAAAGCAACCCCACAATGGCTTACTACATATAGTATATGTAGTATATGTCATATACTGTAAAGGGCAAGGCTCTCCATGTCCCAGAACCTGGGCAGGAAACACCACTTGCTCAATTTAGAATTATGTAGTGTTTTGTGAA
>NW_006297021.1:4748935-4805298 GCF_000327345.1 Myotis davidii | reverse complement strand
CGCTTGACTGGGAATCTAACCCACAACGCCTTGGTCTGTGGGCCAACGCTCTAACCACTGAGCAAACCAGCCAGGGCAAGACAATCTGTTTGATGAGGAATACATTTACACGGAACTCACCGACAGCTTCAGACAGGCCGTAGACCTTCTGATTATACGCGTCTGTTTTATCCCATATGAAGGTGTAGGCCAAGTTGGGTGAGGCGGGAAACCACTTCTGAAAGAGTCTTCCTACGACAGCCACCATGAGGTGGACCTTCATCAGGTTGAAGGGTATCACGGCCTGGGTCATGGTGACCTTGAGGACGGACTTGTACCCGGCAGCTCTGGAGCTCAGGTAGGACAGCCTCAGGTCTGTCCCCGGGATTGTGGTTTCTTCATGGAGCACCTGATGTGGATAAAGCACAAGCCCACACTGGGATCTCCTACAGCCACAAGATAAAATACACGGGAAGGAACCGAGTAGAGCAACCGAGACACCAAGGAGTCACTGTTCCTCAGTGCCCAGGTGAGCTGTGATGCTGCTGGACAATCCGGGATGCACCTGCTGCCGCCCCTCGCTCCTCCTCCAAGCCTCTGGTCATTCATTCTGCGTCACTCAGACTCTGGGGCTCCTCCTACAGGAGACACTGCGACTGCGCCACCGAGTGACATGCACGGACTTGGTTTACAGTCACCTGGAGTCTCACTAGCCCGTCTGTAATTTAACCCGTCGCCCAGGAAATTTGGGGCAACATGTGTAAGATGGTTGGCTCAGAACACGGATGTGCTCTAGGCCAGAGAGCTGGGCTCCCCGAGCTGTGCAACTAGGGATTAAACCTCTGCTCTGGCCTCATCACCGGATTGGTCGCAGCCTACAAAGGCAGGAATGATGACAAAAAGGGCCAATTCATGTGGGTTCAATTGTCGCACATTCCATATCCACGTGGAAAGGTAATATAATAACAGCACATCCTCATAATTAGCTCAACACTGAGCTAGGACTCACCACTGATTTTTTTTATATGACAGTAAATGAACCAGTAGTTTAAAGCTGTGAAAAACTTCCCCTGTGAACAACTAATGTGTTACTGAATGCACACAAAGACACTGAATATATACCTTTTGAATCGAAACAGGACTGCAAAAAGTTAATATAATTATCCACATAAGTATTATCTACTGTACACCTTTAAAAAAATTCTTAACCCTACAATTTACCCATTGATGTGATTACTTAGTTATTTTGAAAAATGTATTTATGTAGCATATACAAGTCTTCCTAAATGATTCAGACTCTCCTTGCTAACATGCCTATTCATTTGGTTAATACTGGCAGCCCCACAATGGCTTACTACATATAGTATATGTAGTATATGTCATATACTGTAAAGCAACCCCACAATGGCTTACTACATATAGTATATGTAGTATATGTCATATACTGTAAAGGGCAAGGCTCTCCATGTCCCAGAACCTGGGCAGGAAACACCACTTGCTCAATTTAGAATTATGTAGTGTTTTGTGAATCCTCACTGGAAGATATTTTTCCATTGATTTTTTTTAGAGAGAGTGGAAGGGAGGAGGAGAGACACAGAGAGAGAAACATTGATGTGAGAGAGACACATGGATTGGTTGCCTCCCACACACCCCAAGAATCAAACCCAGGACCTTTCAGTCTGCAAGCCTATGCTCTATCCTCTGAGCCAAACTGGTTGGGGCTACGTAGTGTTTCCAGACACTTCCTCACATTGCCCTCCCAAGGTTCATCACGCAGACAGAAAGGATCACCTTCTATGTTACAAAATCATGGAAGAGAGATTCAATGTTCAGGAGTGTTTCTCCCCCCCAGCTCCTCACACAGGACACAGGAATGATGTGCATCTGTCATCTCCAGATTTTAATAACTTAAGGAGAAGCCTGGACCCTGAGGGGGTCGCTGTCAGTGTCAATGGAAATGATCCAAAGCCTGGAAGTGGCACGAAAGAATGAACTCAAGGAACTTCCATTCTGGTGTGTGATCGGTGTTGGCATGAATCTACAAAGGGCCATGCCGATGCCCTGCAGTAGCGTAAGTAGGCATTGCCACACTTGGACAGGCCGCTTTAGTACAGTCGGGGCTCTTTACCAAACACACTGACTGAGCTCAGACACACACTGTCTTAAGCAAAATAGTTCTGGAGCACACAGAAACTTTCTAGAGCTCATTACACTCAGGGGGACCACCGCATTAAGGATCGACTGTGGGGTATGAGGTGAATAAGTGGAACAAAATGCACGGTTCTCCCATCACGGGGTGCAATGTCCATGGGTTAGTTTGAAAAACAGATTCTGTGACTCCCGAACGGCCCTGAAAATGTAAGTGATTGAAACCTAAAGCATACACTCTATTTCCTCTGAATTTATTTTCAAAATAACTTCTCATACATTTGATTGGTTTTCTATGTGGAAGGCAATCTTTCATTAACATATTTCCTGTGACCTAGAAATTGCTTTCCTCTTTCAGAGTAGCATGTGTTATCCTAATTTTAATAACGGATTATTGACTTGACCATCATTAACCTACTTTCATGGAGCACATACCTGTGATTTAGCTCATTAAGACATGCGTTTCTCCCCTGTAATTTAACTGGACTACGTTATTCTGCTTTAGTGGGGAAGTCAGTCCAGCCAGAGGGGAAACAGAAACCGTTCAGCCTCCTGTTGGCAGCTGCGTGATCTGTCAGCCCGGCTCTTGGACCCCACCGCACATTCGGTTAGAAGCTACATCTGCCAATGTTACTGTCCAAATCGCTGTCTAAACCACCCTTCCTCTCCCCTTCCATCACCATGATCGCTGGGCCCTCCCCACCTGTGTGCAGGATATGCATGGGGCTACGGGGACGCTAGCCTGCTCACTGATCTCTGTCACTTAGTTAGCATTAGAGAAATGCTGAAAAGACTTCATGGGTCCTCTAGTTCCCTACTTTTGTTCTAAATCTTCACCCGGGGATATTTTTTCCATTGATTTCTAGAGCGACTGGAAGGGAAGGTGGAGGGGAAGAGAGAGAGAGACATTGACCTGAGCCAGACACATCTACTGGTTGTCTCCGGCATTGTGCCCCGACCAGGGCTGGGGAACCTGCAACTGAGGTACATGTCCTTGAGCGGGAATCAAACCTGAGGCCCTTCGATCAGCGGACCGATGCTCCAACCACTGAGCCCCTGGTTCCCTAATAAGGTCTCCATCGTACGGCATTTTGGGGCCATTTACAAACTTCCCCCGATCTTTCCCTTTATACGCCCTACATTTAACTTGTTCATCAGTTTTTATACTACATTGTTTTTACCCCCACACTGTTGCTCATCCATTTTCTTCAAACTTCCTTAGTGACTTTGGCTTCCTTGGGAGTTGACCGCTCTTTTGACCTGCCACAATTCTTCATTCACATCTTGATCCTATTTAGCATAGCAGGATGCGTGTCTTAGTCTTCTATCCCAGCGGAGTGCCTTGTACATGACAGGCTCTCAGTAAATGTTGCTAAATGTTGGATGTCTGTATGATGGAACGGGGAGAAAAAACCCCCACCCTCCTGGAACTGTTGGCTATTTGAAACCTATTTCAATGACCTGGTTTGCTAGACCTCTGCCACCAATGGGCAGACAGCGCCTTGAGGTTGAGCCTATTTTAGGACTGGCTAAGGAGGTCAGTGACTGCCAAGTGGGCCCTGGGGAGCAAGGACTAAATTGAATAGGTTGCAATGAATTCCTTAAAGCTTCAGCTCCAAGCCTGCTGGACTGCTCTGCAGTAAATGAATGAGGTGTCCCTTCTGCAGTGTATCTGCCTGTGAGCAATCTCATAATTGGTTATCCTCACCTCTTCTCATCTGCACCTACACTCCCTCCTCCCCTGCTGTAAGTGCATCTATAACACTGATGACTCCCACATACATCTTTACTTCCAACCTCCTCCCTGGACTCCACTCTTACACGGTCACTTCTTACCACCTCAACCCCCAAACGCCTCTGTCCAGGCCACACCATTTCCCCTGTGGACTGATCTTGCCTCCTGAGGACGGGGCTCGTTGTTTCAGCCTCTAGTGGCCTCTCACTCAATGTGAGAAGCTCTTACCCGTTCCGTGACCTTCAATGCCTTAGGGCTGGTGTATCACGACCTTCACTCCAGCCACACCTGCTGCCCCTTTGCTCTTCCTTGAACAAGGCAAGCAAGCTCTTCCTTCAGAGCATCTGAACTTGCTCTCTGCTCTGCCTGGAATGCTTCTCTTTTTAAGGTTTATTCTTTCACTTAAGTGTCTGCTGGAATACCATGTTATCAAAGGGATCTTCCCAACCACACGTTATAAAATTGCTCTCCAACCACGTTACCCTGCTTTGTTTTTTAACAATTAGTCTTATTCACAGCTTGATATGTCTTTATACATTTAATGCTTCTCTCTCCCTATTAGCTGGTAAGCCATAGAGAGCAGGTGCTTCCTCTGACTGGTTTCTGGCCTGTTCTGTCTGGACAGTGCTGGTGCAGAACAGGTGTTCCGTGAATACTTGCAGAACGGACATGACGAAGCTGTGGTGTGCTGCTGTATTTTAAAGACCGTGTACTTTTACTTAGCTTTTTATGAATAAAGTCCATTATTATGGTACCAAATGTCCTGCCTTTATTATCTGAAAGTATTTCTTTTTAAAAAAATCAGGGCTACATTTTTATTGATTTCAGAAAGGAAGGGAGAGAAAGGGAGAGACAGAAACATCAATGATGAAAGAGAATCATTGATCGGCTGCCTCCTGCACACCCCCTACTGGGGATCGAGGCCACAACCCAGGCATGTGTCCTTGACAGGGAATCGAGCTGTGAACTCCTGATTTATAGGTCGACACTCAACCATGAGCTACGCTGGCCGGGCTGAAAGTATTTCTAATTGGTAACATATAGGAAAGAAAACAATGCCCAGATAGTTCAGTAGGTAAAATGAGTAGTGAAAATATGGCTGTTTCAAAGAAAATTATAAGGTTTTTTTTAACCTGTGAGAATAGGACTTTATGAATTATGTATTATAGAGCTTAAGATAGGATATCAAGTTTTAAAAATATTATCTTGAGAAAATTAATGAACATTTTCTGTCAAAAAATAATTTTTTGAAAACTTTTTTTTTTTTACTTACACTAATTAACAAATGGTGAGTTACTGAGAAGTGACCTTGGACAAGGCAGCCAGGAGGTCAAGTACCTGTAGGCACTAAAACCTTTTCCCAATGAATGAATGAATTCACGAGCAAGGACGCCATTGCTGTTGCATTGCGGTTGTTTTTCCATCTGGCTACAACTAATACATTTATACAGATGCAGCCTGAAGGAAAAGTCCTTTGAATAGACCTTTAAGAAATAACAGAGGTCCTACTATAGCAATACCTATTTAGTGCGTGCATTCCCACTCTCAGTCCCCCCTGCCTCCCACATTCTATGGTTCACTCTATAGAATGACGAAGGGCAGCACTAGAATGATGCAGCCCTATTTAAACAGCCTTTGGAAACCTCATGACCTGAAGCGGTTTACTGAGAAGTCCTGCTAGCATACCTACCTGCGTTTCAGGGATGATGGGACTGTCCTCAGGAGAAGACCTGAAGAAGGTGGATAAAGGCGATGACACGATGATAGGATTTGGCCTCACAAATCCACTCAGATCACAGCTGGGGATGTCATTCTCCTCTTTCTTCATGACCAGGGTGTCCATCACATAGAAGACGTTCCAGGGGATCCACACCGTGTGGTATTGAGTGAGGAACGGGGATCGCTCAAACACCAGAGTGAGAGAGGCGCCACCATTTGCCACCAAGTCAAACCTAAGGAGCAAGATACACTTTGTGAACCATCTGGGTCCCCTGGAATGATGCCCAGCTCATTTAGTTAACCTCCGCCAATGAACATGCCTTACAAAGAAAGTCAACTTTTCCTCCCAACTTTCACATGAAATAGTTTCAAATCGACAGGAATATGAAAAGAATGATCCAACAAACACTCATATTCCCTTTACTTAGATTTACCAATTTACATTTTCCCACATTGGCTTTATCATCTCCCTATCATCTCCTTTCTCAGAACCACCTGAGTTTAAGTTGTACATATTATGCAGTGCCACTCCTAAATATCTCCACCAGAACCCCCAAGACAAAGAGCCTTCTCGGACAAAACCACAACACTGCCATCATGCCTTAGAAAAGGAAATCAGCTCTTAAAGAACGACATGAAGAGATGACTCTAAGTTTCTGCCACATGTTACAGTCACTGATTTCTGGAGCCTAAACATTGTTGGACTTCTATATCATGAGGGACAATAAAACAGGCTAGGTGATAGAAGAATGTCTAGTTCTTTTTGTTGTTTTTTTAGATTTAAATATATATATCTATATATATCTATACATATAGATATATATATTGATTTCAGAGAGGAAGGGAGAGGGAGAGAGAGATGGAAACATCAATGATGAAAGAGAATCATTGATCGGTTGCCTCCTGCACATCCCCCACTGGGGATTGAGCCCGCAATCTAGGCATGTGCCCTTAACTGGAATCGAACTCGGGACCCTTCAGCCTGCAGGCTGACACTCTATCCACTGAGCCAAACCAGCCAGGGCAAGCTTGTCTAGTTCTGCTTCTTAAAATACTTCAGAGACTGTGCACTAGGACAAACTCACATGCCATCCTGCCGGGTGATGGTGTAGCCATACTCTGGGTAATGGAAAAACGAGACGTTGACTCCAATGAGTGGTGTTCCGTCCGCAGTTAGCACTTGGCCTCTGATGACGGACGCGAGGCTGTGGGAAACCCAGAAGATCCACAGTGAACAAGTGTCTTCCCAGACCCACACACGCCTGAGTTACAGATGATTCCACCTCAGGGTAACATCACACGCAATCCTATTCACAAAAGCCAGACCCCAGATACTCCCACAACTGGGTCCCCTTTAATTCTGTGTAACCCACCTTCTCTACATGCCGCGTGTCTGGCCCTGGGTTTCCAATTCGTTGCAATCTGGTTTTGGAGACTTATCCACACCAGGAATTTAGAGATGAATTTTAAAATGATAAACTGCCCCCTTTTTTTCATAAGTCGTATGCCTTGTGCTTACATGAAGAAAAGTATACTTTCCAATTAATTCCGAGGCAATCTGTAAATCTTCAGGGAGCGAGTAGCACAAGATTTAAGGGGCAACCAGGAACATCTGTGCAACAACTTTTAATCACCCGCTGGGCCTGGCCGCATTAATGCTGCGACATCGCTGCCCACCCAGGAGTCCGGAGTGAATCACCCCTGGGCGCAGCGGGAGTGGGACACCTGCCTCGCCTTCCTGGTTTAGGCCGGGCATCACCGCTCCGCAGAGCACAGCCGCGCTCACAGGCCTCCTGCCCGGCCTGAGCCGTCCCCTCCTTCACCATCTACACCCCCTACTGAGCTCAGCTAAAAATAAGAGTGCACTTCTCTTTGCCTTTTGGGGTCTTTCCGTGGCCTCTTTCGAAACATTTCCAACTGTGCCAACGAGCTAAGTGAAGATTTACTGACTCCCTACTGGGGTGTCCCGTGATGGTGCAGGCCCTGAAGTTGACACAGTGCAGGAATCGTGTCAAAGACACTCGCAATGCGAAGTTCGGGGAAGACTTTGCCGACAGAGGAAAAACTGCCGTAGACAAAAAAGCACGTTGCCCACATGCACAGCCAGCAGCAGCCGTGTAACCGCACGCGGAATCCGCATGGGGAGCAGGTGCCTCACCTCTTGTTGAAAGGACTCTCTCCGGGGATCACGTGGGTGCTCTCGGCGCCGGTGAGGAAGCCGATGCGCTCGTAGAAGGACTTGGCCGCCTGCTGGGACGGGGACTGCGGGCTCTGGCTGATCACGTCCTGCGGGTCGGGCCGCCCGCGGCAGTACGGCTGGTTCTGGCAGGAGCTCTGTAAGCAGCAGTCGGGGTCCATGCAGTCGGTGAGGCCGTCTGGGGAGAGGTAAACCGGTGAGAGAACCCCTTCCCACGCGAGGTGTAGAGCACGCTCTGTGCGTTGGTTGGTTTCCCCCATCCAACCATTTGTCCCTCCCACCCCCGACCCGAGAGTAATTCCCATGAGGTCTACGTGTTGGAACCGATGAAATACAAACACGATCCTCACAGCTGCTTTCGTGGAGAGTAAATGTTTAGATTGGAGACAGCTGAAAAGAATATGTTGATTCTGAGCAAGAAGTAAAAAAGGACTAATTAGAACAATCTACGAGCAGGATGAAGTGATATGGATTAGCTCCATGTGCGATCGCTCCAGCCCTCAATAATTTAGGGAAAAATGCATGAGGAGGTAACATACACAGTGTGTGTGGTGAGTGGACGGGGCCTGCACAGGGCGACGTTCTAATTTGGGAAAAGCTTAGGAAATGACGTCTGCGAGACGAAGCCAACACAAACCGACACAAACAAGATGAGACGAGTCCACCACCTCTCGAGGAGGCTGCTCTCCCAAGGTAGATAAAAGCATGTTCCAAATCAAATGAAGGCATTTCTCAAACTTTAAACAGGAGCCTGAGCCCCGGGTATGCCTCCCTATAATGGAGATGATAATTTAAAAAGTGGCAAATGCTATATATTGGAAATGATGAGACATTATCACAAAAAACTGACCAATAGTGATGGTGATGTAAAACAGTCATGGGCAGACTTTGCCGGTGCCTCTACAGGAGCCCAAAAGGAAGCCACACTCAATGTTCATTTAAGCATTTTGTTTGAAACATATCAACCAACCCATTAGTGGCTAAGGGTGCCGCACGTCCCACAATGGGGATCGAGCTCGCACCCCAGCCACATGCCTGGACCAGACTGTAACCTCTGGCTCATAGCTTGATGCTCAACCATTGAGCCATGTCGGGCTAAGTTCATTTTTCACTGACCAGTTGATACATACATTTTCACCTGCCTGCCAATTACATTTCTCAATATAGATTCATCAAAAGCAATAGTTTTTGAAGACTTTAATCACTCTTGGGAGAACAGATAAAATAGTTTTAAAATCTTCAAACACACGTATCAGGTCTTGGTGTGACTCTATCATGGCAAATCAGTTGAAAGTATCTAGTTGACCTATATATTTTATGTACACAAGAGTTTTTAAAAAAATATCTTTTATTTAAAAAAATAATACACTAGCCATTTTCTTTATAAAAGCCTAATATGCTAAGTATCCAACCATTCGTTCGAGCATTCGAGCGCTCACTATGATGCGCACTGACCACCAAGGGGCAGACGCTCCGACCAGTAGGTCTGGGTCTGAACAATCGGGACTGGGAGAGATGGGCTGGACACGCCCTGGAGCCCTCCTGTGGTCTCTCCCCGGCCCCAATCGAGTACCAGTGGGGTCCCTTGGCCTGGCCTGTGCCCTTTCGCAATCCAGGATCCCTCAGGGGATGTCGGAGAGCTGGTTTTGGCCCGATCCCTGCAGGCCAGGCCGAGGGACCCCACCGGTGCACAAATCCGTGCACCCAGCCTCTAGTAGAATATAAGCTTGCCCCTTCATTATTTGACAGCAAATGGAGACAAAAGAAAACAGACTACATTGAACTGTACTGCGCAGTCTACAAGTAGGTGAACAGCAACACAGGGCTGATGAGAATCTGAGATCAGGGGTCCTGGCTCAGTATGTTTTGCCTGCCTGAGGAAGAATGCAGTGAGCCCTTGTGAGTTCCCCTGACACCCATTTCCCCGTCTTTGGGCAACAGCTCTAAATTCTCATTGGGGACCCATCCCTCCCTGACTCAGTCCAGGCACATATCCCTTCATGTCTGCATCAGAAATGGACACGTGACCTAACTGTCTAACCAGAGTGAAGTTCAGGAGCGACCTGCGAAGAGATCCCTGGTGCCCCAGCTTGGAGCTGCCAGCTGTGAAGCTACTGTTGCCTGGGAACCCAGCCATCCCAGAGGACACAGAGCCAGGCACTGGAGAGGACAAACTACAGATCCTGGGGACATCTTTGGGGTATGTGCAGTGAGCTTCACCTGACCTGGCCTCCTGGGCTCTTCAGTTCTAGAAGCAAAGGCATTCCCTTCTTCCTCTGCTGCCTGGGTTGGGTTTTTGTCACTTGAAACTGCAAGGACTTAGTTCATCAGGAGACAGTAACTACAACTCTCTCACGACTGTCCTTGTAGTTAAAGGAAAAGCTTCATGGGCGAGTACTTGAGTTACGCTGATGGTGTTGGACTATCTTTACATTAATATTTTAATTTTCGTTTGTCCACAATTTCTATACACATGAAAACATGTCAGAATTGCCAACAGGCAGATCTTATGACATATTGTTTCCTTGCGATAGATTTTCATGTAGATGTCTGTTATACGTCTAAAAAGGTGTTGCTAATCTTCTGAAACTGTGTATTATTCTTTTGTAAAAAATACAAAATCATGTTTCAACAAAATCAAATGAAACTGAATTTTGAAATTTAATATAAATTCACCAAAATATCACTAAGCCAAAAGGCCACGAAAATGAGAAATGTCTAAATATTTCTAGTGGAAAAAAGATGAAACTATGCCACAGGCTTATTTTTCATGAAGATATATTCTAATAGTGCAATACAGCGCATTTTCCCTCCATCTCTTTCAAAGAAATAGAAGCACAGTATTGCGATTCAGATTTTAAAGTAGTCAACTGTTGAACCATTGCCCCAATATCATTACTGACTTCAAAAACACAATTAAAAATAAAACTCCATGGATTTAGAATGCATTTGGCAAGAGAGAGTTATTTAACACAAACATTTCTTAATATTGCTGCAGGTTTCCCTTTACATTAAATCTTTAACATGAGTAGAAACTACTCAATAAAGTACTTCCAAGTACTGTATTATATTGCATGTCCATTATTCTGATAAATTAAGGTTTAAATGTTCCCCACTCTCTTTTTCCCCACCACACTCCCACCGTGGCTTCCTGCAGACACTGTGTGGCTCAGTGACCAAGGAGGAGTGCTCAAATTCAGCCATTCATCTTTGTTAGTTTATAAAAAGCAAATGTACATCTGGCACACGGTCCGCAGGTCATAAAGCTGCATGAGACCGACACCTTCGGAACGAATCAGCTGGGAATGCATTTTTACAAGCCTCTCTGCGAACATCAATCAGAGAAGGAGTCTCCTTTTCGACAGCCAAGATGCAGGGGCACACTGTTATTTTGTCTGGGGAGTTTATCAGTAACTTTCCCAAGCAAACGAAGGAGGGTTATGAATCTGGCTCCCCATAAATGGAGAAAACATTTTTTATTCTTTGTCTGTACTGGTATGGCTGGGGCTATCTGGTACCACTAACTTGATTACCCACTTGCCCACATGGATACTGTGGCAAAATTGTCTTGGTGGAATAGCTTCTTAAAATCATCGAGATTCCATTTGAATCTCAAGAATATTAGGTTGGCTTAAATTTATATTGATGTAGAAGCCATATCTAGTAGGATGAATCATAAAAAATCTCAAGAAAATCAGGAATGTTCAGACGCCCTGAATAACAACATCAATAGTAATTAAGAGCCTTTCTCTTTTCAGCGTAAGCTTTGCGATGTAAGTGTTACTTTGAGGTAAAGTAGATAATATAATTTATGCTTTCATTCAACCTTTTTTAAAATACATTTTTAGCGATTTCAGAGAGGAAGGGAGAGGGAGAAAGAGATAGAAACATCAATGAGGAGAGAGAATCATTGATGAGCTGCCTCCTGCACATCCCCCACTGGGATGGAGTCTGCAACTGGGAATCGAACTGTGACCTCCTGGTTCATAGGTAGATGCTCAACCACTGAGACATGCTGGCTAGGCTCAGTCTTTAATATTGTGGCTCTAGTTTTCATTTTTAAACATGTTCTTGTCGTTCCTTAGCCTTCCATTGGACTTTTAAACAGTGGTTGGAAAACTTATTTTGCAAGGGGCCGGACAATAGACATTTTAGTCTCTGTGGGCCATTGAGTTTCTGTTGTAACTCTTGAGCTGCCTTGATAGCAAGCTCTAAAGCGGCCCAGCCGTAGAAGGCATGTAAATGAATGGGTGTGACTATGTCCCAATAAAGCTTTATTCACAAAATCAGGTTTTAGCTTAGGGGTCATAGTTTGCCAACCTCTGGTCTTGCTTTAAAGTTTCTACCCTGCTCTATTCTATTTCCTTGTTTTTTTTTCCAAATCATTCTTGATTTTTTTTTTTTTAAACAAGGCACACTTTGCCAGATTACTGAAACTCCTGACTCCTAGTCTTCCCTCGGTCACCCTCTACGCTGGCTTTAAGCTGCCTGTCCAGACTCTCACTCTTCTTTCAAGCGGCTTTGGGTATTTCCATTGGTTCTTCAAAACCTTGACTTACTGACTGAATCAAAAGTCATAAATCTCCTTTTAGTGAATCTTCATCTTTTACTCAAAAGATAATGCCCAGCCCCCACCCCACAATTTTTGGAAGGCCCTCTATCCAGTCCAAGCCAGAGGGAGTGGTAGAAATTCCGGTGCAGTATTTTATCTGGGGACTTGGGAACTTTGAGTGGACAGATTGGAACACCTTTCATTACTCTGTTAAGTCACTATCTGTAACATGCTTGAAATTTACTTCGTTACTACTGAATTGGCGTCGTGTTCAGTTTTCTGTATCTTCTTGGTTTGTCTATAGCGGCTTTCTTGATGATTTTAGTCTCTGTGTTCCATGCTCATGCCTCCAGGCTGATCATTCTCCTGAACTCCATTTCCACAAGCTGCCTTCTAGGTTTTTCCAGTCGGATATCACAAAGGCATCAAAAATGTAACATGTCTAAAACACAACACAGGCAACCTGCTTCTTCTGTACTGCCCACATCAGCGGACACCACCCACCCACCCAGCTTCTCTACATAGGACACGAATGTAATCCTTGACTCCTCACCTCCCTTCCTTTTTTCTCTGCACATAATCAATGACCAATTCCTTCTTTTCTTCACTCCAAACATCTTTTAAATCAGTGCATTTCTTTCCATTTCACTGAAATTACCCTTCAGGGCACCGGGGTCACCTTTTGACAAGATCTCAACGACAGCTAGGTTCCTCAGGTTCCAGCCTCGTCCGAAATATTCATTCTCTACGCTGTAGTTGGAGTAATCAGATCAGAGTTGATTATTCCACTTGTTTAACTAAAAGACTTCCTTTATTTAGTCCCTGCCTCCTTCTGTGGAGTTAGAACTCCTGAACACAGCTTACAAGACCTTTCATGATCATTATTTCCTCTGCCCGGAGACCTGCTCTTACTCCCCACCCCACAGCCTTCCACAATCAGCTCAACGGCCTCGTGAAGCTCCTTGAAGGATAGTCTAGTTCGCTGTTGTATCCTCAGCATCACTTGGCCCCAAGCTGGGGTACAATATATTTGCTGAATGAAGAGAAGAATGACTTCAGTTCCTAAGGATTGTGAGATCTGAACAAGTCAGAATAATGTCTTAAAAGCACATTAGAAACGCCTACTGGTTTTCCTTTATCACCTTTACCCTACTTTTAGGTACGATGCCATTTCTTGGTTTTGCTACAATAGGTATTTTTAAATGCTCAGTTGGTTGAGCGCCATCCCATGCACTAAAAGGTCACCAGTTCAATTCCCTGGCATGTGCTTGGGTTGTGGGCTCTATCCCAAGGTGGGGCATGCAGGAGGGCAGCCAATTGATCTCTCTCTCTCAAATCAATAAAAACATATTTTAAATATGTTCTTGATTAACTGAACATTAAGCAATCCACACAATTATAAAAAACAGAATAAATTATGAAAGATTATAATCTTACAAAGTGAAATTCCTTGTTTATGAAGACTTATAATTCAGAATTCATCAATGAAAAGATAAATGTTATGAAAATTTACCTCATATGAAGCAAACACTTCTGCATGACAAAGGACACTATAGACAAAGTTAAAAGATAATCCAAACCCTGGGATTAAGTATCTGCGACACACCTAATGAAGAGTTAATAAGCTGAATAAACTAAAAGTCTTAAAAATGAAAAAGGAAACGTCAAGCAACTCAACAGAACAAAATGGGCAAGAGAAATAAACAGTTAGCAAAAGAAGAAATACAAACGGTCAAGAAATGTATATAAAGACCATCAATCTAACTAGCAATTAGGGAAATGCAAATTAAAACAATAAAAATGGAGTCGTTTTGAGCTGTCAGACAAAATTCATATTTTTCATTTTGCTGGACGGCTTTGTTTATGTGCAGAGCAGGAACAGGGGATATAAACACGCTCATGCTGATGAAGTAGAGAGTGTGAAAGCCACTTACAAGGCAATTTGGCAGCAGCTATTGAAATTAAAAATTAAAAAACCCCTTGACCCAGCAATTTCACTTCTAAAAATCTGTCTAAAAGAAATATTTGCACATTTACAAAAAGATTTATATGCAGATACACACAAATAGAGAAATACAGAGATTCACTACAGATTTCTCTCTATACTAACAGCAAAAAGTAAGAAACAATTGAATTATTATTTTTTCCCTTTAATCCTCATGCTAGGATTTTTTTTGTTGATTTTTAGAGAGTTAGGAAGGGAGAGAGAGAGAAAGAGAGAAAGAAAGAGAGTGAGAGAGAGGCATCGATCAGTTGCCTCCCGTATATGGCCCAACCTAGGTATGTGCCCTGACAAGGATTTGAACTTGCAATCTTTGGGTGTATGGAACAACGGCTCCAATCAACTGAGCTACCCGGCTAGGATCAGCTAAGTTATTACCAAGGTAGTAGTGGTGACATTAACTAGTATACCCATATTTCTATTAAAAAGAATGAGATACGCCTACAGGTACTGGCATGAAAAAACCCTCTTGGATATACTCTTTGGCAGAATCCACTTTAGAACTGGACCTATCCCATTCAAGTTTAAAAACATAGCTATGCATGTAAGTTCACTGAGGGAGGAGAGATGCACATTGAGTTGCTGACAGTGTTCAACTCGTTGACAATGAGAATGTCGTATCCGTGCATGACCATTAATGACAACCCTCCCCACCAATGCAGAGGCTCTCACCATGGGCCAAGTGTGACAAGGAGACCCGCTTCTGAAGAGGTACTCAGCAAGGCCCATGTCTACCCTCAAAGCTCGAGGTGGCAGCTAATGGCAGTGGGTACAAAATGTAGGGGGGACTTCCAGTGCCAGCCGGCGTGGCCCGCCTTTCCTCCCCTTCTAAAGCTCACTCAAAAAGTGCGAAAACCCCCATGATCAGGAAGCTATTGGGTCCCCTGCTTCTGAGAGCCCAGCGTGGACTTCGCTTTCCTAGAAGGGGGTTGACCATGCTCCAAATTCTGTGGATGGTCAAAGGGTCAGACCAACCTGGCTCTCTCCCCTGAAGGAGGATCCAGCAGTAACCCAGGCCCACCAGCCCCCACCAAACCATCTCTACCAGGAATAGATGTTCATGCTCTGGACTCTGAATGCCCCTCTGTGTTCCATTATCTGGATCCTTTTTGGGAAGTGCTCACGATACCTTGTTATTTTGTCTCTCTCTTCCTCTTGTTCTTTTAACTGTTTTCCCTCTCTCTCCCCAGTTGTTACTCTCATTTTATTTATTTTTTTACTTTTAAATATGTTTTTGGAGAACACAGCAGTATCATCTTCCTACTAGAACTTTAAAAAAATATTTTCAAATATTTCCTTATTTCACTTGGTAATCTCCAGACTTAGAGCAACCCTACCATCAGCCATACTCATTCTGATGCTTAGTTTTCATTCATTTTTTTGCTTCTCTCTTTTATTCCTAGGCACATTCCTACTTTTTCTTGCAGTTTGATCCTTTCCTTTGCATTTTCTTTCTCTCTCTCTCTCCCTCATTACTGCTTCTATCTTTCTAATTTCTGAGTAACCTCAACTCAATTGTGCTTTCTTCTGTACTATCGCCCACTTCCAAATACTTTAATAAAAAGCCTGTTTTAGGTACATCTTCCTGATGCATCCCCGAAGGACAAAACATAACCCTCCCTACTTCCAAGTGAGATGAACCACTCCTGCAGGCATTCCACCAGGCTCACACCACGTTCACTATGAAGCTTTAAGCCAGTGTTGTGCCCTCAACCATCCAATACCCAGGAGGGGCCTTGAGTAGCCTCAGGTACCCACAGGGGGCTGTCCCCTGGAGGCCCAGACAGGGAAGCAAGATGTCAAAGGGATCTCTGACCAGGTCTCTCTAGCGAGAGGAAAGACGGGAACATGGTGACCACTCCAGCGATAATGTATTTTGGAGAAGTCTTCCTATTAATACGTATGTCAAGTTTCTATAAAGAGAGAATCACCTGTGGCAAGCTGTTGCATTTTGAAGCTTGCATAGTGGGACCACCATATGGGGAGCTATTTCAAGTCACAAAATCCCCTATTGAATGAGAGCCTTAGAGGGTAGGCGGGGTGCAAGCAACTCTGGGTACAAGGGAGATGAATGGCTGCTTTGCCAACGTGGGGCATGGAGAGCGAGCCAGGGGCTCAGCACTGGTTTCCTCTTTCTCTGGTGAGCAGGCTGTTTGGGGGGCAGGAAGGAGATAGAGTACAGAGGCCGATTCCTCCTGAGAGTAATGGGAGCCCATCAGCCACACGGAATGGTTATTCCAGCGCACTGTCCGGTTATACAAAACGCAATGCGATGGATGTCCTACAGGAGCATCTGCGTCTCCGCCGCCCAGGATACATGCAGACCCCTTCGTTCTGGTGCCACACTTCCATGTGCCTTTGGGTAGGTGACCTAATTCACACCGATGAGAGTCAGCCCCAGGCCCGGCCTCATGGAACCACTGAAAAAGGTGTCCACCTAGGACTGGAATTGTTCTACAGGTGGATGTAAGCCTAGAGCTGGTGGGAGAGACCGTCAGAATGGAGCCAACACAGAATGAGGCAGAGTTGACCGGTGCACCATCCCAGACCTGCGATCATGGTTGGAACACCGCAACGTAGCTCTACAAATGGTGTTTACCGCGTGTCCTAGGATGTCAGGCACTGCCCTCATTTCAGAGCAGTCTCGCCTACTGTCCTCACAGAGTGTGATGACATCTGCCATGGCCAGACTGTGTGTCCTGCTGGGGGGGTGGGGTGTGGGGTGAGACCACCGTCTCTGTACCCACAGCCCAGGCTTTCCTTCAAAGAAACCCTCCAGCTCAGGGTACTGGGCACCCGGTTTACAATCTCAAGAGTGGCCCTGGGATTCCTTCTTAGAAGAAAATACAAATGAAAGGATCAAACTGCAAGAAAAAGTAGGAATGTGCCTAGGAGTAAAAAGGGGAAGCACAAAAATGAATGAAAACTAAGCATCAGAATGAATATGGCGGATGGTAGGGTTGGTCTAAGTCTGGAGATTACCAAGTGAAAATAAGGAAATATTTGAAATTCGGTTGGGACAGAAACACACATGATCTGAAACAAGCAGAGGGACCCCAGGGGTCTTCCATCCGCTCAGATCTCCCCTGGGAGGGGGAGCCTAGAGACCGCCCAGTTCCATGCTGATAGGAATGAACAAAGGCAGGGAGGCCCCTTCGCGTTGATGAATTCTGAGGAAAGGGAAAGACTCCTCAGCTGGAGACAATACTGAAGAGCGGATTAGCCCCAAATGACTCCACTGTGTCTCTGTGGAGGGGCCCACGCGTGACCTACTCAGTGATATCCCCTCTTAGAAGACAAGCTGAAGGGTCTGCTCAGGGAGGCAGAGCAGCAACAGGACACGATGGGGCGGGGCTTGGGGACAGGGATGAGGAAGCTGCCATCTGGGCTGTGGCTCCAGAGGACCGGGGCTGCCAAGTGTGGTCAAGAGGGGTCTGGGCGACAGGGCGATGTTGGGCAGGAAAGCCGCGAGGGTTAAGCGCCTACACCTGCCCGGAGCAGAGAGGGAGGAGGCTTGAGCTCAGGATGGTCCCGGTGGAAAGGACGCTGAGGAAACGGTGACCAGTCCACTCGAAACTAATGGGAGGACTGCAGCTTCTTGTCGGGAAGATGACCCCGTAACATTGGGTCTGAGAATGACTGTGGCCCAGGCCAGCGTGCGTGCAAGCACGGGTGTGTTCGTGCGTGTGCCCATGTGTGCACGCGCACATGCCTGTGCATTGCGCATATCTGTGTACATGTGTCAATGCATGCACATACACGTGTGTGCATGTGTGTGTGTGCAGTGTGTATGTGTGCATATATGTGAATGTGTGCACGTGCGTGTGTGCTGGGGCCATGGAGAGGTTGAGGGCTGGGTCTGGCCACTCTGGTTCCTAGAGAACAGGAGGCAGGGACACGCTGCAGCAAGGAGAAGGCTGTTCAGTCTCTGAAAACCTTGCACGAAGTGCAGTCAGTCAAACAAGTACTTTCGAAAGCCAGAGACGGGAAATTGGGTAACAATGGCCTTTGCACACAACAGACTATCTGTCTGGCAATATGCTGCACACTGTACATACAGCCCCTCACTTACTCCTTCCAACCGCTGTTCCTGTTTCACAGGGAAGCAGCTGAAGTTCAGAGATGAGGTGCTCGTGAAGGGCCACATCTGTGCTACGGGCAGGAGTGAGGATCTGATTCCAAAACCTGCCTACCTAACGGACCCTCGGCTGCCCATGTGGGCGTCCCCAGAGAGCAGGCAGGTGAAGGAGGGCGTGCGAGACACACACAACCCACAGAGCAAGAGACTGCAGGGGCCCAGCCTCGCTAGAAACTCATCCCGCAGGCATGTCACGAGGGGCAACCGCGAGGTCTCCCTCTCCACGTCTTTGACTGAGGTTTCCCCTCTCCCCTGTCGCCCAGCAGCACGGGGGTGGGGTGGGGAGGTGTGGGGGGGTAGGTGTGTGTACCACAGGGAGGTCTCCCCTCTCCCTGTCTCTGACACTTGCCCAGCAGCACAGGGAAGGGGGTGAGCACCGTGGGGAGAGGGATCCTCTCTCACCCGGCTTCCCCGGTGCAGCAGGACCCTTCCCACAGGGAGGACAGGTCAGGGAAAAAGACGGCAAGTGCAGCTTCAAGGGGACTGCTTCCTGTGCCTGCTTCCCGTTGTCACCCACGTCTCACCACAGAAGAGCCTGGAAAGACCTGCCTCTCCCGGGCTGTTGTCATTAAAATACTGCTCAGAGCCCCAGTTCACCGGGCCCTGAGTACCGTGGCGCGGATGACGGTCACCGGGGGTTCGGAAAGGGGTGGAGAACGGCAGGGTGCACGGCAGCCCGACTGCCTTTCCCCGGCCGGACGGTGACCATCGCAGGGAAAAGAGGAAACAGAATCACGCAGCCCTCACACACCTTTCAATCAGTCTCATCTGCGGGGATCTGATTTTCGGGGGTGGGGGGGCAGGTAGCCCCGCATACCCGTGCTCTCGGCCTCAGTGTCCCCTACCTCCTTCGTTGTCCTTGCTGTCCGTGCAGAGGGTCTCCATGGCCACGTCGCAGCCCGCTCCTCGCCAGCCTGGCTGGCAGACGCAGTGCCAGCCGTTCTGGTCCAGCGTGCACCTGCCGTTGCTGTTGCACAGCCCGGGGCAGCCCTCTGTCAGAGAGACGGAGAAGGAGAAGGCACGGGAGTTGAGAACGGAGAGTGGCCACACCCCGGACACACAGAGAAGGGACACTGAGTGGGAACAGGCCTTTGTCAACAGCACAGGGACTGTAATTGCACACGGATAGAAACAGCAACCTTGTCCACGGAATCTCATTCTCGTCCAAGTGGCATCTTTGATTGGCCTGACCCTGAGACACCACTTACCTGGGCAGGACCGAAATATATGCAACGACCCGCTAAGTAGCTGCAGGCCAGACAGAATTAACCTCCTTTTTGTTCCCCCTTTAGCCAAGCAACAAGGCCGATGGGTTGATTGCGTGGTGCGCAACAGCATGTCCGCACGACAATTTCGGGCTCCCCGGCATAGATTTTTTAATCTGTTGTGAACAGATACTGGTCACTCCTTAGGACGCGTCTCCTTAGAGCGCCTTGTTGCTTTAAAACATTCCCTCTCGATTCAGCAGCGTGGAAGCGAGGGGCTCTGCACGATGCTGGCACGAGAACGTTAATTTTATCTGGCCCCAGAGTTGCCGTGTATTCATGTGAAATTACAGTGCGTTCAGTTAACTGCACAAAGTATAGGCCAGTCTCAGTGACTATACTTTATGCTGAGAGTACATTCCTCGTCACAGGAGAAGCAAAGCCCGGGAAATCGAAGCAGCTGAGCGTCTATTCTAACAAACATTAGGGTTCAGGCTGCATACGGATGGGACAGGACCGACAGGATTTCCAACTCAATGTGGCAGCTGTGCAGATCCGAGTACTGAGGACGGACGAAATGAAATACCATAAGGACCACAATAAAACATCGATAGACTGAACAAAAACACGGTAGTGACGTGCTTCAAGACAGAGCGCGGAGAGTGATGTCTGGTGACAATCTCCCTAAGGCTTTTATGCTGTTACCTTTATATCCTATCTTGTCTGCTTTTATGGGCAAGGAGGGAAAATTTGGGAAACGATTAAAATAATTTAATATATCCAAAAAAGCTATCATCGTTTCAGTCTAACATGACATTAAAAAAAAAAAAAGAAGAACAATTTTTGCCACTTCCTGACGATGGTATCTGGCATGCGGCCACGTGATCTGGTCATGAGGATGACGCCCAGGCAGGCCCTGGGTTCTGACCTATGGGTTTGACACGACACTGACAGAAACAAGGATCTTAATGCCCAGAAACGGGGAGAGTTAACTGGTGATAAATCGGATCTCTATGGGCAGAATTATTTATAAATTGGTATAAAATATGTCTGCGTAAAAAATACTTATTCTACCAACTAGGGTTTGTTGTGCAGCTTCTTAAAATGAGAATGCTACTCTCGGTGTGGGGAGGTGTGAGGAAACGATCTGTTTAAAGATGTTTATTTTAAGTCTGTTTAAAAAATTATTCATATAGTGGCTTCCCCTCCTCCAGTGCAAAACTGGAAAGGATCTCAAAGAGACTTTCTGCCTCCTAAGATTAGCATTAATAGAAAGCGATTCTGACAGCCTGGTGGGGTGTGGTAAAATCACTCTTATGGATACCAACAGGCCAAGATGAGATTAATTTTGCTGCTTCTTTTCTTTCAGACAATTACTGTCTGCATTTCTAGACTATTCAATACCTAAGAGGTGAACTTTATGGATGCCTTTTTTTTTAAACGGGAAAGAAAGATTGAGGTGCAGCACTGACAGGGTGTAACAGGGGTTATTAAATGAAAGCCTGGACATTGCCATGAATCTTTTCATATTCTAATGAAAAGCACGAACAAGGATTAGAAAATAGGGAATCTGAGGAGAAAGGGAAAGGGAATTTCCTCTTCGGGAAAAATGGTTTTCACCTGTTTCTACGATAACTGAAGACACGAGAATCTGCTGTTTTCTGCTCAAGCGGTGGCACTCTTTATTTTATAGAATGCACGATATTTTAGAGCTCTTAAGGGAATAACAAAGCAGATTATAATATTGAATGTATCCTGAAACATTTAGAAAAAGCCGAAGAAGTTTTCATGTAAGTATAAATGGGATTCCTCTCAACATATGTTAACCAACATCTTCAGATTGGCAATTTCTTTTTCTGTGATAAGAGAGTGGGCCATTGCGAACTTTAATTTAGAATTTAAAGCTCATTAGCTGAATTGCCAACAATGGAGATCTTAAAATAGAAACAAAAGATAAGTAAACAGAAAACAGCAAATGCACTGTTATCTTCAGTTTATTTTTTATTTTTTGCTTTTTTTTTTGGATTCTGGTGAAGGCCTTTCACATAGGAATGAAATCTGTGATAACCCAAAATTATAAAAATGAGACACAGACATTTAAGTCTCACTACTGAAAATTCAAGGCATTTCACATAATTAAGCCTCACTCATAATTCACAAAAAACTACGCATGAAAACCAACCTATTTTCATAGCTAGTGCAATCGGATACATGGTTCTATAGATAGATATGGAGAAACGTGAATAAAGAGCAAGCATACAGTACCTTTGACTATCTTATCCAAATAGTGAGCTGGAGAAATTAAAAAGGAGAAAAGAACAGATAGACAATTCAGAAGTGTCACATGGGACAAGGAAATTTTCAGAATTTACATGCAAATCGAGTCGCGGCGGCTGACACGAGACTCACATCACACGACAGATGCACCTCAGAGCTTTTCAAAACGCAACCGATTTGTGTGTGAGCCAACGCGGTCATGGCTGTGGGGACGCCCAGCATTGAAAGCAGCATGTTCAGGTCAGCGACCACCTCCTTCCCAGGCCGCTAAGAACGCGCCCCCCACCCCAAGAATTGATACAAGTGGCCTCCATTCTTTAGTGCTAGAGAATTTTGGAAATTTATAACGATGAGATCTACAAATAATCAAACTTAAATTTTTTTTTTTTGGGGGGGAGGTTTGAGAAAAGACTTTTGTGTTTTAAAAGTCTGTTTTGAACAGAGTAGTCGCATAAGGGTTCCACAGGGGGGAGACCACAGCCTGGGAGGGACTGTATCTGCGGCTCTGAGCTTCCCCACCCGAGACAAACCCAAACAAGTCCTGCTTCGCGCAACTTCTCTCTCCAGTTGCTTGCGTATTTACAAACTGTTGAACTATCATGGTTAATCAATAAGCAAAAATAAGTTGAGAATCCTTGAGCAAATGGAGATGTAATCTATCATCAAAAAGGTAAGTTGTGTAGAAAATGATTACTCAGTGGCCTCAACTCCATGGCAGGTGGGCAGTAATGTGCCACCTGGACGGTCCATTGGGAGGTGTGCTAAGACCGTTTCTTCTCGAGGGAGCAGGCTCCGTTTCTCACACAAGCTTCGCAGAAACAGCCGGACGGAGGCTGTCTTTTCCATCGCTGTCCACCGCCTCTCGCACGAGGTTACAACTAGCCCGCACCTTTCTCTGGAAGAGGCACGGATACCTCTCTCCCCTCAATGTAGAGATCCAGCATATTCTTTTAAAAAATATATTTATTGATTTCAGAGAGGAAGGGAGAGGGAGAGAGAGAGATAGAAACATCAATGATGAGAGAGAATCATCGATCGGCTGTCTATTGCACGCCCCCTACTGGGGATTGAGCCTGCAACCCGGCATGTGCCCTTGACCAGAATCGAACCCGGAACCCTTCAGTCTGCAGGCCGATGCTCTATCCACTAAGCCAAACCGGCTTGGGCCAACATATTCTTAATAAGCCCCAAATCTTCTTGTTTTGTCAAAATTCATGCATCTTTAATGACCTAAAATTGCTTTTCAAAG
This sequence comes from Myotis davidii, assembly GCF_000327345.1. Taxonomy (NCBI): domain Eukaryota; kingdom Metazoa; phylum Chordata; class Mammalia; order Chiroptera; family Vespertilionidae; genus Myotis; species Myotis davidii. The sequence goes on along the minus strand of NW_006297021.1, from coordinate 4,782,097 downwards.
ACACGCCTGTGGACTGTTTTTCTTACTGACACATGCACGTGTAGCAGGACTCTTCCACGAAGGATTTAAACTAGGACTTGCGGCTGAGCCTCCCAAGTCTGCTGGTTCTGTCATGTGTGTAAGCGAAACCGTAAGTGGTTCTGACACATCTGTACCGCGTGTGTGAGAGGCTGCTGCATGCTGCCACCGGAGTCCATTAGCGGCTCCTGAACTGCGGGAAACAGGAGTGCATGTAGCACTAATTGGCAGGAGATTCAGGTGGGGAAGAGCAGTGAGAGTCAGGCACCACTCTGAAATTCTAATTTCATAAAGATACTTCCATTTTCAAACATTACAATACAAATGTATCATTGAATAACATCATCCATAGAGTTTCTGAATAATTCATTCTGTACATGACGTAATCTACTAGAGCCCCTTAATAGCTCCCTGAAAATCCCGATTTGGATGCAGTAGGATTTCTGAGGGAATTCTTAGTTCATAGCATTAATAACACCGATTGTAGTTTGAGAGTAAGCCTTTTGCTTTCACACCAGGTCCACGCCAGTTAACACAACCAAACTGAGGAATGCAATGAACTCTGGCCGGGATTAATAGTTTTAATGTCGGAATAAATTATTTCTCATCAAGCTAATCCCATTACGTTAGCGAACAGAATCAATTATGCAGAACTGTGGATTGCAAAACAGTGGTAAGGGTAAGTCTGTCATGGAGCCTAGAGAACAGCAAAAGTGAAACTGAAATGAGAAAATACATTTAAAATATACGGGAGGTCAAAATGTACGGAACACTTTAAATGTGAAAAGTAAGTAGCACAAGTTTTGCAAAAACTTAAACATCGGCCATAAGAAAATATATGTACTGAGCAAAAGAGAGCAAAGTTTGGCATTTGCATTTTACATCAGAGGCAACAATGATGAGGCTGAGAGTTTAAAGCTAAGAAAAAGGGCAAACCACCACCACAAACTTGGCCTTGAAGAGTAACACTTCTGACAACACCACAAAAGCCTGGCTCCAAATAATAAAGGCGTTTAAGGGAGATGTTGACATCCGAGGTTCAAATAATGATTAGAAATGATCATCGCAACAATACAAACACCCCTTTCAAGCCACTACAGGAGACAATCAGAAAAATGCAGGCAAGCTGTCAGAAGCCATTAAGCACAATAATCATAAATACAGTGTATTTAAAAATTAAGATGCCTGACCAGTGCTGAAATGCACATTAAATTGCCACAGAAATTACAGACACTGAAGTAGAGTCATGCCTACTCGGTCTACTAAGAAGTTTTCAATTTGTTTTACAGAAGAAAACTCCTATAAAATGAGTGCTAGACATGGGAATTGGAGCCTCTAAGAGACGATTCTCCAGGAAAATGCTGTATTCCTGACACCCTTCCCCTGGACTTCTGCTTATGTGTCTTTGAGGAAGACCCACGGGGAACACAGAGGGCAGCATTCCCGTGTTTCCTGTAAGATAGTGATTCTTGACCTCTTTGGGGTGTCAGATCTGAGGAAAGTGGAGGAACTCATGGATTCTCCCCCAGAAAAAAGGCACACATGCTCACAAACACAAAATGCGGCCCGTGGTCTCAGCGCCTCCAGGAGCTCTCGGTCCACTCTGGCCGACTCTGAACACCTGGCTGATGCATGAACGAGCCCACATCTCCAGCTCCGGCCAGTAGGTCTCCTCCTCTGGTTCAACCAGCCCAGACTTACCAGGAATTTAGCAGCTATTTCTCTCCCTGAAGCCACAGGGTAGCACACCCATCTTTTAGGTGCCATCTTCGTGGCAGGGGGCTCTCCCTTAAATGGCGTAACGCAGGTGTGTTTTAAATGCCAGGTGTGTTTTAAAATCTGGGCCTCCATCATCTCTCTCTCTCAAAATACACTCAGATACACAGTCCTCCCTGAGTACAGAATCTAAGCCCAGGCACTGGACGTCCTCGGTCTACCTGCTGTCCAGGTAGGTAACGACTCAGTCATCTTTTCGATGTGGGACAAAAGTTCGGATCATCAAAAATGTTACTTATTGTGTTTCCTCCTTTGCATTCTGGGGAAGACTGGTTGGGGTGGACACAAAACGACTTTCTCTTGTCTGTCCCCTTAGTCACAGACGGGAATTCTAAGGTCCCTTAGGAGGGACCTTGCTCTGACATTGTCTCTTTGTGCCACTTTTATCCCGAATATGTGGATTCGGGAGGAACAGCATCTCTTTGGAAATTCTACCTACATCTTGGTGCCTCATTTGCTTCTCTCTCAAAATTGTGGGCAGCCCTCCCTCCTTTTCCTCCAGTTACCGGACTCCCCCTATTCCCCTGAGTACTTTTCATGGGTGGATCCCAGGAATATGAACACCAGGTTAGGTGTAAAAAGAGAGGAGAGTCAAGAACGAGTTGTGGTCATTTCATTGAAGAGATTCCATGACAATATCTGGCTTCAGAATGGACAGGCACGTGGGACCGATGTGTAAACCTTCTCCACTGGAAATGAAAACTCTGTGGCCATGCTAGCCACAGTAGTTTCACTGCCTGGCTCAGCAGGGGAATGTCTTACTGTCTGCTGAATAAAATGATCACATGTACAGTATTATTATGGTGGTGCTAGTATGTCTTACATAGGTTTGCAGCTTCTGAAGGAATCCTATGAATGATACACGGCTACCTTTTAAGGAAGAAGCAAATATGAGTAGTACCCCATTTACAACACCCTCCTCTCTCCTTGGTCCATCGGTTCCTCTTCCCTCACCCCATCCCTCCATCCCGATAGGCAGTGGCATCAACTGTAACTACCATTTCCTGCCTGTTACTATGTGCTGGAAACGATGCTAAGCTGACTTAACTTTCACCTCTCCCTGGTGACCCAGACACTGTTAGTATCTTCTTTACTTCCCAGATGAAGAAACGGAGGCACATGAAGTTAAATAACACTCTCAAGGTCAAAATCATAACAAGTGACAAAGCCCAAATTCCACCCAGGGAGTCTGAGGCCAGAGCCCACATACTTAGTAAATGAGCCACACTGATGATTCAGAAGAACCGTGCACATGCGTGAGGTTGTCAGAAGCATCATGTCTGTTTGGATTGGTCAGTAAACTTACTTGAATGAAAAAATAAGACAAAAATATAGAAATTCTTAATTCAACATTGACACCTAAAGGGAGAGAGGCCAGGACATAAAATTAAAATCCAAACTAACCTGAAATATTAATCCGTTGACACAGCCTCATAAGTCAGAGTAAATCTACCTTTTGTAGACCTAAGAAAGCTCCCTAAGAACTGCTGTAACCTGTCCTAAGAGCCCACAGTATGGAAAACCAATTGGCAAGATGCTAAAACTGAGGGGTAACAGCAGGAAAAAGAAAAACAAATGAGTCTGAAAAATCAAAGAAGACAAGCAGCTCAGTGCGTGGATGAAGGTTGTGCGAGCGGCGAGCAACAGCTGCCGAGAAGTCCCAAAGAAGGCTGCTCCCTTACAATGGGGACAAAGGAACGTGTGTGCCTGCTTGGGGAGGGCCTGGGCCATGGGGCGGTGGGTACGGAAAAGGCTTAATTCCAAGTTTGCTTTCCTTTTGCTCTCAAACTGATGCTTAAAAACACGGAGAAGAAACACAGGCCAGCCAAGCTGGTTATATGCACTGAGGCAGCTCACAAAGGGAAAGTACAGATCCTTGGCCGGTGTTTACGTAGTTGCTGGTGTGTGTAGTCATGAACGATGAGCATTGCTTCTGCCCTTGACAATGTGCTTGGTTAGAGCCTATTAAATAGTCCAGTCCAGTCCACCGGGCTCCTGACCTGACTCCCAGGGCCTGAGGACCTCTCTCAGTTTCGTAAAACAAGAAAGTCTTAGAGGCCCACCTTCGAAAGAGGATAATCCAGTCAGAGACGCGCATAGTGAAATACAGACACATTCTCCACTCTCGCGATGACCGAACATCCTCGGAGTCCGGGGCACATTTTATTTCGCAGTGCGCGTCTCCTAATACTTTATGACGCAGCCTTTAGAAAGTGATTCACATTAATATCTCACTAAAGCCATAAGTAGGTGTCACTCTCAGATGATTCACATGCCAGTTCCTGTAGAATGACAGGAAAGCTACCGTCTGAGAATATGTGCACATTAAACCTATTTATTCCCATCAGCAGCTGTCTACATCAGCAAGCGGGAGGCATACCCTTTGATTTGATGATCCTTAATTGGTACGCCCTGCACTGTTTTATTACTGATTACTCTGTCATAAAGGATGATGACCCTGACATAATTTTGAACATCATAAGACAATTTACTCAATTTGAAGGGTTCTCTCTCTCTCTCTCTCTCTCTCTCTCTCTCTCTCTCTCATCCTCATTCTAAGATTAGGACAAAACATTGCAAATATTTTATCCTACTTAGGAGAGTCCATTAATTTGAATTTTATCACCTAGTGAGACTGGGCCAGCGGAGAATAACTGTGTGTGTGTGTCCACGTGAGCATGCGTCATAGAAAGAGCTTTTGCGCTTTCGACATTGCCAACACTTTTGAAAACCTGCTTCAAAGAAACTGTTTTTGAAAGTTTGCAGATTTGATTCCTTTTATCGTTCGGAAATTTGGTGTAAAAATCATCTGTACAAGTACCTTGCTTCTTACACACACCCACCCAAGCAAAACACCACACTTCAGCTGGGAGCATTATTTATACGAAGATGTTCTAAAACAGTGAAATAGTATTTTTCCTGCGTGAAGTCAGCCCTGTAATATCTGCATTCAAGGGAAAAGGTGCTCTGAGATAAACCAAATTTGGTGAAGTCAGCAGTGCTGAAAAGTGCCATTATAAGCGATAGAGCTTTGAACAGACAGCGGGTAGAACACTGTTTGGTAGTTTCCTCCTGTTTAGAATTTCACGCCTGGCTGTGGCCCGCATCTACATAATGGGAGTAACAGGGGACACGGGGTAGGGGGTGGGGGGGCGGCACGCTGTGGATGCTGGCGCCTGTGCACCTGTGTGGGGAGGACTATTGTTCGCCGTGTGATACAGTCTTTGCACATGGCATGATTTGTTACATTGGACCACACACGGAAACATGTTAGTAAACCACGTCTCCTTTAGATTTTTACTTCTTTTTAAAAAAGGTTTTTATTGATTTTAGAGGGAGAGGAAGGTGGGGGCTGATTTGAGAGAGAGAGGAAAAGAGAGAGAGAGAGAGAGAGAGAGAGAGAGAGAGAGAGAGAGAGATCTGCACGGGCACGCCCTACTGGGGATAGAGCCCACATGGCGGGCATGGGCCCTGACCAGGAATCTAACTGGCGACAGGATGATCCTCAATCACCTGAACCACGCCGGCTAGGCCTAGATTTTTACTTCCTGTTTGAATTCAATGAATGGCATAAGCAAAATCACCTTTAGTGATTTAGTCTAGGACTTCCTAGACTAAAAAGAAAGATATATTTCAGCCCTCTGATTTGGGAATGAAACTATCCAGAAGTAGTTCTGAACATGAATAAGCAAAAATTATAACAAGTATTTTTGAGACTAAATGACTATTTGGGTCTTTGGCATTTTGATACAATAAACTTGGTTCTGACAACTAGTGAACTGGTCACTGAGCAGTACTGGTAAGTCTAATGGCAGGAAACCATAAAAATGATATACTGATTAGGTCAATATCAATGAGTAGAATTTCTCATCTATCATCACTATTTTTGGGTTTTCATAATATTTGACATTTAAGAAAAATGTGTAGAATTAAGACGTATAAATAAGTATGTAAAATGTACTGGGGTCTTTCTTTTGCTAGTTTTCTTGACATCAGGGAAAATAAGGAACAACAGTGGACAGTCCTTTGAACTCACCTCTGATAAACTAATTTATTTCGGAAAAACCAATAAATGGCTCCTTTCAAAGGTGAGTCAGAGAGAGGGAATTTTTCTGTATTTGTGGGTGAGAGTGCTCAGATGTTGGGCAGCTGTATTGGGGCACTAAGCCCTCCTGAGCCCTTTTCATGAACTGAGACTGGTTCTACAGTCATCTGTCCACTTGCTGTGTTTTCCACGGCTGATGTCTGTACATGGTATTTGGTCTACTCATTTCAGCTGATGAAAAAACTGGAGGTAAATTTAAATGTTAGAGGGTGCTATGTTGAGTTTTCAATAACTACTTTACACTTTTCTTAAATCCTTCACAGTAGAAATGGACTTTCCTGGAACGCTTTTTTGTTGCTGTTATAATTGTTATTTTTATTTTGGCAAACTATATGTCCTGTCATCAGTTATAATTCAAACTTCCCTGAATAAAAAATGACATCTCAATTTATAAAGACATCATCACCATCATTATTAATGCGTCTACTTCTGACAATTCAATCTTTTCGTGACAGAAACATCGATATTACTTTCTCTTTATCACAGGGAAAATTTAAACTTCACCGATTCCACTACGCACACCCACACTACACAACTGGGAAGTACTTCGGGAGGCGACAGTGCCTAGTGCTTAAGAGTATGGGCTCGGGAATTGTTCACGTGGGTTGGGTTCTGGTTCTGTTACCTCCTAGCTGAGCCTGGGTTCCCTCACTGGAGTTTTTAGTAACTCCCACCTGCCAAGGTTGCTGGGAGCATTTAGGAAGATAATGTCAGCAGAGGAATTCTGCTTTGTGCCTCAGCACATAGTAAACACTCAATAAATATCAGGTACCATTAATTCATCGTGTCAACAAAGGGAGTTTAAAACGTTGCAGACTCATGAAGTAGCTGGTGTCTTTTAGGAGACTCTGAAACCAGGAAGGAAGCCGGCTTTAAGCAAAGGAGCGTGGCACTGCCAGCGATGGCCTCCCTGAGCCATGAGGTGCGCTCTGCCCCAATCAGGCCGGGGGTACCCCCTTTGCTGCGCCTCCTCAAGGTACCCTCCCTTTCATGGGAACCCTGTTTACATGAACCAGCTAGCGCCCATAGTGGGGACACCTCCCCTTTTGTGGGGGAAGTTTTCTCATTCCCCCTCTCACAGAAGCCTCTGCTGGTGCTTACGCACTATTCCCAATCAGAGCGCGATTCCACTTGGGCAGGGAATAAAGAACCATGGTGAGGTGAAGGGATGGGGAAGTGTGGATCGGTAGTTATTAAAAAAAGGCCCAGTACATGGGGAATATAGGCAATAACACTGTCATAACGAGGCACGGGGCCAGGTGGGAATATATCAGGGGAACGCTGTGTAAAGTATGTGATTGTCTGACCACTAGGAAACTAATGCAAAAGGATACTGAATGTAAAAGGTAATGGAAAAATTCAAAACAAAACTTTAATTAAAGAAAGGAACACGTCACGACTTGTTCTTCCATCATTTGTGTCCCCTCCTTAGTAATCCTATTTGGGCAGGGCACACTAATACTTTCTAAGGAGGTGTACGTATCTGTGTCAATACTCATTCAATCTGCCCCGGACTTAGAAACACAAGTCACTTTTACAGTAACTGCTTTAGAGCTCAGACATCAACACAGCACACTTTACATGCGTAGTTCTGTCCCTACATTGCCATCCTGCCGAACATGTTCGTTCTGGAATGGACTGAGCAGGAGCGGTGGGATACAAATGGCTAACTTTTGTAGCGGAAGGGTGTGTGTGTGTGTGTGTGTGTGTGTGTGTGAGAGAGAGAGAGAGAGAGAGAGAGAGAGAGAGAGAGAGATCATTCCTAAATCCAGGAGGGAACCCGCACTCCACTCAGAGAACTTTCCTGGTAATGCCAGTATGTGCAGCCAGGACTGCCCATCCAGGCTGTTACCAGGCACCCACATGCACCACAGTTCAGGGAGAATGCACCGGGCCGGAAGGAGTTAGGGGCCATGCAGTAGCCCCCTGAGATAGAGGGCAGGGAGTTAGGGGCCATGCAGTAGCCCCCGAGACAGAGGGCAGGAAGGAGTTAGGGGCCATGTAGTAGCCCCCGAGATAGAGGGCAGGAAGGAGTTAGGGGCTGTGCAGTAGCCCCCGAGACAGAGGGCAGGAAGGAGTTAGGGGCTGTGCAGCAGCCCCTGACATGACATAGTTTCCTCCTTGCTTTGATGGCAGCGGCCGGGTGAGGTGCCCTTGCGCACGCCGATGCATTGGGATGGATCACTCCCAGGCCCAGTCACCACTACAGGGACTCGTCGAAAAGCCAGGAGTTGAGTGTCTGTAAAAAGCACTACTTTACACTTCCTTGTTCACGTGGGGACTAATTAACGAATACCTGATGCCACCCGTGCACAATTAGATCACTTATGTTTAACCACATGCTTTCCATGCATACATCTATAAATATTAATTCTGGAAAGAATGATCACCATTCGGCACCATAACAATTAAACAGCTGTAACCTGTCTCCTGAGTTAAGTGACGGAGCTGCAGGCGAGCTCTGCAAGCAGATGGTCTTACCCACCCAGGCTTCGTGTTAAAGACTTGGAAAAAACAAGAAAAGAGGTGTTGACAAATCAGAAGAAGTAGGCATAGTTTTTATGCAAATCGGTCCATTTGCAATGTAGATTACCCTGAAAACTAATTTGGTGGCTAGGAAAAAAACAACACTAGGCTCCATTGTTAAAGGAAGACACTGTATTACATTGGGATATGGTAGGTTCCCCACCAACATAATTATTTCCTAATTTCATTCAACCAACAGGGCTTAATGGAAAAGCAGTGACTGCTCCTCAATTTATCCAAGCCACACGTCTGTTAAACCCCAGAAATAGTAGCCAGATTCCAGACAGCTGTTCCCCAGCTCACAGAGTCCCTCAGAGGAGAGGGAGGGTCAACGACCCCGTTGTGAGGAGGGGCAATAGAGACGGCTCTTCTCACTGGTCATCAGAGCAGAGAGGATGTTAAATGTGAACGGGCAGAGGAGCCGTAGCGTTTGTATGGACTAACACCATAACCAAATTGTATTTCCAAAACAGGTGGGGGGGGGGATTGTTTTAAGATGAAAAGAGGCAATTTTCAACTTCATGTTCAAGAAAAAAACAGAGATCTACTCCACCACTGAGAGGATACTAATGTGCCTGTGGGAAGGAATCATCATCGTCCTTGAAACTGTGGGCGCATTTCCTCCCCCTGACATGGAACCCCATGCAGAGTCCTGCCTCTTCCTTTACCCCACGAGGGGAACAGGGATTTCTGCGTGTGATGAACACGGCTTAACATGCACATGAACACTGCACTAGGTCTCAGCTGCCTGGCCGAGTTTTGGGAAGAATGTGACCTATTCACAGGCTGGCACTAGGCACACCGGTCTCTCCCTGGCTAACACTGTCAAGTAGCGGACAGCATACTGGCGCCTGGTTCACTCCCAAACGCCTGGCGCCCAAACTTCTCAATCAAGGCTTCTTCCGATGAGCGTGGGGGGATGGAGAGGAGTGACTTTCATCGTTAGTTCTGGTTACGCTGTGTGTCCAGTCAATTGAGCTTGAACACCTCCTACATTCTGGGTTTTGGTAGAAATTAAGATCGTAGGTGGTTTTTAAAAGATTCAAATCAATGAGGTGTTCCACAGCGAAAAAGATACTGGATAGTATAACAGTAAAGGTACACAATGGTGGACTTTTAATAAGACGATATAATACAGATTTGACATGTAATGTAACCGCCTTTTATTGAAATATCATGCCTCTCCATAAGTTTTTTTTTTAAATTTAAACAGACTGCAGCTGAGAAAGGAGGTTTAAGGAAGCAGAAGGGACAGCCCGGGCACAGGTATATCCACATCTTAGAAATCTGTCACGGCAGGTAACATTTTAATTCCAAGGGACAGTCACAAACACCTCCCTGGGGTAATACAGTGCATGGACTGCTTCCCTACGACACGGGGCACCTACACAGCACATTCTCTGAGAAGCTCAGACTCCCCAGAAAATGACTAAGTTCGTGGGTTTAGCAGGAAACTACCAAACCCAAGACTAGAGAGACAGGACGCAGGTTTATGCAACCTAAAGAAATGAGGAATTTTACAGTAACACCCAAGTGATCACAAAACAAAGCCAATAACCAGCACTGCCTTCTATCTTCTCCCATCTGAGAAAAATGACAGGGGCGCTCACCTCCATGTTGTTCAGAACACAGCTGCCTCGGAAGCCAGGGGGCCTGGCAGTCAGCTGGGGAGAAATCAACTTAATGTATAGCAATGACTGGGGCCGCGTTAAGCCACGGAGGAGACTGGAGAGAAAACCTGTCCGCTCACAGCCATCACCGCACAGAACTCATTCTCATGGGACAGCGCAGTGAATGTCTCCTAAAGACTCAAAGTTCTCCTCCCCGGTGACCTGGCAATCAACTCAATGGAAAGGTACCCATTAAACCCAGATGTACGCACCCACAAAATAGCTGCCTGCACTCAGAACTGAGTTGTAGAAGCCCTAAAGAAATGCCCCTTGTCTAAAGCACAGAACACATCGAACATTTCCCAAAGCAATACAATCACCACTGAAATTTACCTTAGCAACACGCAGGAGCTTTGGGCTGCTGCCAGGGCGGGAAGCCTTTCCATAGTATGACTAAGCGGCCTGAAGTACCCACGACATTCGTTAGCTACCTGTGATGTCCTCGAGTGGCGTATCAGGAGTTCAGGCTGTCTTTGCCGGCATCAGTACTTCATGTTCCCATGACTCGGGATGCACTGGGATGCGTGACGGGCGTGGCCTCACGCCCGAGGAGCTCACCTCTGTGGTACTAGTATAGGCCTGTGGCCCCCAGTTACGGGAATTCTGATGAATCCCCCCAAAACATCCACCACACGGAGGAAATGATAAGCGTGTAAATCCCTAATCAAGTCTGTTTCTGGCAGGAGAAAACGGCGTCCCTCAGGGATTTTACTCCGTGTGCGATGACAGGGAGGGTTTTCTGCAGGTAACTGGTTTCTGCACATTCTGATGTGCTCTCTCCTCCACCAGCCCCCTACTTCGTGAGCGGCTCCACAGGGCACGGGCAGAGCCTCACGTAACCTCTGACCCTTCCACGCACTCGGCCGGCCAGCGGTGGCAGGAACATCTCTCGTGGCCAGGCCAGCACAGACGGCCGTGATTCCCCACCTCACACTCACATCCAGTTACCTCGGAACTAAATGCACCCCCAGTTCCGTCTCCTCAGTGCATCCTCCAAGTGCCAGTCACCCCAGAGCCCCCCAGCCCAAGGGAAGTGTGAGGGAAAGAAACTCGAGTGGAAAGGGACAAGGCCTTCACTGATGTGCAGGTTCTCCATGAACACGGGACCGCATCACCCCCGGTCCCCCCGCGAGGCCGGAGAAGGGGCCGGTGCCGCGAGGAGCCTATAGCCAAGCTTCGCCAGGTTCAGTGAACACCCCCAAGACCGCAGGAACCAGGCAGGGGGCGCTAGAGACCCCTTTCCTATGGACTGAGTCACACGGCCAGAGGGGAGGCCCCATGCCCCCAGAAAGCCGCTGGCAGGTGTAAACGCCACCCTATGTCCACTTGGTAAAGGGAACCATAAAGCTCGAATGAAAATGCAAAAAGACAGATTTAGCATGTCCCTGTTCTATATTATTATGAATACGATCGCCAATTTAGGAACATTTCAAAAGTTACAAAAAATATTGATTTTGTAATCCAAGTGAAACTTTTATCAGAGTGTCCTGACCAAACCCCCAAACTGTCACTCACTTTTTAAATTTAACAATTAAAAGACAACCCTTTCACCATTTTCCTGAGAAAAAGAACAACAGACCAGAGTGTTCCCCTGGTATAGTTTTGATCGTTCTCTTACCCCCTATTGTTCAGTAGGAAACTCCTCAACTGTGTGTATTTCATTTTCAACCGCTAATGGCAGCATCGCAAAGCCCACAGCAACCGGTATTGAATGGAGGTGTGCTGAGTGCTGCGCGTCTAAGTTTCCTCTGAACACACAAAGCGTGCCTTTGTGATCATTAATGATCTTGTTTCCCAGTGTACTAAAGAATTAGAATAAAAACAAATAGCTAGTCTTTTGTAGCTTAAAGGAATTAGGAGTTCCCCTAGGCCAAATTTCCATTTGAATTGCCTGAAAGTACATGGAAATCAATGTAGCTCAATAAGCAACTCTGTGTTTGAGGCATTCGCAGGAGGAAATGCCACAACAGGCTGCACCTTGCTCATCACCAGGATTTTAAAAGCAGCACCTTTCCAACCCGGACCGGAACACACAGGGTGGGCAGAAGTGGGCTGACAGTGGTGAGTATGCAAAAGTTTCTTCCTGTATCACTTATTAATTATTGTATTATTTTCTATACAAACAATGGTAATCCTACTTTTGTCCACCCCTGTATGATTTATGAGAAGAAAATATGAACACCCTAATAAAAGTATCAGGAACCCTGCCCAGCTGGCTCAGTGGCTGAGCACTGACCTATGAACCAGGAGGTCACGGTTTGATTCCTGGCCAGGGCACATGCCCGGGTTGTGGCTCCCCCCTCGGGGCTGGCGGGGGGGGGCGTGCAGGAGGCAGCCGATCCCTGAGTCTCTCTCGTCATGGATGTTTCTCTCTCTCTCTCCTTCTCCCTTCCTCTCTGAAACCAATAAAAATATATATAAAAAATAAAACATCAGGACCCAATCCTTTCCGATAGATGGTGTGTTCAGGGAATACTCTAAATTCATAACCTGTTTTAGCATCAAAATCCTTACGGTTTCATGAAAAGCGTAAACAGCTACGAAGACAGGAAGATGACTGATGACGAATATCCTTTGCTTTCTATTAGGAACGTTGGTGTGCTTCTAACTGTTTAATTTCTCCTTTATCTCTCTTTCAATTAAGCTCCCTGGTTGTATTCAGTGAGCTGGCACATCATATGGAATGAGAAAAAAAAGCCTGGCTGGTTTATGAGTGTTCTCTCACAAAGTGGCAGCTCCTTCCAGCCAGACGCCTGCGTGCTGAAATAGAGGAAATGCACAGCGCAGTGACCGTCGGGATGAGGACACTCAGATCCCTGGGCTGTCTAATCAGAGCCCTTTGAAGGCCACCTGGCACTGGCCCCTCCGGGTCGCAGTGGACAGGTACCCAGGCATGTCCAGGTCAGTGGTCGCCAACCTTTTGGACCTCACAGACCACCAGTTGGCGACCGCTGGTCCAGGGGACCACCAGTGGGACCTCGGCCTGCCCAAATCTGGAGCGATACTTCTAATCGTATTAAAGAGCAACAACAATGCTTTAAAGGTTCTCTACATCTTTAAAAGGGTCCGCTTCTAGGATTTACGCTGAAATAACGCAGGCCCTTTATTCCCACGTTGTTACTTGCAGGGACTACAAAAGCAGCAAAATAAAATGGAACAGTAGAAATGGAATTGTGAAGGACCGAAGCAAGACATGTTACCTCATCACAACGATCCTGCTTGTTGCCAGACACGCAACAGTTGTTCAAGAACAGTGCAATGTGAGAAATGAGCCATGTGACATTGCCACGGTCAGGGAGAACAACAGTGGGGCTTAGTAACTGCTGGGTGGCAAGTTAAACCTGCCTGTTAACTGTATAGTTCGCTTCCTGGTTTTCTCTGCTAGATACGCACGCGTTTGTTGCTTTCCTGGAATACACACAGTCAACAGGCAGCTTTTCTCCAGCTGGAATCGATTCACTGCTGCCCGGGTAGGGAGGGGGTGGGGTCATAACATACAAATATGATCAGAGCCCTTTCCCGGCCCTCCGCTGGTACGCGGGCATTCTGGGACTTGAAATGGGTCTGTGTGGTCACAGGGGTATTGCCCGGTCCTCTGTGCGTCCACAGGAAGATACACAAACTGTGGTTGTCAACTTTTCTCCACTTAATGTTGTTCACACGAACAACAGGCGTCCACTGCCCTACACGGCCTCTCCGAGAGCAGGGGAGGGGGACGCTGCATGAAATCGAGGGATGAGCACCGATGGGTGCTGTGCATCATGTGTCAGTAGGGTTGGGCAGTAAGCTCATCTGTGACAATGAGACCCTGAGGATGCCTCTCAGGTGGGAGGGAACCTTTGAGTGTGCAGGCTGGCCCTGGCTGCCATCTGGGGGGCTGGCTGTCCCCTCCCCTATGGCTCATTTGTCCAACCGAAGCCCCAAACGCCGGCTCTCCTGCGGAGCCTCGGGAATGTCGATGGTTTGCTCGTGGCCAACAAGGCTGCCTCTTTGAGCAGCTCCATCAAAACCTTTCACCCTGAGTCTCCAAGGGGCTTCCCTGGGCAGAACCATGGCCTGCGCTGACGCATGTCACTGCTGGAGAGAGGCACGCTGCGGGGGACCCCTCCCAGGGGGACACCTGTGGGTGGGTTTCCCCGACGCCCCTGCTGGCTACTGTCCCTCTGGTAACTACTAGCTGTGAGCAGGGCACCCCAGCCTGTGAGCCTGGCCAGTGGGCACCCACGGGGGGTGGTAGTGGGCTCCTTGAAATAAGGGGCAGGGATGTCAGCAGGATCAGAGAGAACCCCATGACGTTTTACAAAGATACAACCGGACAGTTTATAGGACGTATGTGGTTTCAATGTTCCCAGGAAAACTTCCTGGCTAACCAATTCCTGTAAGCAAAAAGAGCAAAGTACGTACTCCTTATGGATGTGTTAGAAAAAGAAACCTTTGAAGGTAACAAGACTCCCCCGAAAGCTTTATCAAGTTCCATCCTATCGACACAAACTGGTGTGAAGAAACGCCCTACCTCAAGTGTTATGCAATTGTTGCAGGCCCGTGCCATTTATAATTAACTAGAGGCCCGGTGCATGAAAATTCGTGCACTCGGGGGGTCCCTCAGCCTGGCCTGTGCCCTCTCACAGTTCAGGAGCCCTCGTGGGATGTCCACCTGTCGGCTTAGGTCTGCTCCCCAGGGAGCTGGCCTAAGCCGTTAGTCAGACACCCTTAGCGCTGCTGCGGAGGCAAGAGAGGCTCCTACCACCACTGCTGTGGTGGCCAGCCATGAGCTGGCTTCTAGCTGAACAGTTCTCCCCCTGTGGAAGTGCACTGACCACCAGGGGGCAGCTCTTACTTTGAGTGTCTGCCTCCTGCTGCTCAGTGCATATCATAGCAACTGGTTTGTTCTGCCCTTAGGGTCAATTTGCATATTACCCTTTTATTATATAGGATATTGCACACTTTCACTGAGCTGAGGTAGACATCGATTACACTGGACCCTTGAATGATGCATGGCTTAGGGGCACCGACCCCCATGCAGCCAAAAACCCACATATAACTCTTGACTCCCTGAAAACTTAAAGCTTTCCCTCAGGCTCCATGGAGGCCTGGTTCCGGGACCCTCCGCACATGCCAATCGCTGTAGATGCCCCACCCCCTTCGAAATGGGGGAGGTGGATGAATGCATTTGGCCCTCTGCATCGCAGACTCCCAACCGTGGGTCAAACACGATGTAGGGATTTATTGAAAAAAATCCACAGGTCAGTCACCCACACAGTTCAAACCCGTGCTGTTCAAGGGTCGCTTGTACTTATTTTTGTTGTATTTTTTTTAAATTAAATGTTTCCATTTTAGTGACTCAAATGGTAAAAGCAAAAAAGGCACTGAATTCCCTGAAAAAGTGATACTAGGTATACTAACCAGTGCAAAGATGTGGGACTCTGCAATCTATAGAAGCCCAAAAGGGAATACAGATTTTTTCTTAAAATAAAAATATTTTTTTGTTATGCATGTGCAATATGGAACACTGAAAGGTAATAGTCAATGAAAGCTTATGTACAGGTAAGAAATGAAATCACCTTTATGTGCGTCAATTTTTGTGGCCATCACAAATAACAACGGATAAAAATTTCTTATACTTCGCACTCACATCAGTTGTTCTAAAAAGAACTAGACTGCCATTGTAAAATGAGAATGTTACTGAAAAACAATTCCTGTTTAATAAAGATGAGTAAAAATTAATTAGAAGAAATCAGCTTTTTTTTTCAATTAAAAACATTTAAAAAATGTTAATTAAGTGTGTTGGTGTGATGTTGGTTAATAAAATTCTGAAGGTTTCAAGTGTACATTCCCATAATAATAATATCTGGATATTGCATTGTGTGCTCACCCCCCTAAGCCGAATCTCCTTCTGTCACCATATAATGTCCCCCTTTACCTTTGACTACCCCCAACCCCCTTCCCTCTGGTAACCACCACACTGTTGTCTGGACCCCGAGTGTGTGTGTGTTTGTCGTGGTTACTGCTTTTCGGAGTAGAAATCCAGCCAACACTAGCTCTTCCCCGGGCGCAGGGGTGCACAGTGGGAGGTGGGGTGGGGGGCACAGGGGCGCGCAGTGGGAGGTGCGGGGGGGAGGGGAGGGCACAGGGCACAGCCTACCGATGGTGCAGTGCTCCCCGTTCCAGCCCTGGCTGCACTCGCACTTGCCGTCCTTGCAGGTCCCGTGCTCCGCGCAGCGAGGGTGGCAGGCTCTCTGGTTGCACGCGGGGCCCGTCCAGCCTTCTTCGCAGCGGCACGTGCCCCCCATGCAGACCCCGTGCGAGCCGCAGTCCACGGAGCATATCTCTGTAGGGAGAGGGGAGGGGGCAGGAGAGAAGAGCAGCAGGGAGTGAGAGGGGAAGGAAGAAGCCCTGTGAAGGTGGAGATCACCATCACTGCACAAGTCACAGGGTTTATGGGCTCCGTCCGTACATGTCAGCATCAGCTAAGCATATACATGGTGGAAGCTCAGTGTTTGTCCATCACTTAATGGTATCTGCTGCTGTAATCGTGCATAAAATACACACGACCGTTTTAGAAACCATTTCCTGTATTATACATACATGTATGTACACATATGTACATGGGCTACTAACGAAACAGAACACATGATCCGTAACTAGAGGAAAATGCACACATATGTAACCGAGAGTGCCTTTGGGCAGCCCAGAGCACAGGCACGC
This sequence comes from Myotis davidii, assembly GCF_000327345.1. Classification (NCBI taxonomy): domain Eukaryota; kingdom Metazoa; phylum Chordata; class Mammalia; order Chiroptera; family Vespertilionidae; genus Myotis; species Myotis davidii. The sequence continues at coordinate 4,765,297 of NW_006297021.1, read as the reverse complement.
GTGTGTTACTACATCACATGGACAGTAAGTCGATGAAGTATGTCAGGGTCTAAGCAGGTGGCTAACAATCGTTGGGTTTCACCCCTCCAGAAGGAACTGAAAAGGTGTTCTTTCTAATCCTGGAGTTTAAAATTTTAAAATATTCAGAAACATTAATTAAAAAGGATCTGTTAGAATATGCACATTAGCTTGCTTCTGAGGCACAGGCATGCGGGCTGAGTGAAAGAAACTGCGTTTTTCCTGTTCAGTAATGCATATTGTTGACAGATACAGGCTGCCTCGCAGAACCACGGCGGAAAACCAGGTTAATCACATAACTACTGACTGTGCCGGTTCGGAAACAAGGCTTCCAATGACTGGAACTGCTGAACAGAGCACAAGAGACCAAAGGACTTAAAAACTGTAATTGGCCCTGGCCGGTGCGCTCAGTGGTTAGAGTGTCAGCCCGAGCACTGTCGGGTGGCCGGTGTGCTCAGTGGTTAGAGTGTCAGCCCAAGCACTGACGGGCCTCAGGTTCATTTTCAATAAAGGGCGTGTACCTGGGTTGCAGGGTCACTCCCCGCACCTGTTTGGGGCATGTGCAGGAGGCAACCAATCCATGTGCCTCTCACATGGATGTTTCTCACCCGCCCCCACTTCGACTCTCTCTGAAAAGCAATGCAAAGGCTATCCTCAGGTGAGGAATAACAAAAATTTGACCCTTCCCCCCCAAAATAAAACACCCAGACAAAATGAAAAACAACAACAACTATAATCATAGGTTAGGTCTTTAAAAAGAATTCAGGTACAGAATTACTTTTTTTTTTTCTTAAAAAGCTTTCTTTTATAGGATCCAATTAAGGGAGAGACACAGACAACGTGGAAGGGCGCTTTATTTTCTACTGTCTACAAAGTTAAATAAAGTTAACTGTCACTCTTTTCTAAGACTGAAAAACGATCCTTTAGTTTTGACTTTCTTGCAATAAAAATGCTGATTGCCAAAACCCTGACATCATTTCGAACACAGAGAAAATTCACTACCGCACTTTCTTGACTAAAAGATGGTAACTGGGTACGCAGTCACAGGGCCCCGTGCTCCCCATTCACCACCCAAATGACGCTTCTCAGACACGCCCTCCTCTGTCTCCCAGGGCTGTAGAACCTCAACCCCTGCAGGGGCATGGGAGGCGGAACACTGCTTACAAACAACAGCCAGGACTACGAACCAGAAGAGAGTGGACCGTGTTTTCTTCGTGCTGTGTTTCCTCTCTCGTTGGAATTAAATTTTTGATTAAGAGATCTAGATGGTTTGATTAACTTCAGAGGAACAGAACGTCAACCAAGCGCCAGAAGACAGGGGTTTCTTTCCGAGGTCCTGTTTTCCTTCCATCGAATCAATGTTTCATTAAGGCCAAGGTGTTTATCAGCATTTAGCACACTAGCTCTGAGCAAGGTGCGTCGATCTTTGTAATGAACTTATTAATTAGAGTTAATTTAATTGAAGTGGAATTGAAGGGCTAATTAATGGGCAAACTGCTGATGAAGATAGAGGCGAGTTCTATTGCTTTCAAACCCATAAACTTTCTGAGGGAAAGAATTCCTTTCTTCTCTTCTAGCAGCTTTAACCAGATGTTTCTTCGGGGGTAAACTCTTGTTGAATTTAGGTGCCTGAAGGTCATTTCCGCAGCAGCAGAAGGGGCAGCTGGGAAAGTGCTTTGCCTTAGGATTTGGTTAGACGTTCAGAATTATTCTGCTAGTTAGCTTTGTCACAAAAGTAAATTAACAGCGTTTTTGTAAGCTTTCAGTGGGAACTGTGCAACATGTATCTGCATTTGAGGCACATGATTCCAGATATTTTCCCAGGATGTGTATATGCATAGTTGAGACCCTTACTAATAACTCTAAGTGAGTTTTCTGCTTTTTCTTTTTTTTTTTTTTGCACTAATAGAAAAGGTTATTCAATGCTCACTTTCCTCCAAACAGGACTAGTCTCATTATTCAGCTCTATGTATTGAGAGCGTTTAATACATGTTAAGTTTCTGCTTTGCACTGAAGACACAGAAACGAATAGGATGAAGTCATTTTGTACAGCGAAAAAATTAGATTTTCCAATAGCAACGTAATTACATCAGCACAACAATTAGTCTAAATATGTAAAATAATGATATGCGATTGTGGCAGCCAATTTATATTTTGATGAACACTTACATCTCTTCTTGCTTCTCATAGCAATATCATTTTATGAAGTAGACTGAATTACCTTTTGAGCTGTTTACTATAAATTACAAACAGCCCTTTATCAAATAATTCAGGTAATGTTAACTTTATATGAAACAAAAAAGGGCTATTATGTTATTTCTCTCTCCTTGTATGATTGTGGGAAACAAATTAGAAGGATGATATTTCAAACAAGTATTATGTAAAACTAGGATTATCATGCCTGTTTTGCTGAGTGTGGCCTAAAGGACCCAAACTAACAGTTTTACTGTACAAGTGATTTCATTTATCTATAAACTTTAAGTGGATATCTTTGTGGGATGCATTTTTTGTTGTTTCTTTAAAAGCTGGAAATGTAAATAAAAACAGAAATAACTAAATGCCTATTTTGATTGTTGTAATTATAAAATATATTTAGAAGAACAGAGGACAGAACAAGTTAGAGTGTTATTTAAAATAACGTCACGCAGCCTGGCTCAGTGGTTGAGTGTCTACCTATGAACCAGTAGGTCGTGGTTAGATTCTGCGAGTTGTGGGCTTAATCCCAGTGTGGGGCGTGCAGAGGAAGCCAATCAATGATTCTCATCACTGATGTTTCTATCTCTCTCTCCTTTCCTCTATAGAATCAATAAAACTATTTTTTAAACGTTTTTAAAAAATATATGTATTTTATTGATTTTTTTTAAAGAGAGGAAGGGAGAGTATTAGAGAGTCAGAAACATTGATGAGAGAGAAACATCGATCAGCTGCCTCCTGCACACTCCCTATTGCGGATGTGCCTGCAACCAAGTTACATGCCCTTGACCAGAATCGAACCTGGGACCCTCCAGTCTGCAGGCCGACACTCTATCCACTGAGCCAAACCGGTTAGGGCCGTGGTAGGCAACCCACCTACTGGGGATGTGCCCGCAACCCAGGTACATGCCCTTGACCGGAATCGAACCTGGGACCTTTCAGTCCGCAGGCTGACGATCTATCCACTGAGCCAAACCGGTTTCGGCCAGACTCTCCCCATTTTTAAGGAAAATGCCCGCTACTTAATTTTTTCCTTCATAGGGAAGGCATGGCAACTAATGGTCTGCAATACATATGATATTTTCTGGGCAAAGGAGACGTTTCTATATTTAATTTACTATTTTCGGTGTCATACAGTTTTTGAATGTATAACACATCCTTCCTGATAAATCCTGAAATGCGTTTTAAAAATTACCGTATCTCAGCCCAGCCAGTATGGCTCAGTGGTTGAGCATCGACCTATGAACCAGGAGGTCACGGTTTGATTCCTGGTCAGGGCACATGCTCGGGTTGCTGGCTTAATCCCCAGTAGGGGTGTGCAGGAGGCAGCCGATCAATGATTCTTTCTCATCATTGATGTCTTTCTCTCTCTCCCTTCTCTCAGAAGTCGATAAAAGTATATTTTAAAAAATTACAGTATCTGAATCTTTAGCTAAACTGTTGTAAGCCCGCCGTTGTGCTGCATTTAGGGACCTCACCATTTGAGCAGTCTGGGCCGGTCCAGTTAGGGTCACAGGTGCAGGAGCCGCTTTCCTGAAGGTACGTCCCGTGCCCGGAGCACTGGTCGGGACACATGGTCTTCAGGATCTCACAGTTGCTTCCGCCCCAGCCCGGGTTGCAGTGGCACTCGCCATGGATGCATACACCGTGGTTCGAACAGCCAGGGTCCAGACAGTCAGCTGGTGTCAAGAGCAGAGGACAATTTGGTGACCAATCTAGAAGGCATGAGACATAGGGCGTGCAACATACAGAATGAAATCCCAACCTAATTTATATAAACATGTTGGACCCTCTGACACGTGCCTGCCATCTTCCAGAACTCGCTGCTGAAAACGCAAAGCGTCATCCCATAAAGCATGGGAGGCACGCCCCGCAGGGAAGCGAGCCTCGCGAGGATCTGTAGTTTTCAGGAATCGCTCACACCTGCTCTGGGACTTCGCCCCACTGCTCGCTGTCCTGCCTCATCGGTGAGTCACACGCACTGGCTTCTCGGTAACAACCCTGGGCTGGCTGACCTGACCCACGGCCATCGAGTGCTGGCTGCTGTATGGCCCCTCGGACCGTTTGAGAAACAAATGAGTGGCACACTCTCTATCTCTCTTCATCCACTTTAATGTGCTTCAGATGACGACTTTTAATTTAGCAATTGGACTCAATAGAACTTTACACTTGTAGGGTCAATGGCCTGAAAATTTAATTCCAGGGACTTAATTGTATTACTTTGTGTGTGTGGATCTATAAAATCAATGTGACTGAAGACCAGAAATGGTGTTTTTCTGCTTTTTGAAAAAACACTTGGACTGCACTTCTCAGTGGAGCATCCGACTCCCGCCATTACACACAGTGTGGGACTAACCCACGACCCCGTCCTTTCGTTCACTCGTTATTCGGTTCCACAGTCATTTTGTTCACTAGTTATGTCTTTCTAGAGATGCGAAATGCCCCATGTAAACGCTGGCATCCATGTGAAAATCTGTAAAAAAAGCCACTCATACCACAGGCTGCTCTTGGTTCCTCGACACAAATGTTTGCTTGCTTTCTCAGCGTTACAAGAAAAAGAGTTATTCACATGATTGAGAAAGAGCAAAGAGGCCCTCTGGTATTTGTTCTTTCTATCAGCTCACACGCTGAAAAAAACAGCGCCTCCCCAAGTATGGGAATCGAACTGACTTTCATGAGGAGGCAGACGAAAGGATTTGTCGGCCACCGTGAAGGTCACGCGTTTAATCTGCTTCTTTTCACGAGGGTGACCAGGGACGCCTGCACGCACGGACGTGTTTACCTTCCTCGCAGTTCTCGCCTTTGTACCCCGAGTTGCAGGCACAGGAGCCCATGATGCAGATGCCGCGGCCCCCGCACTGCGGGTCGATGCACTGCGTGGTGGGCACGTCGCACTCGGTGCCCTTCCAGCCGCTGAAGCACAGGCAGCGGCCCTTGGAGTACTGCCCGTTGCCGCTGCACAGCACGGGGCAGGCTGCTGGGGGACAGGACACGACATGTCAATGGTGCACGGGCCGGCGGGCCTGGATCGAGAGGCAGTGGGGCCGGGACAGGGGTGCCAGCTCCCCCCTCCCCCTGGCTCGGTGGCTTCCTGGACCAGCCCTGTTGCCATGGCTTAGGGACACAGGCTTAAGGAAAAACAACGGGACTCGCATACCTCTCGAACAATCCGGACCCAGAAATCCCGGGAAACAATGGCAAGTGCCAGACACACACTCTCCGTTTCCATGGCAATTTCGGGGGCATTCCACCACGGACTCTGAGGGAGAGAGAAAGGAGGCGTGCTTGTTGGGTCGCCTGCCCCTGGCCCAAGGTGAGCAGTGGCTCTTTGGTAATTTTAGCTGCACGTAACCAAAACAGGCTGTGTGAGCCAGAGTTTTTATTTCCTGACTCTACAAAAAAATACACTTTTATTGATTTCAGAGAGGAAGGGAGGGGGAGCAAGAGAGAAACATCAATGAGGAGAGAGAATCATTGATTGGCTGCCTCCTGCACGATCCCCACTGGGGATCAAGCCCGAAATCGGAGCATGTGCCCTGACCAGGAATCAAACGGTGACCTCCTGGGTCACAGGTCGACAGTCAACCACTGAACCACACCAGCCGGGCAGACCCTTGAGTTTTTAAATATTGAGGCAAGGGCTGCCACTCACTGGCAGAGTTCTCAGGGGTTAACCTGATGCCCAGGCCGCCTCCAGATGCATCCAAACAATCCCTCCTCCTGGTGCCAAATGGTGTGTCACATACTCAGAAAGGAACAGTTCTAACATGTTTCTCCTATCTAGCCGCCGGCTTCCGCAGCCCAGGAACCACTCTGTGTCGGCAACGCCAACCGCGTTTCTACCAGCGCGGGGCGCAGGCTGCGGCCGGGGAAGGGTGCCGAGGCCCTTACCTATGACGATGGTGTTAAAGGACACCTGCTCCGCGCTCTTCCCATCGTTGTAGAAAGCCAGGTGCCAGATGCCGGAATCCAGGTACTGGATGAAGCCGGCCTCGTGGAGACTCACGGACCGCGCCCGCCGCCCGGCTCGCTCTGATTCCAGAAGGTTCCGCTCTCTCGCGATCAACCTGCTGCCATCCAGGAGCTCGACAAAGTCGTACTGAGGACGGGACAAGCAGAACGGTTCTGTGGTCAGAAACACTACGATCGTGGCCGCTTCTCTCCTTTGCTCTAATAAGCAGGGCCTTAGAACAAAAGTCCGGGGGCAGGTGCTCCGTGCAGAGCTCCACAGAGACAGGAAAACTACCTACTATGTGCACGCGTTGTCTTTACACTGCACACTTTAAAAAATATGTTTTTATGATTTTAGAGAGAGAGGAAGGAAGAGGGATAGAGGGATAGAAACATCCATGAGAGAGAAACAGCGATTGGCTGCCTCCTGCACGCCCCGCACTGGGGATCGAGCCAAAACCCTGGCATGTGCCCCAACTGGAAATCGAACCACAGGACCTCTTGCTTCCTGGGTTGACACTCAACCGCCGAGTCACACCGGCCGGTGCATGTTTTTCCTGATGGGGCCCCATGGCTCCCACATTTATGTGGTTCATCTGGCTGATACACACGGCGACGCTGTGGGCAGTTTGGGGCTCGGAACACAAATCTACCACATGCCACACCCAATGGCCTCATTTCCCTTAGACCACGCGACAACCTCAAGGCGTCCTAGCTCACACTCACGGAGTGACAAGCACTCTGGTTCAATTTTCCATAACAGACTATCACCTACCTTCTAAATAAAATTCTAGATAAATGTGGTTTTAACGCCCCCCCCCCCCCCCGCAGCCCTCCTGGGAAGGCGTGAATGTTACACCCCACAGAGGAAGGAGAGGGAGACTTCAGGAGCGTGGACAGGGTACATGTTGGGCACAACGTGGTTGAGGTGGGCCGTGAACTCAAGGGCACCTTCTCAGAGCTTTGACTTGTTCTCCCCGACACGCCACCCATCTCAGTGACCCAACACAACCACCCAAGCACCACGGACACACGCATGGGCGCTGACGGTGGTTATGGCTATGGTTCGATCAAAAACATGTAACAATATGCCTTCACATCTAAATAAAAAATTAAAAAAAAATGCCCTGGCTGGTGTGCTCAGTGGTTAGAGTGCACTGAAGGGTCATGGATTTGATTCCTGGTCAAGGGCATGTACCTGGATTGCAGATTCGATACACCCATTAGTGCCAGGTCGCTTGCCGAATTAAAACCATCTCTGGGGTGTGGGGGTCCAGGCATCGGTGTTTTTAAAACTCCCAGGTCCTTATCATCTGTAGCCAGCTTAACAACTATTGGATCAAATCATCTTTCAAGTTGCTGTCTCTAAAAAACAATGAAAAAAATATCCTCCGGTGAGGATTAACAAAATAAAAAGTAAAACAAAAATACACAATGAAGGGCTTCTGAAGGGATGGCCCAACTATGCTATGAGTATGTCACTCAGCATTACACTTACTTCTGTGTTACAAGATTCATCATGGACATCAGGTAGCTGGGATTTAACTGGAGAACTTAATGATAACGAGAAGTAGGGGTGTGAGTGGTAGCAGGGGGGTAACAGTGTGTAACCCGAGATAATGCTGTGACTTTGGAAGGCCTCACAAGGACTTTCCAACATGGTTTTAATAAACTTGCTAGATAAGTGTCTTAAAAGCAGAGGGATTTTCTTAAAAGTAGAGGGATTGAGTTTCCAGAACCTCCTACCTACTTTCATTTTATTCCGGAGGCACGTGCTTCTGTGTAAGTACACTCCAGGACTATCTATACCAATCATTAAGGCTACAGTACTGTGCCTGTGAGCTATTAAAATTCCACTTTCAGATCTACTCCTTAAATGGAATTTCATCAGTGTTCTATTTTGAAAAAATGGTTATTACATGAATCCCTTAATGCAATCAAACAGGAATAAAATCAGTTGCTGGGATTCTGAGAGTCACAGTTAAACACTGTGCTGATCACAGACCCTCCTGTCACTATTGAACAGAATTTAGAATATCTAATTCAGTTTCTGACTCAGTAAAGATTTTACTTTAATACAAAAGCATCTTTCTGTGTAGTAAGTCTGTACAGTTTAACTGTGAGAAATATAAAAAAAGCTATAACTTAATTAACATTAAAAAAATTTTTGTGTGCATTTATATATTAACAATGATTAACATAATGACTAGTGTGGCTATTTGACCTGCAAAAAACTCACCAGAATTGTATTCCAAAATTATCAGAGGAAAATTCGGCACTTCTCAAAGGTGCTTCTAGCTCAAGTAAGCCAGTCATTCCTCCTCAGGTTGAAATCTCTGACCAGCCTGGCACAGGCAGAGACAGCTACCTCGTCCTGGCCCCATTTCATAGAAACTTCTTGTCCACTGACATCACGCACAGTAGATGAAAAACCGAAAGGGAGAAAATTCTGGGTTTTAACCCAAACCCTTACTCATAATGATCACCTTTATCACAGAAAATACCACTGTGGGCATCACACTATGAACAGCAGGGTGAGGCTGGAGTGCCAGGTGTGAGGGTGGTGGTAGTGGGAGTAGTTCACAGGTGTTGAGTATCTGCTCAGTTCCAGGCCCTTCCGTCGGCATAGTTCACGCATTTCAGGGGGTTACTCAACTACCCAAAGACAAATTCCCTACTCAGCGCGAAAGTCATGTCTACAGAAAGTAAATACATTGTATAGAATGGAAATATTTAATAACCTTTGTTCTGAGGCCGCAAAGCAATCACTTATGGGCCGCCTTGAGAGACTGAGGTTTGTGTGTGTACCTGTTCAAGACATGGAGACAAGGGTTTTTTTGTGTGTGTGCAGTAGATCTTATGCTACTGTTAGGACAAGATTCAGTTCCACCGCTTCAGGGAGCGATTATGAAGACGGCACTTACACCTGATAAAGGTATTTTGGTGGTTCATTGTTTGAACCGGCTGTCCACGGGCTTAACTCAATTCAGTTATCATAATGCAGAGAGCTCAGAACCTCTGACTACTTGACTGTATTCTCAAATCAGCCGCGGGTGGTGGCGGCCTAGTCTCGCTGCAGCTCTCTGGGCTAGAGAAGAGGAAGCGATTTCACGACCATCTGACCTCCTTTCACTTCACAGGGGGATCCCAAGGTGCAGAGATGGTGAGTGATTTGTTCCAGGTCACAAGGTCAAAAGGTGAGTGGAGGTGTGTGCTTGGAACCCAGGTCTCCAGCACCCACTCTACACCAGCCTTCATGCAAACACCTAAACGAGACAGGGCACTACCAACTGTAGGGCATTAGACTGCCTCCTTGGGCTCCAACCGGCAGGAGTGTGAACTGGACTTCAGGGAGAAGGAAGTCCATGGATTCCTCAGCAGCAATCAAACGGACAGTTTCCTAAAGGACCACAAAGATTTTCAACACTCAAGCAACTCTCCTGAGTGTTGATTTTTCATTCCTTCAGGCTGATTTATTTCATGTCTCCCAGAAACAGAGAAATATTAAATTTGGGCTGCTTTATAGCATATTTCATGATCAAACACCGAAGTCAGAAATAGATGTTGGCTCTGCTGATCTCGAATAAACCAGAGAAAGGAACTCTAACAACTGTGGGGCTTAAGAAAACGTGGAACCTACTTAAACCCATGCGTGCGGTAGGAGAGAAAGTAGACATTTGCATATTGTGTTTAAACACCAGAAGAATGATGAGAAACCTGAAACTGCGCCTTTTACTTCTCTAGTCTTATAGGTACATGTCACTTGCAAAAAGTCCACCCTAAATCTTTGAATAAACCTTTGAAAGGCATGACATGTAGAAAATCATTTTTAGAAATTATTTTTGGAATTTATAGATTACATGCTCACTGTTGTGTTCTTGATGAACTTATAGGTATGTGTCTTGAGTTATAAAAAACTTGGTCATGTATGTGGTTTCAATGATTAAAATGTTATTTTTTTTCTATCTCACTGAAATCTATAATAATAAAAGCGAATATGCTAATTAGACTGTCCAGCCGAACAGCTGAACAATGGTCTAGGAAACCTTCTGAATGAAGCCGGGACTATGAGAGCCGAGGCAGCCACTGAGGCTGCAAGGGCCGAGCTCTTTGTACGAATTTCATGCATCGGGCCTCTAGTATTGCTACGCATTCAATCTATCTGTTACAAGTGAAGTTACAGAGGCCCCCTTCCATTTGAGAAAACCTGGTTATTACATCCTCATTAGTGTCACCTATAAGGGGAGTCAAATGTAGTTTAAAATTTGAAATTGAATACTAATATACAATAGGAAGTCTTTTATGCCTAAGGATCAAAGACATTTACTTTAATCGTCTAGATTTGGAAAAATGTTAAATCAGAAAAATGAATATACCAAAGCATGATATTCAAAAATTTTACAACTATGTATTTATGTATGTATATGACATCTTCCCTGAGCCATAATGACATCAGAGAAAGTATGTTCAAATACTGTTGGTTACCTTTTAAAAAATATGTAATTTTTAATAGTGTATGATCAACTTTATTTATAATTTCCTATTTTAAATTTCTGTTATAGAAAAAGCCTTTCTCACAAAGTTACATAATATAAAGAGTATATGAAAATCTTCCAGTCTTCATTTCATAAATCCAATTAAACGCAGCATGAAATTCCATGGGTGAAAAACTGATTATCAAGCATAACTTTAAGTTCATCCGACTGTCAATTTTCATTAACCATCTATTACATTTTGGGAATTCCTGTATTTACTAACAGAACAGTTGATCTTGGGAGGAATCTGAGCTCCTATTTATGGTAATTTAAATAATTTCTCTTAGACATAGTGGGACCTCCCTTAAACCACAGTTTCCCACGTACAGACCACCGATGCTGTTGTAATGACCGGGTTATTAATTAACAGCCACGGAGGGAAAGGAAGACCAGACAGACACTTGCCAGTAAGGTCTGAGTGACGTGGGAAAGTGCTTATCTGTCAATCACCCCTGGGAACAGGTAATTGGCCAGGATGGGCGTGGCCAATGCAAGCTCTGGAACCCTGAATATTAAAACTCCTGAATTTCCCTCTCTTCTCCCTCTTGGGACTCCTGTGGCAGGGGAGCTCTCCCTTGTGCCCACGTGGCACACGGCCATGGGGGGCTCCACACCCGGACTAATGGGCTTTACTCTGGCCTGAATGCTTAACCGCACTGGCTGCAACATGGAACGGAAGCGCTGGCCCCTGGCCTGTGCCTGGCTCTGCTGGAACCCCAGCTGCACCCTTTCCAGGCCGGGCTTAAGGGACAGGGACTTTGGACATGAGAAATGCAACTCCACGCCAATACAATCTTCCACACCCCACCCTTCTGTGGGGGCTTGTTTCAATGGCACCCCGAGACCCTCCACCTTGTTCCCCCAAACGACAGGGGAGTTTCATTCTCCAGACCCAATATTAGAGTATGATCAAGCCTGTGTAGTTACTGATAGTGCCTATCTGTGACCATTATTGTGAAGGGATCTTCATGCAAGCAAACAGACTTCAAGGTTCTTTGAGTCTATGATATACGAATGTTTGAATGGTTTTGAGTATCACACTCAAACATGTGATCATCCCTGGTCATCTATGAAGCTGGTTTGCCTCTTTATGTCATTGTTCATCATGTGTCCATGAGAAATCATGGCTGGAGTTGATGAAATTCATATCATGGTATTTATGTTTATGTCCCAATAATTTCTTTACTAAGAGCAAATCTGGCATAAAGTGGAAAAAAAAAGTAATATATTTTCAATAGAATCAATACATGTTTGAAATACAAATGTAATGCATCTATTACATGAAAGGAATAAGATCACCCCAAAGGACCACAGAATCTTTGTAAAACACTTGAAAAACCCCCGGTGTTTTACTAGGTGCTGAGCTGATGTTCAATATTCAGTAAGTTGCTCACAAATTTTGGTACATTTTAATCAATCAATAACGGTGAAAGCAAGCCAGGGAGAAAATGGTGTTCTTCCTACTAATTCAAAAACCTCAAGACACGTGTACCCTACATCCGAAATTCTTCTCACCGTAAAGGATCAATACAAAAGTGGTCAAACAATGAAACAGCTCAAGTGAAGACACAGAATAACTTTAAAAATGCACGCGGCCAGTTTCATCTTATTGACAATGAAGCCTCCTTTTACCTGAGTATGGGAAGGTGGCAAGCCTTTCCGGCCGTACACTCCAATCAATGCATCCTTCTGAAGAGAGATATTGAATTTCAGAAACTGTGGCTGATCGATAAAGAGCTGTGATCTCCAGAAGACACCGGGAGGCACCTCTTGAATCGCTCTTCGGCCGATATCAAGTTCTCCGGAATCTATGGTGTTATTTTCTTGCGTGAATCCACCCAATTTTCCTGAATGGAAGAGATCCAGCGAAGGACAAAAAATTAAACCGGCAACAGAACACAAACGGCCTGCCTTCCAAAAAGTTCTCTGCGCGCGACGCTCCGACACTTCATCATCCTCGCAGAATGAAATACTCTCATATAACGTTCACTTTAAAAGCTTTTTGGTTAGATGCTGTGAGTTCAACCAACACATTCTTGAAGGTACTTAAGACAAAATCCTCTGACTTCCCCCAAGGTATGCCTATTACGGAAACTGTTTCCACACCTACAGTGTTTCTTGATCACTTCAAACATAATTATCTTGCAAATGATATGTCTTGCTATTCCTTGGGAGAGATTAAGCCTGGTAGTGATCAGTCATTCTAAACATACTGAAGTGTAAATTAAGGCGGAATGGATTATGGAGATTTTCAAATCAATCCTTAAGCAAACAACAGAACCAATCAATGGCACTGATTCAAGTAGTTCCCTCTCAACTATTTATTAGATTGAGTGAGAAATCAGATGCTGGAAGGCAAACAGACACAGGGGGGCGGGGGCGTGTGGGAAGACCATGGGGAGGGGAAGGGAAGGAGGCGTAGGTTTAAATTCTTACAAAGTTTCTGACGTAGGCTCCTATAACTTTCCCTTTTTCTTTTCACCCTCACCTCAAATTCACGTTCAGCCTTAGCAGGTGCACTTGATTATCCCTCCCAGTGACCTTCAACCTGTAGGAACAAAGACTCCGCTGTCGGAATCTCCCCTCCTCTGCAAGCCTGGTTTTCGGAGACAGATCCGAGTCCTCTTTTACATAAGGTGTCGCCCTCCCCTCCTCGCTGAGGTTCTTTCTCAGTTATTCTCAGGGGATTGCTGATAGAGGCGGTTTTGTGATTTTCCTTAAACGGAAATAAGACCACACCTTCTCTCATTCAGAAAGGGGCTGTGGAGGCTAAGGCACAGAATGAAACTGGGCAGATGATCCTCTGTTGATTCAGTCCTTTTACTTTTTATTTTTTAAAATATGTTTTTATTGATTTTTAGAGAGGAAGGGAGAGGGATAGAGAGATGGAAACATCGATGAGAGAGAGGAACATTATTGATTGGCTGCTTCCTGCATGCCCCCCACTGGGAATGGAGCCCGCAACCCGGGCATGTGCCCTGACTGGTGGGTGACCTTTTGGTTCCTGGGTTGATGCTCAACCACTGAGTTGCACCAGCCGGGCAATTCAGTCCTTTTAAAGTCACAAAATTGACTTACTATTAAGTTTATCTTTTGAAACATTAATCTGATGGTTATTTCAGATATTACATCATATTAGACAATACCTGTTCCATAAGGGCCTCCAGAGAAATGGTTCATTCAACAGTTAGAGGCCTTAGTGTCAAATCAGAGAGTTCTGAGCGATCTTAGTTTAATGGCGCCAGAAAGTCCTCTGACTGTTTGTGAGGAGTATTACTGTAACGCCGGGTTCTGAGTGTCTACGAGGGACGCAGAACTGCAGGTGGCAGGAGGGAATATAGTCCAAGAGTCTACGCAGCCTTCCCGGGCTCCTGCCATTAAGCACCTGGTTGCCTGGTTGGGGAGACAACACCCACAAATAGGTGACCATCTAAAGTAGCATATGATTAAGGGCCAGAGGAGGTGACAGCACTGTGAGCTGGAGGCTGAGAGATGGCACAGATGAGTTAAGTTCTAGGTCACCTTCTAGGTCACGATTTCTGAATTACAGTGAGCATAAAGACTAGTCACATGGCACAGGTCAGGCTGCTACTGAAGACAGAGATCTGTGTGGCTACAACAGTTAGGAAAACTGGTTTTGGAGTCAGACAAACCTGGGTTTGAGTCCTTGCTCTCTCACTAACCAGCTGTGTGACCTGAGGGAAGATACTAAACCTCGTCTGTAAAATGGGGACAGTGATGCAATCGCAGGACCACCGTGAGGATTATATTACACCGAGCACTGGGCCCGCGGTAGTTCTGCATGAGTGGGAGACCGAGATGGTTTGTCACGGGAGGAATGGGAAGGAAGGCTGGAAGGAGAAGGGCAGCAGCCTGTGAGGGCCTGGAATGCCAGGTTACAGAACTGGGTCTTTAGTCTTCATGTGAGTGACTTTTTTGTATGCTGTATTTTCTTCTCTATCCATAGTGTTATTTTACCCTTTTTCCTGCAGGTAAAAATACAAATATATTTACTAGCATTATACTACTATCCCTATAATGTCATGTTTTAAAAAGAGATACTTCAAGTAGAAGTAATATGAGTACATTGTATTTCAATGCCGCAAAAGCACTTGCTTGTTGCTGTGTTGTGTGTATGCGTGTGTGGGTGTGTATGTGTGTGTGTATAATCAGGAGAAACAGAATTCAGTATTACTAAGGCGCATGCCTTGTGATCACCCATAAGCATGTTGATCTCTAGTTTATGGCCATGAGGATCACAGCACATTCACACAGACAGATGCATGTGAAGTTCGAGGGAGAGGCTATTACTAGGAAATGTTGGGATGGTTTTCTGCCTGGACTACTGTGCCCTGGATCACCAGCTGCGAAGGAGAGCTCGAGTGAAAGAGGACTTGTTAAAGGTGTGACCAGGCTAAAGGGGAGAGGGAGTCACTGCTCTGAGGACACTGAAGGCAGCAGTGGGGGAGCCTGGGAGTGGAGAGCCAGTTAGGATGCAGCTGCTGATGGCCAGGTAGAGGCAGGGGGAAGGGGTTGCCCAGGAAAGTTTAATAAAAATACATTATTTATACCGACACCTCCTCTCTCTTTCCCCTTGATGTCCATAATCCTGGCAGTGAACAACGCCTTAGCTATCAGGGTCTGTTTATCTTGAACTAACTTCATAATATAAAATTCTCTAGGGAACAGGAGTAAAAATTGGGTTATAGGAATCGTAATTTTTCATGTATCAACTCAAAGATTATACATTATGCATCACTCACTAAAATTTTAAAGATTTCTCTTACAATAGTTATACATATTCATGCTAGCTCAATCAGGACATATAATTAATAAAAAGATGGAGAATATAATTCTACCACGCAGACCAGAGATGGCCGCTTCCTATCTAACCAGATAGCTTCCTCTGCTCATAGAAAATATGAAATTTTGGAGCCTGCTTTTCGCTTTACATGCTTCTGCACAGGCACCTGCACTTGTCATAAATCAGCTTCTACAGAAATGGTGGAGGAGGGAGAAGAGAAGTCAAAGTAACCTGATCGAGAACCTACAACATGCCCAATGGTTTTGCCTCTATTATCTGTTTGAAATTTCAAAAAGCGCTATGAGGTTGATGTTATTTTGAGCTGAGCAAACTAAGGCTCAGAGAAAAAAATTATGTGGCCCAAGTGTGTGGTAGAGTCAAGAATCAGGTCAAGGTCTACATGATGCCAGAACTATGTGTGTTCTATCTACACTAATAAAAGAGAAACATGGTAATTGGCGTACAACCGCTACTCTTTTCATTGGCTAATCAGCGAGATATGCAAATTAGCTGTCAGCCATGATGGCAGCCGGCAGCCAGGCAGCTTGAAACTAACATGAGGCTTGCTTGCCTCAGTGATGGAGGAAACCAACGTTCCCCGCCTGTGGTTAAGAAACTATGTAACAAATACCACAGGACTTCAGCCAGCAGGATCGCAACATTGTATGCAAAGGCCAGAAACCTACCTTCAGCAGCGGAGGCCTAAGAGCTGGAGCCAAGCCTCAAGCTAAAGCTGGCCCAGAATATAAAAAAAAAAAAAGGAAAAAAGGAGCGGTTGGGAGCTTCAGTCACCCCAGCCTGAAACCAGCCCTCAGCCCCTCACCCAGACTGGCCAGGCACCCCAGTGGGGACCCCTACCCT
>NW_006297021.1:4742841-4748333 GCF_000327345.1 Myotis davidii | reverse complement strand
CCTCCTGACCTCCTTGCTCTGTGCATGATAGGGGGCGGTGCCCCAACTCCCCAATCAGCCCTGCTCTGAGCCTGACCAGGGGCTGCACCTAGGGAGTGGGCCTGCCCTCTGCCACCCGGGAGCAGGCCTAAACCAGCAGGTCGTTATCTCCTGAGGGGTCCCAGACTGCGAGAGGGCACAGGCTGGGGTGAGGGACCCCTCTCCCCCCGAGTGCACAAATTTTTGTGCACCGGGCCTCTAGTATAGTCATAAGAATAATCCTTGCTTTTTATTACAACAAAAGTGTTATTTTAAACTATTTTAAGCTTTACATTTGTCTATTTCACATGAAATCAGACATATTCACCCATCAAACCAAACAGAAACATCTGCTTAGCCTTAACTTTAGGACAGAGTTAGACCTGTTTTTATTGTGAAGAAATGACCAGTGCTGTGAAATGAAAACAACCATGAATACCGTAACATCATATTCTTGGTGCTATAACTTGTAAGAGACTCCTAGTAAGTTCTGTCTTGTGGTTGACTTCCACATGAAAATATTTTTAAAATACTGGAGTATTAGTTCTTTTTCCCCACTAAGATCTGTTAGTAACAAATCATAATTAAATATGGAAATGGTTCATATTTGGACACATTCATCAAGTTCATATATTTCTAAGGCTATTATCATACTTTACTGCTATTAACAACTCTGTTGTTATTATCTAAAGCCAATGTGGTTGCATGGGCTCTGTGGGGTTGATAGTGTCTGTTGCCGCCATACCGGTTTTTAGTGGCTTTGGTGGCATACCTGTGCTCTGAGAGCTGGTGAGCATGGACGTGTGAACCACAGAATTTCCCCCCAAAACATCAAGCTTGGAAAACAGCAATCAAGTTCCAACTTGTAGAGTGTCAGGGTTTTGCTCTGTGGATTCCTCCAGCTACTGATTTGGAGAGGTTAAAATCTTTCTCACTGAAATATGCCTGCCCACTGTTGTCAATAAGTGTATCTCCTTTTCCAAGTAGTCCCACAGCTAAGTTAACACGTGGCCCTTTTTCATTTGTTAAAAAAAAAAAAGAACCAAGTTTGATTGCATGTGCTTGAGTAGGGCGGCAGTAGTAATAATGATTGTTTTTTTTCCCTCCAATGAGAAGCAGTAGTAATAATGATTGTTTTTTCCTCCAATGAGAAAGCCTCACTAATCAGAACATCATAGAATCTCAGAGTTCAAGGGTCACGGAGGGCATTGGTCCAGGAGTCCTCAAACGAGTGGAGTCACACGCTGAGGGATGAAGCCTGCATGGAGACGTGCCATGAGGAGAGCGGTAGACTGTTCTAAGGGCATTGCTTTCTAGAACTTCAACAACTCCCACATATGGACTTCCTCTGCACATAAAGACATGCCCCCCGCACACCCAGGACCTTCCGATGCACCCTGGCGGGGAGCACGAAGCTTCCAGGTGCCAAAGACATGCTTTGAAGTGTTTCTGTTGACAAAGCCTCCTTTATTCAAGACACCATGAGTCCAAGGTGAGGGTTCGTGTCTTTCCTCACCTTACACGTATTTCTATCCAGGTCAAAGTGTGGAGTTAAGAAATGCTGTGCGAAGGCTGGTCATGGTTCTGAAATATGCTGATCAAGAGGAAGGGAATACACTTTTGTTCAGTGCCCGCATCACCCACCCCAGCTGGCGTCCAAGAATCATTTTCATCTCAGAAGGGCTGCATGACTGCAAAGAGAACATCAATAAAGTAGGAAATATCAAAGGCAGTGAGGCACCATTTAATCCAGTTAGTAAACTGTGTAAGATTCCTGATCTATCTGCCTATCCTATCTATCTATCTATCTATCTATCTATCTATCTATCTATCTATCTATCATCTATCTATCTACTATCTACCTAGAGTAGGAATTCAGAACTGAGATGCTTGTGAAAAATGTATATTAATTTATTTGAACTGAAAAATATAAAGTCAGACTCTTTCCAACCAAAAGTAAGTTTGGTTTGAATGAGTACATGCTCTGCGGGTAAATTACATATAGATACTTCCCTAGATCAGATGAGCTATTGAAAGAGAGCTATTTAAAGCATGTAACATGACACAAAGCCCTCCAAAAGGATTATAATAACGAAGGTGAATGTAAATGAACAACAGCTCAATTTTCTACCAGATTCTGTGTGTATCAGTTTAAACAAGGTGCCGCTTAGTATAAGTACGCGGTGTGATGAGTGGCATTCTGCTAAGCCTGGAACACCTCACAGAACCAGAAACGGCTTCAGAAAACGCTGTGACGAAGCTTCCTGGAAGCAGGCAGGTGCCAGTTCCTCACTTTCACTAAAACTGAAGAGGACCTGGGGTGGAACTGACAGCTTGCAGACCGTGGCACACACTTTCTGGGAACAGATCACAGTGTGATTTTTGAAATCTGAGTTCTAAGGATTCACATAATCGAACGGCATAGCTCTAAAGACATCCTTCCCTTTCCACCTGCTCCTTCTGTCCCAAAACCTCTGATGTTTATATTTATAACAAAGGGAAGAGGAATAGAGCGGATGCTGCATCTTGCTTTGCTCTTGTAAATAAGTAATATTCATCCATGAATACATACACTATTTGGAAAGGTCCCCATATCTCATTCAGAGGGGGATTTCCCACTTTTGATGTTTAATGATCATCAAAATGTTTAACCTATTTAAGTAATACTTAGGTTGATTTCCATTGTGTGTGCCACTAATAGTTACTAGCAAAATTCAATATAGAAGCAAACAGGTTTTGTACGACACGTAAGAGTATTATGGTCACAGGAAATCAAACTTAAATTTGTGTACATATTTTGTTTTAGGGACACAAGAACCAAATAGTTCAAAGTTTGGCGATCCATTCTAGCTTTTCCCATGAGATACAAATCTCATCTCTGAGTGCCTATCAAATTCCATTTGCCTCAAACTGATCCGGTTTCTAGAATGACTGTGTTTTGAATTAAAGTCTCAGAATGAGTCTTCTCTATAAGGTGGGTGCAGACCTGACTTCTCATTGTAAGCACTGATGGGGAGACGAACAGGCAACATTGCCCCTTCTCTGCTAATATCCACGGCTCCGGCAGCTCAGGGGAGCAGGACACGCCTGCTGCCGCCCCCAGTGCAAATGCCAGGGGACCTGGGTTCCGTGAAGGGCTTTGTCTTTTTAAATCATGCACTGCGCTTTTCAAGTCATGGGCCTCGCCGATCGGGGCCAAGTGCGGCTACTCCTGCTAGCGCTTCAAGTGCTCTTTATTGTCAGCACGCCTGGCAGTGGGCGAGCCTTGGGCACAGTTTGATAAACCTGTAAACACTTGCACAGCCCCTTCCTCCGGAGCTCCTCAGGCCTCTCAGAGAAAGGCCGGGCACAGAAGTCTTTCATCGTGTCCTGAATTCCAGAAACTCTGGCTTCCCTCCGAGGAAATAAAGGGGGCCGGGCCCAGAGCGCTCTCCCCGCTCACGGAGATCACTCCCCCGCCCGCCCCAGAGCCTGGCCTGGGAGTGATCACAGGTGACACACGAAGGTTGTCTGTCAGTGCCACCAAGAGAAAAAGGAGGAAAGGATGGAGGCAAACACATAGGGCAACTGGGTGCCCTGTGGTTATTCTAAACTCAAAGCCTGGAGGTTGGGAATCAGACCGATGAAAGCCTTCCCAGTAAGAGTGAGATGTGTCTGTGTTCAAACGCAATAGGGCATCGTCTTGAAGGTTTTTCCCGCCGCATCCCGTTGTGCCTGGATGTGGGAGCCACGAGCAATCTTTCCACCTGCTGACTGCTTTTCCCTTTCATCAGCAAGCACGTGTCACTACAGCCTCACTGTCTTAAAATACAGTGGTCAGAGTGTGAGAACACAAAGAGACCACATACACAGGGCTACTGCCTTTCCTCTGCTTACTCACGTGACACCCAGTTTACAGGGAGACACATCAGTGAAGTGGGGTTTTTCAGACAAGGCCATAGAAAAGGTACTTGGGCTCGGCCGGTGTGGTTCAGTGGCTGAGCATCGATCTATGAACCAAGAGGTCACGGGAAGTTAAAAAAATACTAAATATTTTCCCATGTATAGCATGCATTTGCTGCCTGCCTATGATGTGAGGGAACACGCGTAGAACGATTACAGCGGAAAGGCAGGGAAGAAATCCAACTATAAAAGTCTAACTCAGCTGTTGAAGAGGGTAAGTGATAATATCTTAAGTCCCATGGAGGCACAGAAAATGAAGCCGGCAGGAAGCCAGGCTAGGCATTTACAATCTGCAGCCCACCCTGCAATCCTATGATCTAACCTTGGATTCACTCACTGATTCTGAGATCTCCGTGTGATCGAGTCCTTCTCTAAACCACCACCGGCCAAACACGGACACAGCACATTGCATCACAAGAGAAGTGAGATCAAACATAACTGCCTTGTAAATACAGCCTAATGGGAGAAATCAATATGGCACCTAATTAAATAACTAGTCTACCCTGCAAGTTCTATAAACAACATTGAATAAAACTTGACGCTCCTGCAGACCTTAGTCCCAGCGCTTTAGTTCACAGGCAATCTTCCACTCGCTCAACTCTAATTGGCTGAAATTGTCCAGTATTCGAGAAAATTGGTACACGATGAACAATAATGAAAATTTAAAAGCAATTTGAATTGTTTTGTTTAAACAGTATGAATCACACACAGATATACACACATGCACATACATATAGATTTAGTGTTTCAATCTGTATTCATATAAGAGAATATATATGTGTGTGTGTGCGTGTGTGTGTGTGAATATATATATGAAGTCATTTGCCAAAGTAATTACTAACCAAAATTTATGGATTTTCCTTTTGTCTTACACTATCCCACATTATCATATACTAAATGTTGGCATTTGTCTCATTGCTTTTTTTCATATCAAGTTAATGTTGAGATGTCCGGCCATGGCACCCTCTGCTTTTCTCTGCTGTGCATTTTCTAACACACTGTGATTGCCTGCTTGACATCTGTCTTGCCTAGAAATTCACTTGCTTTGGGAAACAATTGTGACTGCCTTTTTTTCACTGCTCTAGTCTCTGAACCTTGCTCTGTACATGGCACATAATATAGGGTGTCCCAAAATTCATGCAAGAAATAATTTTGATAGAAAACACAGGTTTATAATTAAAAATTGTAAATTTTTTATTGATTCATAAAGTATACAGTATAAGATTATGTATGGAATAGCACATAGGGTAAATGGCTTCCACGGCTTTGCTGGCACGTAGGCGAAGCTGTGGTCTTCATTGTCCCTGCTCCTGGGCCATAATTGGTACTTGGGAATGCTTATCAAATTGAAGGGATTGAAATCAAAGTACCACAGATATTAGAATCTGATTCAATAAACCAAGTAAAATTAGGCTTTTATTTGTTGTTGTTGTTGTTAACGTTCACGCAAAATTCAAATCTTGCGTGAATTTTGGGACACCCTATATATGCTCAGTAAATGAATGCAGAATGAGCGAATATTATGCATTCAC
>NW_006297021.1:4724106-4742676 GCF_000327345.1 Myotis davidii | reverse complement strand
TCTATCGCTTGGCCATGCTATTTTCATTTACTCACTCAACACATTCTTGTTGCGCACCTATTACATGCCAGTAACTATGCAAAAATCATAGGACAGAGCAGGAAAAAGAAGGCATACATTAACTAGGAATATGAATCATCACCGGCATTTTCCAGGCACTTACTAGGTACTGCACACCATTTTGGGTATTTACAATGAATCCGCAACACCGCTCTAACTGATGAGAAAACAGGCACAAAGAGGCGATGGAACTGTAACCAGCCACAAAGGCATTAACGGTCAGAACAAGGACATGAAACCAGGTGGTCTGGTCTCTCTCTCGGCTACACTGTTTCTGAATGATGGCACAGGGCCATGCATGGCCACTCGCGGAGAGCTCTGTAGGTCACCCAAAGGCATCAGGTCAGAATCTAGGCCACTGAAGGGGGTCAGGCAGGGTATTGGTAGCTCAGATTTGTCTCTGAAGAATGGATGGGCGAGACTAAAGACATACATTCCAGATGGAAAGTGGCTCCTATGATCCAGGTGAGAGACCATGGGATCCGGGAGATACTTTGGAGTTAGAATTGACAGGACTCGGTGACTGACTGAATGTGGGAAGTGAAGCTTCTGGCCTAGGTAACCAGGTGCATGGTGATGCCACTTGTTGACACAGAAAGCCCTGAAGAGAGGCCAATTGGAGTGTTTTCCAAAGATGGCCACCACATCGTCTACCCCCCATGCCTTTATAAAATGTGCCCTTGCCATTTCCCCAGTCAAGAAGGGAAGGTTTTTATAAAAACATTTTTAGTGATTTCAGAGAGGAAGGGAGAGAGAGAGCAAGATAGAAAGAAACATCAATGATGACAGAGAATCACTGATCAGCTGTCTCCTGCACAACACCCACTGGGGATGGAGCCCACAACCTGGGCATGTGTCTTAACTGGGAATCGAACTGAGACCTCCTGGTTCCTAGGTTGACGCTCAACCACTGAGCCAGGCCTGCCGGGCTAATTCTCCTTTCTATGAACCTGGGCTGACCTCACTGAATTTTCTGACGGACAGGTTGTGATGGAAGGGACACCCGAGAACGTCCAATATCCTAGAAAACTGTTTCTGTGAACGATCCCTCTTGGACATGATTCTTTGGAACCACCGGCTATGCTCTGAGAAGCCCCAGACACACAGAAGGCCAGGCTCAGGTGCTCCAGCCGACAGCCACCGTGGAGCCGACAGGGAGCAGCGACTGCCAGCTGTGAGGATGGGCTGCTGCTGATCCAGCTCAGGGAAGCTCTCAAAGAGACCCGCTGGCAGCTGGAAGCAGCTGCACGAGAGACCCAAGCGAAAACCCAAGAGCTGCCTTGTCAATCTGCAGAACCGTGAGAGACGACCACACACTGATCTGTGATGCCACTGAGTTTGGGTGCGGCTGGCTGTGCAGGAGCTGATGACCAAAGCCGGGGGTGCGTTCAGCTGCAGACACAGCGAGGCCAGGGGGGGGACGTGTTCCAAAGTTCCCTGGTCAGGTTCATGGGGTTGATGTCCGGGCTCGAGGAGCGGGGTCTAGGCTGCACTTACTGACCTGGGAGCTCACGGCCTGCAGCGCAGCACACGGAAGGCCGCTGGAGCCAGAGGAGTGGGGGAGGGAACCCGGCGTGGGTATACTTTGAAGAGAGCAGAACCCAGAGAACAGCCATGATGATGGGTCGGGTAGAGGAAGATGAGTCACTGGACAAACTGAAACGTCCCTGCCGAACAGTCAGGAAGGAAGCGCGTGAACGTGGTGTCAGAGAGGCAAAGGGGAAAGACCACTTCAATGAGGAGGGGTGGGTTAACTGTTACACGCTACAAAGACAGAGGGGCAGTCATTGGTGCCTCTGACATGGCGCCGGGTGACCCTGGAAGGCATCAGCTGTGTGAGTGGCGGGCGGAGGACAGCCACGAGAAAGGGGCCAGGCTGGAGCAGGGGTGCGCGGGCGGTAAATCCTGACTCAGCACCCGCTGTTCCAGAAGGCTGGCTGCAGGGGAGAAGAGAGAGACAGGGTGGAGCTGGCCTAGGGGGCAGCTTGAGGGTCTCTGTATGGATCTTCTGGAGATGGCGAGTGGCCTCAGAATGTTCCAGCGCTGACTGGATATTCAAGTAGAGTGGGGACATCTGAAGTACAGGATGGGATCAAGAGCCATGGGAAGTTGAGACTTGGATGAAAGAAAACACCCAGACACACAGAGGCCTGGAGGGCTGTAAGAGGGCTCCCTCTGAAGGCTTCCGCTTCTTTTGCGGCGGTTGCTGTTGAATAGGAGGCAAGGCCATCAGCTGAGAAAGCTGACGGGTGCAGCAGGAAGATTCTGAATAACTGGTAAGAAATGCGGAAGAATTTGCAAGGGGCACAGAGTAGGGCTGCCAGACGGTGGGAGCTGGTGAGCCAGGAGACGGGCATGATTGCTCCCTCTTTACGTGCGAGGAAAGGGAGGCTCACAGAGGTTAAGTGACTTGCTCAGGGTTACAAACTAAATTAATGCAGGAGCTACCACTGGAACGGAGGCCTGTGTGGTTCTTCCCAGCGCATTAGGCTGACTGAACTCCTTGGTCCAGGGGAGTAACTGCCGTTTCTGGAAGGAGACTGGTGTTGGAGCTAAACACTCTGTTCCCACCCACTTCCCTCAGGTCTCCGGAGGCTGGTGCCTCTGACCTCCTCCCTGCAATCTGCAGTCTAAGGAGGTCTCAGGGATAATCAGTAAAGGCCCCTGGCACAGGGCAGACGTTCTTCTTTAAATAATAAAGTGCCTTTGGACTTCGCTTAAAAGCAAGCAGGGCGTTTACTGAACGCGTAGCACCAAGGTTGTGCCTGGGAATCTACGTATATATAAAAGCCTAAGCGACCGTCTGACCGTCGCCAGGGTACCTATGATGCTCACTGACCACCAGGGGGCAGACGCTCAACACAGGAGCTGCCGAGCTGCGGTGGCTTGGCAGCTGTGGTTCTCGGGTGACGCACCCGGACCCAGAGAGGAGGGAGCCAGATTCCGGGGTGCGTCACCCGAGAACCGCCCTCTTGCAATCCGGGGCCCCTCGGGGGATGTTGGAGAGCCGGTTTCGGCCTGATCCCCACAGGCCAGGCTGAGGGACCCCACTCATTCCGCAGACGCCCTTTGAGCCCCAGCACCACCCCAGGTGCAGCTGCCTGGGGAGGGTCCACGGGAGGTTGGCTCCAGGGCATGTCCGGCCCCTCTCGCCCAGTCCTGCCCTGCGGCCACCTTCCAATTAATTTACTTTCAATGTGCACGAATCCGTGGACCGGGCCTCTACTTGTCGTTATAAGAACCAGGCTACATAATGAGAGGATGGCATTTAGAAGCTGAAAGCAATCTGCTCATGACGCTCAGCACAGTTATTCTCCGGTGAGCTTTGCTCAGGAGGCTCAGGCCTGCTTTATGGGTGTGAGCTAGAACTTCTAGAAATGAGGTGCAAAGCTCGGGAAGCTGAAGTGGTGAGGGACGCTGTGGGTCCATCCTGGAGACAGCAGCGGTGTTTGTGAGGTGCTTCCTTCTTGCAAATAGAGCCCCTCAGGCCCCCTGCACCCAGGACTATACATATTTAAGAGATAGATACCAAGAATCTTTACTTGGAAAAATGAAAATAAGATTCCTTTCAGTGTAGTTTTTTTGGCTATTCCAGAAAAAATAAAAATACACTAGTGACTGTGATTTGAACAAGTACTGAGCCCAGACACAGAGGAATTCCGGCAGATGCCCTAGTCTGGCTGGCGGCTGGGGGATCAGCTTTGCAGCACCTACGAGTACTGAGGCATCGCTGTCTGCTCCGTACCTGGGCGGTGAGGAAGAAGGTACCTGCCCATGAGCACATGGCTGTTCCATGGCACATGTCACTGCACGCGGTGCCTCCAGGGCACGTGGGTACCTACAGCCCCTCACAGAAGAGGAGCCACAGCTGTGTGTTTGAGATGGTGGAGCACATCCTTTGTGAATTGTGAAGTCCTCCGAGTGAGTTCCAACTGGCGTTTGTAGGAATGGGAGAGACCATAAAACAGAACACCCAGGTGCATGCCCCACAGGGAGGATGGGCTATCCTGGGAAACACACGGATATGTGGATGCATTTGTGCTTTTGATACAGTAGCATCTCCCTGCATCGTGGTGTGTAGTTTAGAAGCCCATCAGCTCCAGAGCGCTTTCTAAAGCCACAGTTATAGGATGTTCTTCCAAACCCCTGGGGCTGCTGGGACCCCGGACAGGCTTTCCCGGGCTGCCCTACTTTTTCCTGCAGGTCTGAACCATTGGACCAGGGTACAGAGTCTGGGGAAGGAGCCAGGTCTGCATGTGGGCTTCTGGGAGCCGAGGCCTGCGGATCCGAGCAGAGGCTCCTGGCAAAATCTCAGTCCAGCACCAGGGAAGGGACTGGACCCGCCGCTCTCTGAGGCATGCCTGTCTGCTTCAGTTCAGTCGCAACAAATAAATGGTTAGGGTGTGTGTCTTCTTAAATAAAACATTTACAATAAACATTTCCCTTTTTAGTATATTCAGTGGATAAAGTCCCCTACATGTGTGATTAATAAGTGCTACGAGAACATCTAAATTTCAATCTATATAAACCAGAAATAAATACTATTAATTTCTGTGTAGTTACTCGATATATTCATATGTGTGTCATCACTGCCTAAAACAACTGCATAAGTAACTGTATTTTATTTCATGGAAATTTCCCATCGACACTTTTAACGAGGAAAGATGGGTTCCCTCCTCGGTAATCTGCCCGTTTTCCTCAGGTGTGGTGTCGTCTCAATCACCAGCTTAGACTTTGGGGACATGCAGAACTTGGTGTCAAAAGGCCTCCTACAGGGATGGGATGGGGTATTTATTATTACCATGAAGATCTTGTCAAATTCCTCAGCCTCTCAGAGAGAGAAGAGAAGCGTCACAAAGTATTATTGTTAAAATAAAACAGAAGATGGGAAAGCAAAGAACAAAAATACAACAAGAGCATCAGTCGCAGTCCATGTAAACCACAACAGATATATGCCCCACCCCCTGGTTGAACTCTGGTCAAACTCCCGGTTGAAGGGACAATTTGCATATTAGCCTTTTATTATATAGGATAAGCAAGTATGTTCTATATAAAGATACAGTAGCTTCTTTTTAACCTTGCAGGGAACCTGCCCCACGAGGGGCACCTAGCTGATGTGGAAGCAGAATACAAACATAAAAAGAAAGAAGTGGAAGACACACCAGGGAGATGCTTAGAGGAAGACGACATATTCATCACGTGGCAATAGGTGTTGTATTCTGGTGGCTCTGAGATATAAAGTATTACGACATTTTTGCAAAAAGTCAGAGGATGTCAAATGCCAAGACATATCTACATACCACAAACATATATAAAAACAACAGACAGGCACGCATAATGTAAATATGCACACACATGAATACATTTTCCTACGTGTTTATGCCGGAAAAATGAAACATAGCATTCTGGGTGTTTATGTTGAAAAAAATTAGCTACAACCTCTTAAATTCCATTTTTAATTCAGAGTCAATTGATCTGCAGGCCTGTCAGGTCAGAGTGCAAGCTTATGAAGGTTAAAGAAAGGGCAATACATTATAATCCTTTAGTGTGTGCTGTGCTTAAAAGCTTTCCTATCAAAACTAACATAGTATTCCAATGCCACACAGTCGCTGAGTGAAGAAAGCGTCAGATACCCAAGGAAATAGTGATGAGACGCTAAGTTATAATCTATTTTCAGAGTAAAATTAAAACAAAATACACAACTGCAGGAGGGAAAGGTGGGAAGGCCTCGCTGTCTAACCAGAAGGCACACAGTATTATTCCCATAATAAAGTGTACATTTTCAATTGTTCAAGTAAATGAATAAAAACTGCTCCTTCAAATACGACATCGGTAATTTCAAAACCTTTTCTCTCTTCCACATAAAACTGGGTAAAGACAAATGTATGGCAAGAGATGTTCACAGAAACACACAGGCCACGCGACTCTCTGCCTTACCGCTGTCGCCAGAAGGCAGCGCCACAGTGTGTGTGGGCACGGTGTCCGAGTTCACCTTTCCGTTTTCAAACGTGTCGTTTTCTGTCTGCTGGAGCTGCCAGTTGAGGCCGAAGAGATGCATTGCTGGGGGGAAGGACAGAGGCTGGTTAAAGGGCTGCTACTTTTGCTGCAACGCCAATGGCAAACATGTTAACAAGTCACGTAGAGTTACAATGCAACACCAAGGGTAACTGCATGATAAAGATCAGAAAACAAGCAATCCCATACACAAATGCAACGGGTGGCGATAGGTACATACGCAGCACTGCAATAGTGTGTGATGTTTCTCCATTAATTGTACCAGGACACTCCTCGGCAAGAACAATTACCCTCTCTGCTTTGTCGGAGTTCCATCCACTCCACCCCTGAACTAAGTGGTGGGTGCTCATAGCAGCACCTGCCCAATTGCGTGACCACAGGCCACTCTCACGTGCATAACACTTTGTTGTAAAACCGTAAAACCTATAGGTTCTCAAGAGATATATTCACTGGATTAAGGTAAAACTAAAAACTGGGCTCCCAGATGAATTAGCTGGTATATGAAATGATCAGAATGGATACTGGTGCACAAAATAGAATATTTTAATAATCTAAATTTAAGATGACTTTATAGTATAACTCAGCAATGATCCAGATCAAGCTGCCTGTATATCTGTCAGGTAGCTTCCTGGAGAATTTCTGTGTGAGTGTGATCCTATATAATAAAACCCTAATATGCAAATCAACCGAACAGCGGAACCACTGGTTGCTATGATGTGCACTGAACACCAGGGGGCACTCAACGTAGGAGCTGTCCCCTGGTGGCCAGTGCACTCCCACAGGGGGAGCGCCACTGAGCCAGAAGCTGGGCTCATGGCTGGCAAGCACAGAGGTGGTGGTGGGAACCTCTCGCCTCTGTGGAAGCACTAAGGACCGGGGAACGAGCCTAAGCTGGCAGTAGGACATCCCCTGATGGGTCCCAGACTGGGAGAGGGCACAGGTGGGGCTGAGGGACCCCACCCTGTACCAATGCACAAATGTCCTGCACCAGGCCGCTAGTAATCTCATAAATTGTAAAAATGTTGTTGACTAACTTTGTTTAAAAGATTTAGAAAAGATAACTATAAGTTATATAGTTATACATTTCTAAATCGAATTAAAATTGTTATGTATTATTTAATAACATCCGATATACGTAGTAACACAATTATGTTGGCACAGTGTACAAACTCTGGCTCTGTCCTCAATCGAGGATTTAACCCTGCACCAATGACGTAATGTTGGTAAACATTAGGTTTACTTAAACAGTGAGGCTGACTGCCCGACCTTATGTAATTGGTGTGAACTTCCTAGGCAGTGCAGATGGAGGGCAGCAGGACAGTTCTTTGTGTAGAGGCATTTCATTTATTTATCCTTTACCCCAGATGACTGAGCTACTGGAAGTCACCTGACCAACCACGGTACCTCTCAAGGTAACAGTCCCTCTGACTGCAACGTGTCCCCTCCCCTGTGAAATCCCTGCACCTCCCTCAGGTGGGAGGTGCCCACTTCCTGGGGAAGCTGCACGACTGGATGAAGCATCTTTCCCATGACTGTTCATTCACTTTTGTATCTCATTTTCCTTACACAGTGCCTGATACCCAGTAGGTTTTTAAAAATATTTTTATTGATTTCAGAGAGAAAGGGAGAGGGAGATAGAGAAACATCAATGATGAGAATCACTGATCAACTGCCTCCTAGATGCCCCACACTGGGGAATGAGCCTGCAACCTGGGCACATTCCCTGACTGGGAATTGAACCATGACCTCCTGGTTTATAGATCAGTGCTCAACCCCTGAGCCACGCTGGCTGGACTACCTAGTGGGTCTTGATAAATATCTGTCAAATAAACGATTTTATTTCCTGAGGTTTTAAAATCTAAGAAAACACTTGTGTATAAAAATATATATTTATTCAAAGGAAAATTTAATAAATAGAAAACAAATACATAAGTGGCTAAGACAAGAGCACTATTTTATTCATTATTTGATTGCCTTAGGGTATATGAAAAATAGTGAGTGAAAGTCCCCCCGTATTATGTATAATTGATTGGATTTTTTAAAAAAGATTCAACAGTTTGGGGACCTTCCATGACCAGTCTCCCATTTTCCTGTTCCGATACCTGATATGAAATCATGATCTAGTAAGAAATATACCAGACACAGATACCAACGTAGCTACACCTACCCTGTGTATCTGTAACCAATGTTTACACGTATGCTCCTTGCTTCAACCCCAGTCTGCCGGCAGTTTCTTTTAGACTCTGATTTTTCAAGGATTAAGACATAGGTCATGGAATGCTTGAATTTACAGATTGTCAATGGGTAAAGAGGTATGACTTCGTATGTCATTTTTGCATTAGACTATGTAGGGTTTGAGTGGCAAAATGTCAAGAGCTTTCTAAACACTGAGCATGTCATACGTCTGTCAAGCTTCAGATATTTCTGCAAGTTTTGAATCAAACAGTGGGAGATACTTGGGCACAGAGTAAAGGTCTGACAGACACTTGGTGGAGCAACAATAACTACCCAATAGGGTCAAGGCTCTCACACAAAATAACGTGTCATTACCGTGTGCTCTCATGGAGCACAAAAAGTCCTCTTACAGATTAGCTCGTCTTATTGGCTTTAACAGACTTTGAAGAGGAGAGATAATCCATGGATCATACACAGAAGTCAAGTATTAAAAGTAATGTTATGTTTATGTTTGGAGACCTATTTTATTTTCTGCCAGATGGGCAACATCTTATTATATACATTCATTATAGAAAATCTCCATAAAATGGGACTTCAGTTCTACTCAAGACATCATCTAATGAGAACCATACCCACTAATAGTACATCCTGTTTCACACTGCACTGAAAACAGAGGCCAAGGTTGTCTGGTCTTAGAATAGTATGTGCTTTGAAAATATTGCTGGTTGGAATTTTTAGTGAAGCTCTTGACACTTACGATGTGTCATTTAAGATATTTATACAAACTCAGAGTGTTAGGGAGATTCACGCCAAAGGCAGTGTGAGAGAGAAAAAGAAAAGAGGAGAGAGAGAGTAGGGTAGAGACAACGAAGTCATAAAAGTCAAAATGCTCCTTGCCGAAACCGCTTTGGCTCAGCGGATAGAGCGTCGGCCTGCGGACTGAGAGGTCCCAGGTTCGATTCTGGTCAGGGGCATGTACCTTGGTTGCGGGCACATCCCCAGTGGGGAGTGTGCAGGAGGCAGCTGGTCGATGTTTCTCTCTCATTGATGTTTCTGGCTCTCTATCTCTCTCCTTTCCTCTCTGTAAAAACTCAATAAAATATATTTTTTAAAAAAAGCCAAAATGCTCCAGAAATTACTAAGCACCGGCCAGTAACATGGCATGCAATGTCTCGGCAGACACAGAGAAACTTAGTGAAATAAAACCCATCTGTAGATGAAGATGAAGAAGGATGAGAACACCCCTGCCTCACCCGAGCCGGAGGGCAGACGTGAACCCCCAGGGAGGCCTATGCTCCCAACCTTCAAGGTGGTACCGCGGATCCCTGGCTGACGCAGGACTGACCGGAGGGAGTGGGGCGAGTGTCAGAAGAAGCTGGGAGTCTAACTGAAAATATTATCTGTCTATGAGAAGGCCACGCAGGCAGGAGCCCACCTCCTGAAGAGAGGACACATGCAACTAGAGATATTGTCACAACAAAGAGTCAAGAAAACGTTAAATTTGGAGAAAACTCTGAGGAGGCTTATGCAACAAGGAACAAGCCCAAGAAGTCAACACTGGAGATACGGGTGCTGATCTAGAGGCAGGAAGAGCAGAGATGGAAAATGAACATCTCAGAACGATGGTATTTCAAGTCTGAACAAGAGCAAGATGACAAAACGAGAGGTCCAAGCAGTGGTGTTAAGACCCCTGATGCAAAAACCAGGGAGGGCTGCCTAGTTCACTCTGAGGTGCCTACTACACCACCCTTACAACGTGTGAAAAAGAGGCTGTGCCCTGGCCGGTGTGGCTAAGTTGGTTGGGTGTCATGCCACGCATCAGGAGGTTGCAGGTGCGATTCCTGGTCAAGGGCACCAGTCCTGGTTGTGGGCTCCATCCCTGGTAGGGGGTGTGCAGGAGGCAGCTGATCAATGCTTCCCTCTCTCTATCCACCTCCTTCCCCCTCTCTCTCTCTAAAAATCAATACGCTGTTAAAAAAAGTTGCAGTGTGACAAAATAAATTCTACATTTAAAGAACTGAAGTTTCTAACACCAGTTAGACCTTCTCAGCTTCTTTAAGACAAAACTTCTAAATTGCCAGGTATGTTCAAAGCCTGTTATCCCTGTGTGTCTTCAGTGGAACAGTTCACAGAGCTGGGAGATGAAAGGGATGCTTTTACACGCCGCCCTAGTGCCGCTGATGGATTTGAGACTGAAACAACAGAAGACAAATCAAGCCATAATAAGGAAAACACAAACGGATGTGGCTGGGTGCCGTGTGCGCTCCGGGTCCCTCACCCCTGGGCTGATAGCCGAGGTGGGAAGAACCGGACTGGCAGCAGAACCAGGCATCTGTCAGCCACAGACCCGTTGTCCGAGCCGCAGTGAGAACACCGTGGTGCAATATCACAAAAATAAAACCGTCACCAACACCTGCTCTGTGTTAAGTGCTGTGCTGCTGTGACCTGCATTCTCTCATTTAATCTTCACAAAGACCCCACCAATAGTGGATATTATTTTTTTTCATGTTAAGTCTCAGAAAACTGAGGCTTTTTTTGAGAGTTTAAGGTTCCAAACAAGTGAGCAGAGGATCTTGACCTTGAACCCAGACCTTCTGAGAACAAAGGTCATATCACAGCACTCCTGTCCCTTCCACCCCAGGGTTTCAGAGTGAAACCACAGGGAAGGAAGTGAGATGGGACTTCCCCGAGGCCATGGGCTGGACATAGCTTCTCTCCGGGGTCTGGGAACCCAGGGCAGAGACAGTGTGTGGGGCGAGGGGGCAAAGATCACATGTGTGCATCCCAGGCACTGTCCTTCCATACAAGTACTTTCCCATATACTTCTATTGTCCTAAAAGAAATTTTACAATAATATGATGATGATGATGATGATGAAGCAGGATACTGTGGTTAACCCAGAGTCTTAAAACAACAATTTAAAAATTACCTAAGTAAACACCATCTTATTAAAGTTTTAGAAATAGTATTTGTGTAGATTTAATCTTTAAAAAGTTTATGATATTATGTTTTGTAGTTTTATATTGTTATTTCCACATAGTTTTAGGAGATTTTAATGGGGCAGGGCTGTATTCATATCTTAAATGTTATCTGAGTAAGAGCGGAACTGTGGATGCTAGCGATGCTATTCTATGTCTATCTGTGCTTTTCAGATTTAAAACACCCTGAAGCCTATTATCTCTCAACAATGTGCATGTGATGAGGACCACTGTCCCCACTGTGTGAGGATGATACACAGGCAGAGAGGGTGAGTCGCCCAATGTCTTTAAAACTTACTGTGTAAGAGGACGCGTGATACCAGATTCCTGACCCAATTTCAGGTTCCGTTATTTACACTGTGCTGCTTTCCTACTTATCAGAAGTGTATTGAATGAAAATTGAGAGTTCACATTAAGGAAAATTTAAAAAATTTAACACAAATTGATAGCAGCAAGTATAATCAGAAGTTATTCATTGGCTAAAATTGGCTTCTACATACAAGATATTTACCAACTATAAATGGTTGCATTTTGCAAGATTATTGGTAAATTGCTTGTCTGGAACTGAATTGTATTTCCTCTATATTAAAAATCTTAGAAACGGTGGCTGAAGTCCCCACTGATTTCAAAAGTCTGCCTACATCCCCTATAGAAACATGCACACACAGCACCCAAAGGCAACCAACAATGTTCGCAGAAGCGTTAACTATAAAAGCCCCAGACGGGAAACTACCCCGATGCAGCCAGCAGTGAGCGGATTCACATCTTATAGTGAAGTCATCAATGGCCTTCCG
Source organism: Myotis davidii (assembly GCF_000327345.1). NCBI lineage: Eukaryota > Metazoa > Chordata > Mammalia > Chiroptera > Vespertilionidae > Myotis > Myotis davidii. The sequence continues at coordinate 4,730,654 of NW_006297021.1, read as the reverse complement.
CACAGCAATGCAAAGGGATCCCACACAGCATGGAAAGGGATCACACACAGCATGGAAAGGGGTCCCGCACAGCACGTTCTCCTGAGCCTCTTAAATCAGCATTTCCAGTTGATATCAGAGACTGAGTGACCCATGATTGAAGATTTTACAGTTGTTCTAAAGTAAGAACCATATAAGTAAAGATGAAAAGTGTGAACCAAACATTACACATAAATGACGCACACACACAGCACGGAAAGGGATCACACACAGCACGGAAAGGGATCCCGCACAGCACGGAAAGGGACCCCGCACAGCACGGAAAGGGATCACACACAGCACGGAAAGGGACCACACACAGCACGGAAAGGGATCCCGCACAGCACGGAAAGGGACCACACACAGCACGGAAAGGGATCCCGCACAGCACGGAAAGGGACCCCGCACAGCACGGAAAGGGATCACACACAGCACGGAAAGGGACCACACACAGCACGGAAAGGGATCCCGCACAGCACGGAAAGGGACCACACACAGCACGGAAAGGGATCCCGCACAGCACGGAAAGGGACCCCGCACAGCACGGAAAGGGATCACACACAGCACGGAAAGGGACCACACACAGCACGGAAAGGGATCCCGCACAGCACGGAAAGGGACCACACACAGCACGGAAAGGGATCCCGCACAGCACGGAAAGGGACCCCGCACAGCACGGAAAGGGATCACACACAGCACGGAAAGGGACCACACACAGCACGGAAAGGGATCCCGCACAGCACGGAAAGGGACCACACACAGCACGGAAAGGGATCCCGCACAGCACGGAAAGGGACCCCGCACAGCACGGAAAGGGATCACACACAGCACGGAAAGGGACCACACACAGCACGGAAAGGGATCCCGCACAGCACGGAAAGGGACCACACACAGCACGGAAAGGGATCCCGCACAGCACGGAAAGGGACCCCGCACAGCACGGAAAGGGATCACACACAGCACGGAAAGGGACCACACACAGCACGGAAAGGGATCCCGCACAGCACGGAAAGGGATCACACACAGCACGGAAAGGGATCCCGCACAGCACGGAAAGGGACCCCGCACAGCACGGAAAGGGATCACACACAGCACGGAAAGGGACCACACACAGCACGGAAAGGGATCCCGCACAGCACGGAAAGGGACCCCGCACAGCACGGAAAGGGATCACACACAGCACGGAAAGGGTCCCACACAGCACGGAAAGGGATCACACACAGCACGGAAAGGGATCACACACAGCACGGAAAGGGTCCTGCGCAGCACGGAAAGGGGCCAGCCACTGCCAGCTGCAGCAGCATGCATATCTCTCACAAGCAGAACCTATTCACCAGACAACCCATTCACAACAAGCGTGGCTCCTGGCAAGTCCACGTGCACACTGTTCACAAGCAGGACCTACCAGCTGGTGGGAACCAGTCACGGGAGTGACTGACTGCCCGCTGGGAGAGGGAGCCGGTGGAGCCGGGCGAATTCTCGGGGCTTCTGGGGTGCTGGGTAACATCCCAGTTTTCTACCTGGAGTGGGGCTCCCCTGGCTGTGTCCATTTACGTGCTGTATACTTTTCCAAATGCCTATGATGCTTAAATTAAAATTTCCATTTAAAAGTAGTCCATCTAACACAGCATAGCTCAAGAGTGTATGTTGCCACCTTCCCTCAACCCTTTCCAGGATAATTCCCAGGCACAGCTCTTTTAAATTGGTTGTAATAGCTGACATTTGCCCTCTACACTACAAAATAATAAGCATACATTTTATATGATCACCCATATCAGTGATAACAAGATCACCATGGTACGCACGGTAGGAGAGACTCATGTGCATACTCACCCATCAGTCACGATTGCCACCTGTTTTACTAATAGCCAAATAGCTTACTTTAGGTTCCATCTTCTTAGGGTGCTGGTGGCATTCTTAGAGTATAACGGATTATAATGTGTTTAAAATGAAAATATTCCCTACAGAATTCAAAGGCATCCATTCTATAGCCTCTTACAGTGTTTCTTTCTGCAGGCTTTGCCAGAAAACGTTGAGAAAAACACTCATTAATTGAGATAATTTTGAGACGGGATGCTTGGAAAGATCTACCAGTGCAAGTGTCTGAAGATTTTTTTCTTCCAGGCTCCGAGCCCAGGCAGGTGAGAGCAATTACTGCGGCCCTCCTCGCATTTTCCAGGCTGATGGAGATGAAGGGCCCTGGTGGCACCAGATCTCGCCTCTGCCCGCAGAAGAAAGGGCACGATGTTGTTTCTAACCAATATGTGTTGGCTTGAGACGCAAGAGCCAGCGTGTGGAACACTTGAAACCAAAATGTGTCATTAAAGAAAATTAAACGGCACCAAGGAGCGAACACAGTGCCGTTTTCAGCTGCCCGTCAGAGGACAGGTGCCAAAATGTCACCGTGTCTCCGGGGACCAGGCCACGGAGCTGTTATCACAGCGGCTGTCATTTCCATGGCGAGCCTGCGCTCTCAGGCCTGGTCCTGCCAAATATGGATGCGAGGCAGGGAGGGGACAGCTGCTGCCAAGGCCCAGCATCTGCCAGGACCCTGGGGGCACATCCCAGGGGACGCGTGGAGCAGGCACAGAAGCAGGCACCCTCCCGCCCGGCCCTGAAGGGAGCTCAGGCCACCAGCACCCTGAGGACCACACTCCGGTTTTGGCCACTGAGTGCTGTTCCTAGCATGACTGCCATTATTGGCCAAACGCTGCGGAACATTACAAGGTCAAACATTCTCACAAAGACAAAAATATGAGCTATGAGAACCAGAGCTGGTAAGAAAAACCGACTTAAAAAATATCCAGAAAATGCCTGCAATTCCGTGTTGTTTAGCCTTCAAAGCCTTGAGCATTCACCCATGCAACTTTGGGTCTGGTTTCCCTTTCTTGTAATTCACCTCGGGGGTCCACTGTGGCACATTCCCCCCACATACCCTTCCTGAGAAAGATTCGTTAAGAACATGTTATCAGCCCTAACCGGTTTGGCTCACTGGATTGAGCATCAGCCTGTGGACGGAAGGGTCCCAGGTTTGATTCCGGTCAAGGGCATGTACCTTGGTTGCGGGCACATCCCCAGTAGGGGGTGTGCAGGAGGCAGCTGATCAATGTTTCTCTCTCATTGATGTTTCTAACTCTCTATTCCTCTCCCTTCCTCTCTGTAAAAAAAATCAATAAAATATATATATTTTTTAAAAAACATGTTATCAGAAGGTGCAGGAAAAGGCCATCCAATCTGAGGGTTAGAGGTCAGAGCACAGGTTTTAGCAGAGATTGTCCAGGGCGTCTGGGGAGCCTTCTGTTTGTATGAAAAGAGACGCAGGTCCCAATCTCCATTCGGGCTCCACCTGGTGCGGCGGTTTGGGGAGTCGCTGTGTCTCATGCACAGGAACATCTCATGTCTACGCCGAATGACCTGAGGGCTCTCCCAGACCTGTGCTCTGAGATGCCGCTGTAGGTCAAAGTGCAGCCATTTCCCAGGCGAAAGCATGGAGCCTCGGAAAAGCCCCACCCGGCACAGAAAGGATATCAGTGTATCTGAATGCAAAGGCTGCTCCTTTGTTTTTATTTTAAAATGAAAATATAATTACAGGAAGTCCAACCATCATTGCGTGCATATGTTACCTCGGTACCTTGGGCTTTGAAAACAAAATTTCTTCGTTTTCTGTTTTAGTTTCATGAATATATAAATATACATAATGCACGTGTGCAATGATTAGATTTTACACAAAAATATAAGAATACTTTTTAAATATGGGGCAATGATTTGATGTGAGATGCTTCCGGAATGCAGCCCCGTTTCAATGCCAGATGAAAGCAGGTTGGGTGAGGAGTGTGGTGGAGGCTGGGACCCCTGCCGGCCTCCGGTGTCGTTAGAAATCCATAGTTTTCCATAAATTAGCTTTTGTTTTGGGTTTCCCGCTGTGCTCACATACATGCTGACGGGATGTGTGAGGCAACGTCCTGGCATTCCACTCCATTATTATTCGTTATTAACTCTAAGGCTAATATAATATCAACAGATCCGACCTTGCTAACCCACATATAGTGTTTTAACATCAATATTTCTTCTTAAGGCTTTCACATGAATACATACTCTTGTTGTCATTAGAAGAAGGGAATTATCCCAACTATAAGGTGTTCGAACATTCCAAGCAATGGACACCCGATGCAGCAAGCTCCCCTGAGTATTTTAAGATAACAAGTTAAACCATAACTTGTATGAGCTCTTTTCTGGGGTGGGGGGGGAGGGAGAAAATAAGAGGTAAAAAAAATGGTGGCTAATATTTTCTATTTCTATGCTGTGTATTTTTCCTTTCTCTTCTTTTGGCAATTTGTCACTTAATAAAGGAGAATCACACTGGCTGTCAAAATATCTTGCTGAGACTAACAGTCATGTAGCCAGGCAGGCTTGCTTCTGCCAGAATATTCGGCTCATATTCTTTCATAAACAGCAATATTAAAAAATCTACTTTTAAATTTAGCTGCATGTTTTCTTCCTTAACCGTGCGGACCCAGGCGCTCTGTGAAGGGTGCTGCTTGGGAACTGGGTCCCAGCTGCCTGCCAGTCACTGCTGTGGCCGCGAGAGGCCTGTGGAGAGCAGGCTGTGTCTGCCTCGGGGGAGTTGGGATCCCCACCGCCCCCGCCCCCGCAGACGGCTCTCCTGATGCTGCCTCCGCCCTCCTGTCTCCAGGTTCTGTTCTCTGGGTGAAGGAAGTGCTCCTCTCTGATGGGAAGCACTGAGGGTTCACCATCACCATGAGCTGCCCAGAGGGGCCCATCGTGATCAAGAAGGTGGAGGATCTTCGATGTCGACATTAAAGAATGCGGGAAGAGGACGTAACAACATTCCAAAAACACCCAGAATGCAGAATGCAGTCATTCACAGGGTCGATGACCCGTGAGGAACCTCTGCTCCGTGGCTGTGATTACAGGGCAGGATTACACCCACTCTTGGAGGTCAAGTGGCTCTCAGCCCAGTACGTACTCCAGCCGGATCCCGTGATCCAGAGGCTGGTGGGACTGACTCCCTTTCATGACACCTCTCCCGCTCGGAGAGCTCACAGGGCCTCAGCCCACGGGTGGGGACGATGCGTGTGAGTGCTGATGACCGACTCATGAACAAAAGTTTTCCTCGGCTTGGTTTGACTTTGGACAAAAGTAGACTAGACCTGAAAATCAGAATTCTTTGAAAATTTATGGCACTTAAACCATCATTATTCAAAGATCCCACCACTAGAGATATGGAGATTGTTGGCGGGAGGTTGGTATATTAAAATGTGGCAAAATCCAGAAAATTATCCCCTTAGGTTTGAGAAAGGTAATATGACCTGTGGGGTGTGTGTGTGTGTGTGTGTGTGTGTGTAGGTGCTGGTGCATTTGTCTAGTTGCAATTTTAAATAAACCCAATGACCGTTTAGAAATCTGGGTACAACTTATCCATGTAGCTTGTTGTTCGTCATTCATTCACCAACAAACACTTAGTCTGTGTCGCCCTTACCCAGTTCTGTTTCTCAAGAGAAGCAGGGTGAGCTGCACCCACGTCACCACCTGCGGGACCCGGTCGGGAATGGTAACGGTCACTTGGGTCTCCCCTGACCACCTCACCCCCCAAGCAGGGAGCAAAGGCCGTAGGCGTCCAGGGTTCCAGCTCCCCCCACTGACGTGACTTAGGGAGAGGAGTGTCCCTTGGTTACACACTGGCCGTAACTATTACTAATGGCTATTGATGGGACATCTGTGGACATTTATCTCAAAGCAAAATGTCGCTGGTCCCCAGGAGGCGGCTCCCCCGCCACCTGGCCTCGGTGCTTGAGGGGTCCAGTCTCCCTTTCTAAAGGTAAGCGGCCACCTTCCCAGCTGCCAACTCGCATCGCTTCTCTGCTAAGATCTCAAAGGCTCTCTTTGAAGAAGGAAAAATCGCCTAAAAATATCTTTATTCTAAAAACAGAAAATGATGGTAAAATTTGGGATTATTTGAAGTGATTGATTAACACAGTTTCTGTGTACGAATTCGATGTAACTCACTCAGGCTCACTAACTACATCGCACAGTGAGCTTGGTAAAGTCACAGATGTAGTTCATGATGAGATTAAGGGTCTAGGACAGTGATGGCAAACCTCTGGAACTCATTTTTTTGGTTGATTTTTCTTTGTTAAATGGTATTTAAAGATATAAAATAAATATCAAAAATATAAGTCTTTGTTTTACTATGGTTGCAAAGATCAAAAAATTTCTCTATGTGACACGGCACCAGAGTTAAGTTAGGGTTTTTCAAAATGCTGACACGCCGAGCTCAAAAGGTTCGCCATCGCTGGTCTAGGATGAGGTTACAAGACCCAAAGGAAATACCTACAGCATCTCCAGGCCCCTCAGCAGTGATTTCTATACTTTTAAAAAATGTGTTTATCGCCTTTATAATTTTAAACATTCTATGGTATACATATGTTTATATTGATATATTTAGTTTATTTTTTCCCTGAGATAACTGACATGTGGGCTTCACACGCACAGGGGAGGGTCTTACAGGA
>NW_006297021.1:4702168-4724089 GCF_000327345.1 Myotis davidii | reverse complement strand
GAATGCCCTTTCTCCCTCCGGCCCCCTCAGGACTGGCACTGGCCACGCTGACCTCTTTGCTTATCGACTGCAGAGCAACATGACCTGTATCTCTCAACAACGACTGACATACAGAAGCAACGTATGTTTTTAAAATGCCATCAACACGGATGAATTGAGCACTCATACATGTTTAGGAAAAACCCAAAGATATCTTTTCTTTGAACAGTTTTAAAACTATTTTCTGGGGATACTTTATAAATAAAATGCTTAACACATGCATGCATACTCTCTAAAACCGAGGGGAAGGAACATACAGGAACAGACTACAAGTCCTTACGGTGATTTTCCATCTTGTTCTAGAGCCAGCGTTCCCACGGTGAGGTTCCTTCCTGCTTCCTAACGCTCTCTGCTAAAAGGGCTGTATAGACCCACTCAACAAAGAAAATGGATGAGCAACACAACCCTTTCTCTTTGGAGACATCAGGCTTTCTTTGTACTAATCGCTCTATATTGGCTTTAGTATTCCTGGGAATTGATTTTTCTGGCTGCCTTTCGGTTTATGTGGTCACACTTCCAATTTGTCCGAATGTCAGCATTTGTCAAAATATGTAACAACCCTCGTCATTGTTCTGGTTTCACAGGAAGACCTTTCTGTGGTGCTCAGGCTCGCTCAGCTCTGTGTCTATGCACTCACTCCCCCACCCCCTTTTAAACCGCCATCATGGTTGTCATTAAGTGCCCAGTGTCTGCATCCTCAAGGTATAATCTATGTTGTTCCCTGCTGTGTCTCTCATCGTGCCTCCGTAATAAATGTCGTCACTCAAATAAACAAATTTTGAATGCATGAAGGATGGATGGATGGACGGTCACTTCCTTTTCTGGTGTTATATTAGTAATTTAATACAGAATCACTGCGTAGAAACTGTGGAGTCTCATTGTTAAGGAAGAAGGATGAGGTGTGTAGACATGCTAATATTATGTCGGACAATAAATAAACTGAAAGAGTATATGCATTTGGAATTTATTTTATCGCAGATTCCAGAATAAGATCTTTGTTTGAATACAGATTCAATGGAAAGTAAAGCTTTTATACTGAATTCATTCCTAAGATTGCTAGCAGTCGATAGTTTTGTCTTTTTAACCTTATATATGCCAGTTACTCTGCCTTTCTCTCCTCTTGATGTCGATTATGCTCTGAAAAAACAATGCCCTTAGTACCACCAATATGAAAGCAAGTGACATACGCAACGCTGATTAAATACCTATGCAACGTAACAAGGAAATGGCAAATATTGTATCGCACTTTCCACTTGGCATTAGTGGGGAAATGTAGGTACGTTTTGCAGAAATGATCGCCCCAAACAGAAAACAACACCGCATTTCACATGTGATATTTATGTCCCACACACTCTCAAGTTCAGCTGATGCTAAAGGTATATATTTACAGACTAGAGGCCTGGTGCACGAAATTTGTGCACTTGGGCTGGGGGGGGGGGCATGGATCTTTCAAACTTGGGAGAGCTAAGGCTGGGTTTGGGAATTTATTTTATTTTAATTTTTTATTTTCATTGATTTGAGAGAGGAACAGAGAGAGAGAGAGAGAGAGAGACATCAACGATGAGAGAGAATCATTGATTGGCTGCCTCCTGCATGCCCCGTACTGGGGATTGAGCCTGCAACCTGGGCATGTGCCCTGACCAGCAATCAAACCAGTGCCCTCCTGGTTCATAGGTCGACACTCAATCACTGAGCCAACACCGGCTGGGCTAAAAGTATTTATTGTTGATGTCCTTGAACCCTTTTCAACTCAGGAGCTCCTTGTATCTGAGTGGTAAAGAACAGTCTGCTTGTGCATAGAATTCCTCCTACGTTGTTTACTCCGCTGACCTCATATCGCGCTAACAGTCAAATAAGTTATTCTGGGGAAGGAGAAGAGGAGCACACTCCCTATATTCGCACCAATTTGGCAGTGATTTCTTCCTGGTGTGCAGTAATAAACACATACCAGCTCAAAGCTCCACATTCTGCTGTCGTCCTAGTAAAAACCAAAAAAATGTGTAATGTGAAGAAAACTAAGTGTACGATACATAGGTTTTTCCCACTTTAGGTCCAATTCAGACGGCACCTATATGCTCGTACAGAGCTGGCATCGAGTGGACTGAAGTTTAAGTCACCTCTTGATCATTTCTGGGTTTCTAGACGATACCGTAGACAGAGAAAATGGTATTTTCTGCAAATTAATAGAGCTCACACTGAAGTTAGGACAAAGTGCAAGACAGCCCGCATCTCTGTGGGCTGGAGGGAGGAGTGTGTGTGTGTATGCGGACATATATGTACGCTTTCATCCAAAGTGCCTCTTTCATAGGAAGCGTACCACCGTCCAGAATGGGTTTCAGTAGACTTTCTCCTTTTTGAATCGGCGAGTCAGAGTCCTGCAGTAGCTGCTTTATCATATCACCACTTCCCTTCTCTCCCAGGGGTCAACGGGTTTATTCTGAGTCTTCATTCACCTTTGAATCAGGTTTAAATATGTCTTTAATTTCATATACCCAAGGATAACATAAAATACCGATTTATAAGTTTTCGTTTACAATGTTCAATCCTCTACACCACAGGCAGTATATTTTCTTCCACAAAGTGATGAAATCACATCAGTATTAAAATGCTGCCGTCGCATCTCAGACAAGATGCATTTTCGAAACGTAATGCAACTAGGAGTCAGGAAGGAAGCTGTAGTGAAAAATGGTGTGTAATTCATTGCTCAGTTGTGTTCTGTAACCTAATAAAACAGCACTTTTATTGCACAAACATGTCCAAAAAGAAAAAAGAATGTCACAGCACATTTTATTTTGCCGTATATATTGAAACGGCTGATTTTTCATGAAGCACAAAGGGCTGGCGTAGTTTCCTTTCTGACCCTGAGGTGCATATAGATAGCTGGTAGCATAATCAATTTCAAGGTGCACAGAGAGGTAAACTGTTCATAAAATGCCAACAGACAGAGAAGTAGGACAGAGAGCTGCTCCCGAACCCTGAGTGCCATGAAGCCGGCCTTGACGGGTTACCTTTGCTGGGTCTGCGGAGTGCTCGCGCTGTTCCACAGCCTTGTTAGCAGACGTGTGACAACATCTATTTTAGGAGTCACTTGGTAGCAGCTGTTCATGTATTTTTCCAATGAAACAGAATATTGAAAATGCGAGTCCTCCTTAGCAGCATGCGCCAGGAGTTCATCAGGGAAACCAGGCTGAGTTACTTCACGTCATTGGGAAAGGAATTAACAACCAATCCCTTAAAAGTCCAGATTTTTTTGGGGGAAACCGAAACCAAAGCAAAACTAAGGAAGGTCTGCAGCGGTTCTCAACCTGTGGGTGGCGACCATTGGAAAACACATATAGCATGTCAGGTATTTACATTACGATTCATAACAGCAGCAAAATTACAGTGATGAAGTAGCAACAAAAATGATTTTATGGTTGGGGGTCACCACGACATGAGGAACTGTATTAAAGGGTCGCGGCATTAGGAAGGTTGAGAACCACTGGTTTAGAGGGAAATGGGAAGTGTCTGTTGAAGAAGTCAGGGTTTCTGTTTTAAGGGGATGGAAATGATTGAAAAATGATTGTGGCACTGTGTGAATATAAACATCACTGACTTGTGCACTTTCAATGGATGAACTGTAGGGGATGAGAACTGTATCTCAACAAAGCTATTATAAAAACTGTCAAGCAAATTATTGGTTGGGGATAAACTGAGCCAAAAATCCAGAAAATGTGCTCGCACAATAGCATTTGATGGCATTTTTGTCGTCCCTAGTTTTCCTCCAATTTAAAGAACGGGTGCAAATGCTTTTGGTGCTCCTCCACGTGGGGAATTATGTGAATTTTCAGGTTCTGCCCAGCCATTTCCGAAATGATGGTGAGGTGGAATGTCCACCATGGTGTTATCTGGAGCCTGAGTGGACTTTGTTGCCGTCTTTAACGGTGTTAATCGAATAACGCAAACATTTATTTTGATTTTATTTAATGTTTCAATAATGTTCATGCCTGATAAGATTTCTGGGCATTTTTATATGTTTACAGGTTATCCCCACCGACTGTGAGCAAAGGACAATAGTCAAGCCTGTGACTCATCCCATAACCAGGAGCAGAGGGAGCAGCAATGGTGACCAGTAGGCTCCATCTCTTTAATCCATTCCTTGGCGAGCAACTGCTATCGATTACCCTTCCTTACTGTCTTCTAATCATTAGGGCAGAAAAAAGAAGAAGCCAGGGCCCTGGGAAAGTAAGGACAGGTCTTTCTTTGATAGATCTGCATCACTATTGTCATCAAACACAACATGTGTGTTTAGAAATCAGCAGATTTTCACTGTGTAAAGATGCACCAACTGAAGTCCTAGAGGAGGGTTTTAACTGGGAGCTCAGGCCTGTAAAGTCCTAACATGGATGTTGAAAAGAGGTTTGCCATCTGTCCAAGTGTGGACAGTTGATGTTGAAGAGCAAGAGATGCTAACCCTTGGGCCATCTGTCCTAGGAGGGACCAGCTGGAGCTTCTCACTCCTGCTCACTCCTCTCTCCCCACAGGGCCTCGTGGCTGCCCACTGAGGGGCGGTTTCTAACAGGTTGTCTGTGCTTGTCCGAATGGTAGCCAACAGCTGCACATGACTGCTGGAGTTTAAATTCGTGAACAATAATAACACGGAAACTCCAGTTCCGCAGCTGCGCTGGCCACACTGCGAGGCCTCATGAGTGACACGTGTCCAGTGGCCACTGAACTGGACGGTGCAGAGACAGGGCGTCGCCATCATGAAGAGCAGCGTCTGACGTGCTGGCTGAGCCTGCTGCTCCAGGTGTGGTCTGTGGCCACCGCGGCGTCCCCTGGGGCCTGTCTGAATGCGGACACTGGGTTCTCGCCGCAGATGTGCCCAATCAGAAGCTGCATTTTAACAGGGTCTCCAGGTGACTGCTGGCACATGGAAGTTTGAAAAGCATAAGTCTGGACTTCCTTTCTTCATTCCATGCTCTGGAATGCAACTAAAGCAATCTTGTAAAAACATAACAGCTTGCCCTAACTGGTTTGGCTCAGTGGATAGAGTGTTGGCCTGTGGACTGAAAGGTCCCGGTTCGATTCCGGTCAAGGGCATGTACCTGGGTTGCGGGCACATCCCCAGTAGGAGATGTGCAGGAGGCAGCTGATCAATGTTTCTCTCTCATAGATGTTTCTGACTCTCTATCCCTCTCCCTTCTTCTCTGTAAAAAATCAGTAAAATATATTTTTAAAAAACAAAAAAACAAAACGTAACGGCTTTAATGTTTTAGTTTCTTCCTATGGTAAATCTTTTGAAACCTCATGGGGGCGGTAGAGTGAAATGGGTCCTCCAGAGTTTCTGGTCCGGCTTCCTCACTCCCAGGCTGTGTGACTTCACACAGGCCTCTCTCAGCAACAGACTCCCTTTTGTTTAATGGAGACAGTGACTCCGGGGTTGCTGTGGAAATTAAATGAGGCAATTCACACACAGCTTTGGACATGTTGCCTGGTGCCCTGTGAGCAGCCATCACCCATGCAGATTGTTCATGTCCCTTCCTTGCCTTGGGTGACCTCTTCTCAAGGTCACTGCCCACTAACCACTCCGCTTTACCTCTTAGGAATCGCCTGCTAGATCAAGTCTTTCCCCAACATCTTCAGCCCGAGAGTTTTCTTTTCTCTTCTGTTTTTTGCTCCTACGGACCTTGCAGCCAAGAGAGCATATGCCGTCCATACTATGTTTACATTATTGTCTTTCTCACTTGACTGTGAGTTTCTAGAACGGAGAGCTAATTTGGACCTCTAACACCTGTTAGAGTATCCAGAAAAATGTTGACCTAAAGTAGTTACTGAAAAACCACAGAACAAAAGAAAATAAAAAAAAATACTTAGACTAAATAAGAACTTTATAGGTATAACAAGAATATCACAAATTATTAAGAAAAATTGATAAATGTGATGAATTGAAAAATTCTATATGGTATGTGGCATAAAAATCGTGAACCAAGTTAATAATAAACTGGAAAAACTATATAACATATATGACAAATGATTCACTCCTATATAATAAAATCCTAATATGCAAATTGACTCAACGTCGAAACAACCGGTCGCTATGACATGCACTGACCACCAGGGGGCAGATGCTCAAAGCATAAACACATGCTTGCGTAAGAAAACAGTCAGTGCATTTTTGGGAACTGGTAAATTAAAAACAGCTGCTAAATAAGATTATACATCAATTATCAGCAAGAAAGCCTGGTACAAATGCATTACAAAGCCTGGCACTCCAGATGCACATAAGCATGGAAAAATATCTGGAAGGGTATACGCCAAAATGTTAACAGTGGTGACCTATGCAAAGAGTTCACAGTGATCTATGGGGATTAGTTTTCACTTTCTTCTTCCTCTTTTATTAGCTGAAAATTGTATGGGAATAGAAAAACAACAAAACCCCTCCCCCTCCCATCACCCCTCCATTTCAGAAGTTACACACCTTGACTCTCCTGAGGTAACTTCACCTTAGAGAAGAGACAGGCCCCATCCTAAAGTTCCTTCACGCTCTAAAGTTCTATTTTTCTCTTAAATGCTGTGGCTCAAAATGATTATTTCCGTTTCCAAAGTATGTAATTTTTAACTAAGGAGTGCTGTAGCTGATGACAGAAACCAGCCACCACACAAGCATACAACTGTTCTAGACGCAGCTCTGTGACGCCCTCCTTCAGCGACAGACTTTCACGGGGCAGCACACGTCGCTCTGTGAACTTGGAAATGCACCAGGGACTGCGGTTCTTGTAGGACCAGCCATGCAGCCTGGGGTTTCTCTCAGTGGGTACCGTTAGCATTTCAATATCGTAGGCCTTCCCCTACACTTACTAGTAGAAGTCCATCAAAATTGGATGTGGTCCTGACAGGTAAGGAAAACAGTTTCCCACAGTTTGAGTGCTCATCTGGGGGACAGAGGAGGCAAAGGTAACAGTGACCGCTGTCATTAGCCCTTCCGTCACGTGGGTTCGTATGCAGGGGGAACCTTGACCAGAGCCATGTTAGAAGAGTTGACAAATCCACATCCATGAGCAAGTAAAACTTCCTTTCCCAGTTTCACGGGTGCCCGGTTCTCAGAGAGTGTTCCTGAGGGGGAAACCATGGTCCCCGGTGAGGGCACTTACACTCAGTGATTCATTAAAGCAACAAAAAGTCTGAGATAATTCTGAGAGCTGAGCTAGCGGGAGATGGAGACGTGGCCCGTCCCCAGAAGCAGAGCGCCTACTGACCATGCGTCCTGCCCTGTGTCCGCTCCTGGAAGGGCACGGATTGCTTTGTGAATGTGAAATGGCACAGGTTACCCATGTTTTCCCGAGGGATAAGCCAAAACCAGACGTACGTACACTAGGGTTTGCCTCCAAGAACATAACTTGTTCTTTATGCAAATGCAGCTTTTCTGTTTACCCAAATTTGTTAAAAAAATCACGTACACTACCCTGTAATTACAATGTATCATTACCGACTCCTTCTCCAGAAAATATAACCTCAGAACAGACTTCTGGAACAAACAAATAGGTACGTGCAACAGAACCACAACGTCCCGACTTGGGGACAGCACGCTCCCGCCACGCGGCCCTTACCTATGAAGTAGGACAGGAGCACGGCCAGGAGCACGGACACGCCTACGGCGCACAGGGCCGTGCACTTCCAGCTGCAGTACTTGGAGGACTTCTTGAACTTGAAAGCGCTTCTCGACAGCGTGTTTCTGGGCAGCGGCCGGGTAGGCGGCGAGTACACGGAGCCCGAAGCCATGGTGTATCCCGGGGTCGCGGTGCTGAACAGTGGCGTGGTCCCCGTCCCTGTCTTGAATAGGAAATGCCTGTGGAACAGGGGACATGGTTACACATCGGTACCAACAGCAAGACGCACACGTGTGAACACGCGGAGACAGGCTGCGAGGTGTTCGCTCTCCTCTCTGTCTCCTTAATCATTTCCTTCAAATAGTTTTAAGAACCTGGAGATTAAGGAAACATTTTAGCCCAGCCGGTATGGCTCAGTGATTGAGCGTTGACCTAGGAACCAGGGGGTCACAGTTTAATTCCCCATCAGGGCACATGCCTGGGTTGCGGGCTTGATCCCCAGTGGGGGGTGTGCAGGAAGCAACTGACCAATGATTTTCTCTCATCGTTGATGTTTCTCTCTCTCCCTCTCCCTTCCTCTCTGAAACCAATAAAAATATATTAAAAAATAAAACTATAGGATTCATTTTAAAGACACACACACACACACAGTCACACACAAAGACAATGTTTTAACCAAAAAAAAAAAAAAAAAGCCAGCTCATAAGAAGACTGAGCTAAGAGGTCTGTAGTGCAGACAGCAGTGCTGAGGCCTGACAGTGACGGCTGTCTCTACATCAGGCAGGGAACGTGACAGCCTGGCAAGGGGTTCCCATCGGACCATTTCCTGCACAAACCATCCTGGAGCCGCCCTGTACGAACTGCCTTAAGAACTTCCTCCCATGGCCCTGCAGACAACTCAGCTTAGGACCTGACAGCCACATGGATATCACTGCCACGTGGGAGCACATACTCCTGTAAACAAGCGTGCGGGCCGCGCTCAGGCTGCGGCTGCTCCATGTCCTGGTGTCCCTGACACGTTCTAGTCCTAGCCGCTCTCCACTAACGGGACCATCAGGCTTGTGGGTAAAATAAAGGAAATAATTAAATTCTATGTAGTGTGTGGTGTGTTTTCCTCCTGAAATTCCCCCTTGTGTCCCTGCTCTGCCCGGCCTCTCAATTCCAACAACTGTGCCACTGCCTCGCCTCCAGGGGACACAAGCAAGATGAGAAGTAAAAACAGTCTGAGGGCGTGTGGGTTTCCTGACGCCCAGGCTACAGGGGGTGGTGGTGTGGGGAGGGGGAGGGGGGGAAAGAGAATGGAGCAGACTGGATTATAACCATGATGTTTGGGAGAAACAGGGTGGGAGATAAAAGGGGTCCCCCCTGACCAGGAGAGATGACAACAGCCACGGGTTCCCCACTGGGGAGTGCATCTGCCCAGTGCTCTGTGGTAAGTCAGGGAGTGAGGGGGAGAGTTTCCAGAGACGTCTGAGGCTCTCGCTACCACTTCCACGACACCCCTGAGGGCTGAGGACACAGAGCTAGCAGAGCGCGGCCGGATGACGCCAGGCACACAGATACAAGAGGCATCTGCATGCACCCAGCGTGTACTAGTAGGTCCAGGGCCAAAGGCAGGCAGTCCTTGGAATTAGGAAGGATTTCTGCAGAAATGGAAAGGATGTGGGATATAATCAAACCGTTTGAAAGACAGAGAATTCAGGAGGTAAAAGTTCCCCTTAGATGAGGGTATTTCCTCATGATGGGTCCGGGAGAGGGGAGAGGGGGGGTGAGTGAGGGCAGGAGATGGCCTGGTCCCTGGAGACAGAGGGCCCGCCTGGCTCCCCTAGAAGATGGAGCCTGGAGAATGGAGACCACTGGGTGCGTCAGGAGGCCAGGAAATCAGAGACCTGCAGAGGCAATGGTGTCCCGTCGAGAGAAGCGATGTGTGGAGTGTCCGGGGGTGTTCCAGAGGCCTCCCGGGGCTCCGGCATCTCAGCATTTAGTGTACGAAGTAGAATTATGTTCATGGCTTCAAGAGTGGCAAGGAAACGGCAGCGTGTGCCACTGGCCCGAGAGGCCCCGCGGGGAGCAATGCAGCCACCTCAGCAGTGACATGGGGATCGATGAGGAAGGAATACGGAGCCATGAAAACAAATGCAACGGCGTCCTGGGGAAGGCCTGAGCACCAGCCACCCCCGGTCTGTGACTGCAGCCCAGGAGGAGGGAGAGGCCCAGACTGTCTGAGCACAGTGTCTAAGAAGAGGGCTTCAAATAAAACAGGGAGATGAAAAGAGAAAGTCGATCAGCATACCAGGTCCATGGATAAGGATGATATAGCCACCGCACACATCTATCGCCTGTCTGCTCCCATGTGAGCGCTAGTACATCTTATTCTCCTGAAGTATTTCCAGGACGATAGGAAGTTCCTGGGGCACAGTAGTTGCTCAATAAATATTGTAAAATAAATAAAATGGTGACCACTGTGCCAATGCAAAATGTGAGTCCTAGAGAAGTACCTTGGACAAGGAGCCACAGCTAACAATAAGTAATTACAATCTATAATAATAAAAGTGTAATATGCTAATTAGACCCGACATCCTTCCAGATGAAGCCGGGCTGCGAGGGAAGCCCGGGTCCCGGGTGCCTTTCTTCATTGTAAATAAAGAAAGAACTGGACAAAGTCCATGAGACGTCTGTTTGCAAACACTGGACAACTGGCAATGCAGCATTCTGATCCCTGGGAGAAGGGAAACAAAGGGATTTTCTGCCTGGAGAAACTTCCTGGATCACACATAGTACCTGGGAGGGGGTTCTAAATGGAGCATGGTGGTCTCACTGAGTTGGGGAAATGGATCGGGGGTCAGGGAGGCTGCAGAGACTAAACTTTGTGGGCCAGTGTTTCAGAGAGAAGGGCATTGCCAAGATTAAGATCCCCAAACATCTGCGTGGGGTTGCATTGAGTCTCTAGCGCAGTGGTTCTCAACCTTCCTAATGCCGCGACCCTTTAATACAGTTCCTCATGTTGTGGTGACCCCCAACCATAAATTTATTTTCGTTGCTACTTCATAACTGTAATTTTGCTACTGTTATGAATCATCATGTAAATATCTGATATGCAGGATGTATTTTCAGGGGTCGCGACCCACAATACTGTGCCCTGCATACTTAGAATGAGATTTCAAGTGGTTGGTCAAAGAACAATTACTGAAAACAGAACAAACTACTAGGAAAACTATAGGCTAAACAAGTCCCAGCAATAACAAAGAATTGAGAGATTGTAGAGTTCTGAACCCACACAGTAATGATACCTTTTTGAACATCTGGCACAGTTAATAAAGACCCCAGAGGGCCATGCCTTGATATTAAGGCTAAATAGACCTAGATTAAAGGCCACCATAAGTCCATACCAACAGAATTTACATTCAATCCCTGAAAGCTGATCTGCAGGCAATGTAACTGTCTTCCAAGTAAAGCTGCTCTTTAAAAGAAGAACAAAAAATTTAGACTCTTAGCAATTACTGGGAAGAAGCAGGAAAGTGGGAATCAAAATCAGGAAATAT
Source organism: Myotis davidii (assembly GCF_000327345.1). Classification (NCBI taxonomy): domain Eukaryota; kingdom Metazoa; phylum Chordata; class Mammalia; order Chiroptera; family Vespertilionidae; genus Myotis; species Myotis davidii. Next base: position 4,712,919 of record NW_006297021.1, on the reverse strand, counting down.
AAATAGACTAATAAAAACAATAATGATCAAAAGCAGATGAGAATTTTAGACAGCTATTATAAATATGTTGAGGGACTTAAAGGAAAGCATGAACGTAACAGGGAGATAAATAGAAGATACAGGAAAGAGCAAAGCGTGCCCTAGCTGGTTTTGCTCAGTGGATAGAGTGTCGGCCCATGGACTGAAGGGTCCTGGGTTTGATTCCAGTCAAAGGATCTATATCTATGTCTATATCATCTATATCTATCTAGATATATATATATTAAAAAATAGAGAAAAAAGTAGAACTTCTAGAAATAAAAGGTCCTATATAATAAAAAGTTTATATGCAAATCAACCGAACAGCAGAACAACTGGTTACTATGATGTGCACTGACCACTAGGGGGCAGACGCTCAATGCAGGAAGCCCTGAGCCGGGCTCATGGCTGGTGAGCACAGCAGTGGTGGCGGGAGCCTCTCCTGCCTTCATGGCAGAACTTAAGCCGTCAGTCATACATCCCCTGGGGGCTCCTGGACTGCGAGAGGATGCAGGCCAGGCTGAGGGACCCTGCCCCTCCAAGTGCACGAATTTCATGCACCAGGCCTCTAAAAACAGATAACTAAAAGTTGGCAATCATAGGAACCAAAATGAAGACTTTCCCTGAGAACTATGTTATCGCTTTATTCAAGGACATTTGGGTCATTTCTTCCTGGGAATTGGGATTTGAACCGGGGCCTGTGGGACTCTACGACGTTATTTTAGCCTTGACACTAAAAACATGTACGTACTGTGTGCAAACACAATGAGCTGGACACATGCCAACGTCAGCTTAGACATCTCTGTTTCAACTCCTGAAGTTTGTGGAATTAGTACCAGATGCTCATCTGCTTTGGTGATCATGGCAAAGCACTCTTTCAAGACTTAGGCTTGAGTTACTGTGAAATTACTTTCCTTAGAGCAAAATGCAACTCTGAGATACTGCCGAAAATAAAGACATACTATTAAAAAATCCACTATCTATAATAATAAAAGCGTGATTTGCTAATTAGACTGGACAGCCAAATGGCCTTCTGGATGAAGCCGGGGCTGCGAGGGCTGAGGCAAGCCACAGCAGCTGTGAGGGCCGAGCCCCTTGCATGAATTTTGTGCATCTGGCCTCTAGTTCATCAGGATGAGTGGAGCTGAAGACCGCTTTATCTTAAAAGAGTTTCTCATTTATTTATACACAAATTTACTTGTGTTGTTGCAAGAGACATATTTTGGCCACTGACTTTCCATGGCAGAGGTACACTTCCCCTTGCTCCAGTGCCCACCCGTCTCAGGGGCCTTGAGGTCAGTGCCTGGCAACTGTGTGCCCTTAATAAATACAGAGACATGATGAAGCATTGAAAGACGAGCCAACTCACCAATGCACTGTATTTTAAATTCATTGTCTTCAATATTTCCAGGTGGCTTCCTAGTGAGGGAGTATGGAAAGAATTTGTAAAGATTGTTTAAATTGATGTGTCTTTGAAACTCATCATAAAAAAAGGGTGTCACGCCTGTGAGAACAATTTCTTTGGGTAAAATCAGCCCTCACAATAGATGCATAAAAATACATGTGAAGGCCACTCAGACACATGCTAGTGTGGTGGGAAAGGTCCACGTCCGCATGTTCCTATAGAAGAGAACATCTGCTTTCATAGTTGGGAGAACGGTGTGATTTCCTAGATTCAGACAGGAGTCTTCTCTCCAAAGTCAACCATGTTTTTCTTCCCACTGCAACACAGAGAGCACACAGCACTGGCAGGTGCGTCTTGTGACAACTGCCCGTGTCCAAGTCCAGGACTTCTCCTTCACCATTCATGGGCCACCACGCTGCTTGGCTGGCATCTAGACCTCCCCAGATACTTCATGAGGGAACAGATCCATTAACGCCGAAACCCAGCTGCGGGAACAGGACACAGTGCACGAGAAAATGATTCGATCCCTAATTCTTTATAAGGCACATCCATCTGTGGTCTGTCCCCATCCCGCAACTCCGGCCAGGTCCTCCAGCCTTGGGAATATGCTTCTCATGTATGAAAAAATCTGCAAAAATGACTATCAGACACCTATGGTTGTGACCGGGCACCCACACGAGGTTTACAGAAAAAAGGCCCAAATTTCCTTCACTTTGAAGACCATCTTTGGGAATGAAAACCGTGAATCCGGTGAGACTATTTGCCGTTGTATCGTGTGATAGAGCAGCGGCGGCGACAGATGACACAGAGCAGGCGGGGCAGGCTCTGCTCTGATGCCCCGAATGATGCCCGCGTGCCGCCTGCCTCCAGGGCCTCGGCGATCACCCCCCGCCACCCCTCCCCGGTGGGGAACCAGAGGCTCACTCCATGGCAGGCGATCAGACACCCAGATGAGGAAAACCAATTCCAAAGCCCAAAGGCAGCGGGGCAGGAGGTCACTGAACGCTAACAGCTGCTGGGTGGCTTGGGAGCTGGCGCGGATGCTATTAACAGCACCGGCCAGCGGACGAGGCCGTGGGCCCATGGCATTCACGGCGCCACAGAAACGTGCACGGGCAGGACGGCTCCACACTGCGCCCCACTGACAGCTGTTCTTCTTCCGGAGTCGGAGGCCTGTTTCTTCGGGGACCAGCCTCCAGACCAACCTTTGCATTTGGGCTCCCGCCTTGCTATGTTTCTAACGGATTCTCCGACGCACCTTTGTATGGGTCGTGTCACAAATTCAAATTGTAGGACACAGACCGGAGCTGCTCATCTGTCCTGCTGCCCCCTCCCGCCGGTGGGCCACTGCGAGCGAGTCTGTCCCTGAGGTGCAGGGGTGACTGCCAATGACCCCTCCCTCCGGCCGCCCTCCTCCCGCCCCGCATCCAGCCTGTCCCACTGTGAGAATCGTGCATCCTCTCCTCTCCAGCACTTCTTTCTCTTTTCTGTGTCTTTTTCTGGCTGGCTGGAGGAGGTCTGGGTTCTCAGCTTCCTCTTTTTGTCTATTCGGCAGAGAAGAGGCAAGACTAACATTCCCATTGCGAACTTTCATCTTCTCTCAAATGCACTGTCACGTTTCATACACTGGACATGCCCAGGACACGGAATTGTGTCTGTGAGTCCAGTCATAACATCTCTCTCCTCTGTGCGCAGGCCTCTTAGAACTTGTTTTTTTCCAGCTCCTTCTCTTGGCAGATATGGTTTGTTTCTGAGTAATTCTTCACTTTTGATTGACTTTTGTCTTTCAAAGTAATAATCATAAACTTACAGTCATAAAATATTTGGTAGAAAAATAATCAGATTTTTGGCGGTAAATTTAAATGTGCCTTCCTATATTATATTAGATATAATATCAACATATCGGTGCTCATTTAAAAAGATCCTAACATCAAGTACAAAATTAAACACATTCTAATATATAATTATATTGTAACCAGGAAGCAATGGGTTAATAGTGATGTTTTGTTCGGGAGGTTAGCATGGTTTAATAAATTGGAAATTATACGGATCAAAGTGAAAGGCACCCTGGACAAGGTGTCACACAGCACGCTCCGAAGTGGCCCGCGTCATGTCCTCAACGGGACGTTAGGACAGGAAAGAAAACAGAGGAAAGTGTGTAACCGCTGAACTTCTAATTAGTTTGGCTTCATAATTGGTTACCTTCATGGAAAAGAGGCTTGTTTCTTCGATGTTTTCTATTGTGTTAAACACCTTAGAGATTACAAAGCAAATACTTAGAATAAAAAGAGTGTAATAGTCACAGCGCCCAGTTTCTGTCCCTCGGGCACACTGGGAACCTCTATTAGTGCCACGCAGACCCCTGGGGAAACACCCCTATTGTCAGTCACCTGTTACACCTTACGAGGGGAAAGGCTCTACTGCACAGGAAATATTGATGCTTCCTCCTTCTTATGTTCCTCATTGAACAGAGAGAGTGATTTACCCCAAACTACACCTAAATTGCTTCAATAAAACCTCTTGACGTCCTGCATTCTACCTGTGCTTCTAGGCAAATCAATCAATATTTTACCTAGAGCATAGATTGCTTGCTTCAGTTTAGATGCTCTGATTTCAAACAATGGTGCCAGCAAGAAGGAAGATGGGCTAGATCTGGTCAAATCCAGCGTTTCCAGAATCCAAAGTTCTGACTTAAGAGCTAAAATATTTTCGGGGATGGGCTCCTTTCCCTCCAGGCAAAACATACCTTCCTGGACTGAAGAGGCTTATTAAAGGTCTCACAAGGTTTCCTCCACTTCAAACGACGCTTCCAAAATGTCATTTTCAGACCCAAAGGAAACGAGTCCCACACTCGTGGATTCAATTTACCTTGGAGTATCTGAAGGCTAAAATTAACTATGAGTTCAAAAGAGTTTTAGGCACTCGGTCGTTCCAAAACAAAAGATGGCGTGCCTAGAATGCACTTCAGGGTAAAATACATTTTAAAATTTGTCAAAGTACACACAAAACAGTAACAGGGTGTCATCTTCCTTCAGTATGGCCCATCACCACTCGTTTAACTACTGGTCTATAATGAAGGGTATGTTTACTAAGGACTGCATGAGTTACAACAGCCCCAAATATTTCTCAGTATATATTTTTAAAAAGCCCTCCCGGAAAGAGGATATTAACTACTGTCCCGGCATGCTGAACCACTCTCCTGCATGGTCACCGTCTTTGGATTTTCACTATCAAAGTCTGAGTTTTAAATTCCACAGCCAACTGGCTCATCTGTTAGATGCTTTTTTAGCAATGTGTTTATAACTAATTAAATGGCTGGAAAAGCAGTTCATTTCAACGATGTGCTTTTATAGACAATGAGGCCAGGAAATACAAAATTCCTGGCAGCTAAGTAGGCAGAAAATGAAAGAAAGAAAGCCTGAGCCCCTACAGAGGCTTCCCTGCTCTCCGTCCAGGCGGGGTTCGTTTGTTTTCCTTCCTTTCAGCAACTGATTCTCAACAGACACCCCGAGACGCCTCGTGTGGCTGCCTACTGTGCTTACATACCTGCCATTGGGAAAAAACCTCCATCTGCCCGGGAGGCCGGCAAAGTCCCGCACGTTCCTGAGCCGAGAGATGGCAGAGGCTGCGGTGAACGCTCGGGGAGAAGCCCACGCACACCAGCATCTGCCTACGACGGCAAAGGGATTCCCCGTGTGTTACAGGGCCTTGCCCGTGCCGTGTGTTACAGCAGGATCCAGAGTGGTCCATGGTCCAGGACCAGACCTCCAGGCTGGCTGTGGTCCCTGACCTGGGACCAGGCCCACCAGGCTGGTTGTGGAACTGCAGGTCTAGGCAGAGCCTGGTGAACTTGGATTCAATATGAGGGAAGTGCACTCCACGCCCATTCCGCACGTTAAACCAGTGGTTCTCAAATGTGAGCCCGCATCCTGACTCCTTGGGAGCCGGGTTGAAAGGGAAGGTCTGGGGGGCCTGGCCCAGGGACCCCACTTTGAGGAGCACTGTAGTGAGGACTGGGCATGTGAGCGTCTCAGGTTCCACTGCACTTCAAGATGTGCATTGAGACTGTGTAACAAATGGGAAAATCAATGCAAAGGGCCCTACTTCGCAAGGCACTGCTGGCAGCTCACTGCCAGGCATCAATTTAGGACAAATGGGATTTCTGCTGCACGCAGCTCAATCCGCCTGAACTCAGATTCACACGGCTCCGACGGTCTCCGCTGTTTTATGTCACCTCACTCTTCATTTTCACCCCCACTATCCCCTTTCCTGTGCCTCCCTTTGAACTCTACCTGTTTGCTAAGAAATCTGTTTCCTCACCCTTTCTAATCTCATTGCTGTCTTCAAACATCTACCACCTCGATTTTCAACCACGAATGTTTAAGACATGCAATACCTAACTATTCAGACTGTCAAACAAAAAAATGACAACACGCCCTGGCCGGTTTGGCTCAGTGGATAGAGCGTCGCCTGTGGACTGAAGGGTCCCAGGTTCGACAGACAAGGGCACATGTCTGGGTTGCGGGCTCGATCCCCAGTAGGGGGCAGGCAGGAGGCAGCCGATCAATGATTCTCTCTCATCATTGATGTTTTTGTCTCTCTCTCGCTCTCCCTTCCTCTCTGAAATCAATTATATATATATATGACAACAGCCAACATAACAATAACCATCCAGTGTGAATGAATCAAAATTATAACTGCTTTTTGTCAGATCGGTAAAAATACGGTTTTGGCACGCTGTAGAAATTTAGCAATTAGTTTATGTGCCAGGAGATGGAAAAGGTTGAAAATCACTGATCTACCGTATTTATTGGCCTTTATCTCTAAACGGGACACCAGTTCTCCTTCAGTTCTTCTTCCCTGTGTTTGTAGCTACATTTCCATGTAACACTCTCGCCAACACACGCTCGCATTCCACAAGTACCTTCTTCAGGGGGTTCTCTTGCTTTTCCCTTTGAGCTTAACGCTTGGGTTGTGAGCACACAGGCGTCTAGCATCCACAGCTTCCCAAGGCTTCACCTGTCTTCACACAGACCACACCGTGTCTCCTCCCTTCCCCTTTCTGGCTAGAGTAGCTTCTATATACTCTTTTTTCCCCTCTAACAACTGCTTCAATTTATTACTGGTATTAAAATGTATCCAGGCAAGAAAGCTGCCTCTACTCATTCCCTTTACTATTAGCAGAGACTTCTGGAAACCTCAGTTCTAAATATTTTAAAAGCACTGTACACACACACACACACACACACACACCCTCCTTGCCCCTTCACACATCTGCTGCTTTGAAGGGAAGGAAAAGAAAAGTATTTTTCTGCACAACTTCCCTTCCCCTTAACTCTGCCCCTGCTTTAGGTGCCGAGAACAAAGCAGAGACAATCGAGGCGAAGTTCCCTGCGAGGGCGACATGGAGGCACTGCCACACCCTGACGAGGCTGCAGAGGTGGGAGTCTCGGACCTATCCAACAATGACAGGAAACAATTCTCTTATCAAGCTTCGGAGGGAGCAGAAATACAGCAAAATTGAAAAAAAATACACCCACATTGAATCCTCATAATCACAGTTAACGAGGAAGTTTTTTTCTTTCCTCCTGTAGATATTATTTTAGAACATGCCTGGGGGGTGGGAGCAGGGGGGCCTCGCCGAGCACTGAACTCGAATGCGGAAAGTAAGAAGTCTGGAACCGTCTTTAATTAAGTCCTTCAACAACCACTGTGCTGGCCGCTGTACTTGACAAAAGCTATAACCAAGAACAAAAATTAGCAAATGGAATCTAGCAACTGAAAAGGCCTGTCTCAAGAACGGAAAAGCCCTGGCTGGTTTGGCTCAGTGGATAGAGCATTAGCCTGTGGACCGAAGGGTCCCAGGCTCGATTCAGGTCAAGGCCTCAGGCCTGGGTTGCGGGCTCCGTCCAACGTGCAGGAGGCAGCCAATCAATGATTCCCTCTCATCAGTGGCGTTTCGATCTCTCTCTTCCTCTCTAAAATCAATAAAAATATATTTTTAAAAAAAGAACGGATAAAATGCTAAAACACTTAAGAAATGATACAATTTACCTAAACTTCAATATTTTTCTCTTTGCATTTTTATAATTTAATTTCTGCTGTTTTTAAAATAGGATGAGTCCAGAAAAGGTTTATGTGCACGTGGGCACACATTTTCTAAGAACTGGCTGGGGCTTGTTCAAAATGGGTGCATTAAAAAAAAAAAAGAAAAAAAGCACACACAAAAAACAAAATGGGTGAATTGTTTTGCTTCTAATATACAGGAATACATGTATTACAATAAATTTAATTGAAAATCTTTTACAGAAAGTAATATCCTATGCATCCCTGAATGGTAAAAAGATTTGAGACTCTTACTAATTAAAAAGTCTCTTCTTTTATAACTTTTACAGTAATTATGGTATGCATTTTGAAGAAAAATATCCGAAGTAAGGAAGTGAAACACCCCCAAGTGAGTCATCAACATTAGGATGCAGATTATATATTCTGATGTGGAAACAAAAGGGGAAATGTGTAATGATTCTAGCTGGGACACAGCGAGTTAGCGAGCCTGATAAACGGCCCCTTCATGCCGACAGCATGTGGCGATCTCCAATCTATTACCTTCTCCACTGATGTGCTATTATCTTTGGACAACTTCCATGCTAGGAGGTGATCCCGGCATGAAAGATGTCTTAAATGAAAAGCTTATAAACAAGACACATTTCACTGCTGGTGCCTGAATTAATATGAGCGATCAGCGATTGAACTAAAGGTGATTTGAGACAAAAATTGTTTTAATTGTTTACCCAAACAATTGCAATATAAATGAGTGAGTAATTGTACATTTTAGCAACGGCCTCTGTATCAATCTGTAATTATGTTAAATACACAGATATGCTCATGGCCCGCACAGCAATGTGTTCATTGATGTCCGGCAACTGAGAAGCAAAATTCTAGAGACTATACAGGCGGTTTGTGGGAAATACACTTTAGTGAATCCCTTACCACCTTTTACGTCTACGTCTCAGTCTTAAGTACGTGAGAGACAGGTATAGTGCAAGCATAACCATGGCTGTATAAAACATACAGGGCTACAAAAAGAAGCAAGCCATTGTTATCACGGCTTATTTTAACTTAGAGGTGTCTAGAACCAAGCACCAAATCACATCACAGAATTTGTTTGGGAGCATTAAGAACTGAACAACAACTAAACAATATTAATTCTGAAAATATGAAGATTGTTTTTTACTATTATCAAGAAGGCTAAAACAGCGTAACAGTCTTTGCTTCACGTTTTAGTTATTTTGGTGGAGGAGCCACGGCATCAAGTGCACGAGTCTATATTAGACATTTTCTTACATGTTTTACGATATCAATTACACCTCCTGTTGGTAGTTATTGCATACTAAAAATATATTACAATTAAAATGGAAATGAAAAGGAACATCCTAAAATGCTTATATGCTATTTGAACACGACTAACTATATTTAACTATTAGTTCATTTAATTATCGATGGCCATCCATGGTTAAAAGTACTCAGCAAAGTTCTTTCTGTAAATTTGAGACAGAAGTGTGGACTAGATGAAGAGAAGAATTTTGGGTGTAGATGTGCCATTTATGATGAATAAAAGAATATCAAGGTTGTAAGAGACTTTGGAGCTGTCCATCTCAGCCAACCAGATGAGAGTTAGTGAACAGTAGTTAACAAATCAAAACAGAAAACAACCAGTCCAAAGAGCAGGAAGTGATTTAAATAAGGCTTATTAATCACCTACTTTCTCTGTGCAATTAAAATATAGGATTTCCCAATAAAATGTATACACACTTTAACAGCTGGCAACTCACTTAATTTTCATTCCTGTTCAGGTTTAACTGATTTGAAATAATGGGTGAAGCCAGCCTAAGCTTTGAATAAAGGAAATTTACCCTAAAGGGCCACTAGCCTTTTTTTTACGGGGATAAAAAATAAAAGATAAAATTTACGGCCAAACTGGCAACAGTCTATGAATTGAGGGCACACAAATACCAAACGAAAGGATTCTTGATGTTTGCAATTCCATTGCTTCGCATTATTAGCAATGCCTGGACCAGAACACTCATCAGTTTGAAAAGAGGCACTGACAAAATAATTATTCACTTTTTGTAGATTCTTTTAAATGTTGAAAATGAACTGTATGTTAATAAACATTGACTTTGTAATCATTGAAAGTGCATATACATTTTTGGGGACACCCTGTATTATCTAATTTAAACATCACAACGTCGTGCATGTGTGTGTGTGTGTGTGTGTAAAATCTACTATTTTAAGATGAGGAAACTGAGCCGCAATGTGCCAGAGCTGGCACCGAGACAGAGCCAGTCTGTTTTGCCCCCAGACTTATGTCTTTAACCAGTTACCTAATGGAGTCATAGTTTCTATGTGAGGACTGTACCTTGGCACTTGTGTAGAACACACTTGTATTTGTATTTATCACTTACCTAAAACATAAGAGATGTTAGCTTTTATAATTTAATGCACTGAGGACACACAGCCTTTTGTTGCGAGGTCTCGCGTGGCAGGAGGCGTCCTGAGAGAAGAGCTCCAGGTGAAGGAGTTGTAAGACCCCACCCGTGGCTTGTGCAGCTTGTGTGATTAAGCACAAGATTCTTTGTAAGACTTAGGGATACGTTTTGCACTAATTTGAAAATCTTGTTTAACCACATAAATGTTACCCAGTGAGCTCAGGGCAAAGTACCCAAAAGAGTTATAAACCTTAAAAAATGAGTTAAATAACTAAAAAGAAGATGGCTCCAAACTTGCTGACCTTTTCTGCGATGACAAGCGGCTGTAGTAGTAGCTACCGAGAAAATATATTTTAAAAATTGTTATATTAATCTGCCCCTTCAAGGTAAAGGCAGTGTTCAGGAATGAGTGAGAAAGCGCTGCTTCTCTAAAGAAAGTCTTAGTGCAGAAAGAGCAGTGTGAAAACTGACATACGGAAATATTCCCATCAACACAGGATTTTGTTGCCAAGAATAATGATTGTTATTTATAAAGAGTCTGCAAAATGTGGTATTTTAATGGGTTTTGTCCTTGCTTATTAAAAAATGTGAAAATGCAACAGCTTCCCATTCGTTTGCTAGCGCATCAGAGAAATCAGCCAGATTCCAGCAGATACTGTACAATCTCGGAACTGGGTGGCATCTCAAAAAGCCAGACTCACAGGCCCAGAGTTCTAAGTCTCAACGGGCCTTCAGAAGAATGAAAAAGATTAGATAATCTCTACAGTTAATTCCAATCTTGGAGAGTCCATCTTTCTGAAAAGCCGTCCCTCCTTCTCCCGCCCTCAGCAATGAACTTG
>NW_006297021.1:4681116-4701161 GCF_000327345.1 Myotis davidii | reverse complement strand
ATTCATTTTCTCTGCCTCCCGCCAGTGATAAAGAACAGTGAGTATTTTATGCTACTATTTTATTTCTCCACCAACTGGATTATAGCTCTCTTTGTGTGTTTGTTAATCCTCACTTAAGGTTATTTTTCGCATTGATTTTTAGAGAGAGAGTGGAAGGGAGGGGGAGAGACAGAGAGAGAGAAACATGGATGTGAGAGAAACACATCGATTGGTTGCCTCATGCAAGAGCCTAGACCAGGGCCAGGGAAGAGCCTGCAACCGAGGTACATGCCCTTGACCATAATCGTACCCTTCAGTCCGCAGGCCAATGCTCTATCCACTGAGCCAAACCAGCTAAGGCAATTTCTTAAATTAACTCTTTAAAAAAGTAGTTAGGCCTCTAGCCTAATGAGTAATGCATACTTCCTTGGTGTCTTCATTGCTATTACAAGCAGGCTGGTTCACTTCAATGAAACAAAAGAACACGCCTGCTCTCCCGGGCGGTGCCTTCATCATGCTCAGAAGTGGTCTGAGCCAGAAATGCCTGAGATGCAGGGGCCTCTCCCCTCTGACTGAAGGGAGACTGCATGATTCCCTCCAAACTCTTCTGACCTCCGCTAAGGACACGCTTCAAGGCTATGGGAGTTGGGAGTTGCCTTTCATGATGATCTGAAGGTGTGTTTTTTTCGTTTCAAGAACAAAATTAGCAGACGTAGGGTTCCTTCCTACAAACATTCACTTACTTTTTGTTGAGTGATAGGAATAGTGAAAAAAACAAGAGGTTTTACTCTGATAAAAATGTGGTTTGTGCTTGGCCTACCTAACACATAAAGGTAAATTTGTTATTACTCTACATATTCCTCTTATAGGTGCACATGTATCTCTTCATAGGCCTTTTAAGAAATACCGTAAGTCATTAAAAATGAGATATTTCAAAAGATCTAGGACTCAGTTGATTTGTACTATTTATTAGTATGTAATTTAGATGAATTTTCAGGGGTTTTTTTTGATGCTGTTGTTTGTTTGTTTCTTTTTATTAAATGCAGATGATGAGATTCTCAAAGATGAATTAAGAATTCTGAGCCTGGCTGCTGTGGCTCAATGGTTGAGCATTGACCTATGAACCAGGAGGTCATGATTCAATTCCCAGACAGCATACGTGCCCCTGTTTCAGCTCAATCCCCAGTAGGGGGCGTGTAGGAGGCAGGCAATCGATGAGTCTCACTCATCAGTGATGTTTCTATTTTTCTCTCTCTCCCCCTTCCTTTCTGAAATCAATAAAAACATGTATTTTTGAAAAAGAATTGTTAGCCTAGGTCCCCGTACAATTTTAAAGTTTGTGTTCAGGAACCTACTTTCTTTAATTTTGCATCTCTTTTCCACATTCTGGGATATTCTTTCTCCACAGGTACCCTGGGTCTCCCCAAACTTCAATGAAAGTGTAAGGCATCACATAGTGAACCTACGTCAGTTGCGGGGGACCAATCCCAGCATGTCATCATTTCAAGAGTTTCATCAACAGGTTGATGAGACTTGGGGACTCAACAGGGTTGAGTCACACATGTAGTCGCCTGCTGGGAATGGCTAAAGGCATTTCCCCAAACCTGAACAGGAAACTGATTGTGGCTGCCAGACAGTTAAAGGGCATCTTAATCTACATGTTATTGCCTCCTACTGGCCAAACACCTGAACAGCCATAGGCTAATTCCCCCAAACTGACAATGCTTCTGTACCCTTTGAAACCTTACCCACTGAAGTGTATTATCTCCACCTTGCCTTAGGACAAATTGTGTTAATAAAAGCAAGGGTCCTAGACAAGGAGGGAGTCTTCAGTTCCTTTAGATGAAGGTCCTCTGACCCCCAATACCTTTCAAAATTATATCTCATCTCCAGGCTCTTTATTAATCTCTGGATTCCTCTGTCATCTGTGCCCAGCCTTTTCCAGATTCCTGAACCCTTCCTGATGCTGGGACATGAACCCCGGCAGTCAGTGGGGGCGCTCCCTGGAACATTTTACTGAGTATCTTCAGTCACGGAGACTCCTACTACTCAGCACCTGTGGCAGGCAGCTGGCCATCAGCACGTGGGAGGAGGTAGTTTTTCAATGGGGAGCGCGCTCCTGGCGCTGCGCTGCCTCAGTGGCAGGGTGCTGCCTACACTTCTGATCGGCGAGGCTGAGTGGCCCTGACGCTCCTAGGATTGTCTCGCTCTTGTCTAGAACCATTTAGAGTGAAGATTAAAGTCAGGGGAAAAGGGACTATCAGTTTAATACGTTATACTTCTGGTTAGGGATTTTATTTGTTTTTAAAGATGCAGCCATTGATTTCACGTTAAAACCGCCCAGGACATCTCAATATTTAAATTAAACATGCAATAATAAAAAGGTCATTTCATATGCAATTTCATACATTAGTAATTAGCAACGCATTACTGAACTACAAGGTAAAAAGCTATGGGAACATAACTAATGAACTATCAGTGCCAAAGTACACTTTATAATAAAACAAGACGTTAATAAATGTTTTATTAAATGGCTACAAACGAACGGTTTTGTTAACATCTAATAGGGAACTACGCATTAGGCTACTTAATTCACATCCACAAATGAGGACCCCGCAGGCAATTAACTTTACAATTGCTGAAGGTCAGGGCTTCAGATGAGAGTTACTGAGCTACACCGTTAAGTGCTGTGCTGTGGGGGTCAAGTCTAAGCCTTCCCTCAGCCACCTGGAGTCTGGGCAGGCGTAGCTGCGATTATGCCCTGAAGCAGCTATTAAATGGCCTGCAGGTGAACTACAGGAAGTATAAGGAATACTCAGCTCAAAGAAAAGGAATTGTGAGGAACATTCCACACGAGTAGTCACTGTAGATCTGGGCACTGATTGTTATTTGTAGGCGATGGACGATGAGGCACCAAAGATATGTTTATCAACTGCAAATGCTTGTTTGCCTTTTCCTGTGATTGCAGGGGATCTGAAACTCACCAAGAATACAGACCAGCACTAGTCTATTTTCTGAGGAGAAATGTGCAATACAGTGGTATCGATGGTCTCAGCAGCAACAAATGTTAGACTCATCAGAGAAAGGACATACACATTTTTATGGATGCAAGAAACTGTCCTATTCCTCTTACAGGTGCACACGTATCCTGCTTTTTAAATAAATAAAAAAACCCCTGCTTTTTAAATAAATCTAAATGAAAGCTACGCTAAACCAGATAGGACAAGGAAGGAACTATTTTATGTCTTCCCTCCAGTTTTCATAAACCTACCGTCCACACAGGACTGCAATTTTCCTGGATTTATTACACGCCAATTTGTGACCAACCGCTATCGATATACGCTGACAGGAGAAAAGGGGAGGAGCCAAAGAGAAAGACACAGAGATTCTTAGCTATATAAAGAATTTCATACTTTATAGTTTATATTTTTAAAGGGCAGTTTCAGAACAGCGAGAATCAGTAAGATGAGTATGTAGAAATAATAGAAATAATTGCCAAAGATGAAACGCTACAGTAGATGAACAACTTGTTAAAGGCAGACGCAGTGGAGATAGAGTTGTTCACGTAGCTGAAACGGAGCCTGAGACTCCTGCTCAATGGGGGACCTTAACGAAAAAAGGAAAAAATCAATGAGAAGTGAGGCTGGTACCTCCTCTCAGGAGTTCCAACCAAGCGAGAGGAGGAAGGAAGCCACAGCTCGGCTGTGTCAGTGTGAGAGCGACAGCCGTGCCTTGCTCCCGCCGGTGCCACTCGGTGCCTGCAAGCTCCAATGCCACCTCTCTTTTTTTAATCCTCACCCCAGGATAATTTTTCTATTGATTTTCAGATGGAGTGGATGGGAAGGATGAGGGGGATGAGAGAGAGAAACGTCGATTGGTTGCCTCCTGCACATGCCCTGACCAGGAATGGGGAGCAAACCTGCAAGCGAGGCACATGACCTTGACCGGGAATCGACCCAGTGACCCTTCAGCCTGTGGGCTGACGCTCTAACCACTGAGAAACTGGCCAAGGCTAAAATGCCACATCTTTTTTTCTTTTTAATCCTCACCTGAGGACATTTTTTCCATTGAATTTTAGAGAGAGCGGAAGGGAGAGGGAGAGACAGAGAAACACCGATATGAGAGAGGTACACCCATTGGTTGCCTCCCGCATGCCTCCACCAGGGCCGGGAACCTGCAACCAAGGGACGTGCCCTTGATCAGAATCGAACCCAGGATCCTTCAGTCTGTAGGCTGATGCTCTACCCACTGAGCAAAACCAGCCAGGGTGGAAATGCCACACCTTTTGATTAGCAATAGTTATAAGGTGAACATTAAAAATGAGAAAACAAAGCCATACTACAAATGAACATTTTTAGCACGATAGACAATTTTTAGATTCATTATTTTTTTATACATATATGAGATAATATCATCGGGTAGGCTTTCCACCTATGTCAACTCATAAAACCTAAGATGCAATTCCATTGATGGTTCAATAACTGTATTGCTCTGAAGGGGAATCTCAAATAGTACTGCTTTGCTATCACCCCCAGAGTGATTTCTGAATACAGAGATATCAGCTACGATTTCCCATACAGCCACAATGGGTTGTACTTTGAAGGGCTACTTTCTTTCCTGACTTTACCAACCAAAATTAGTGTAACATGAGGAACAGCAAGAACACAGCGTATCTTTCTGCAAAATTATTCCAGTTCTCTCTACTCTAAGACATGGCCTTAAGGAACATCAACCCTCCTACTGACACTAGAATTTTTGAGTCTCCTGTGCTACATAGAACACCCCTGAAATTAAACATGCTTCTGATGACTCAACTGGACATATTTCAAAAATATTTGTCAACACAGTTAATATCAACTACCACGCAATGATCCATATTCACTTATATGACTCCACTGGAAAATCGCGTCACGCAGAAGTGGGTAGAACTACTAGGTAGGTGACAGGTGGCTAGTGGCCGGGTTACACCCGAGGATGAGTTTCAGAAAGGGCGCTGGGACGCGCATCCTCAGGAGGGACTCCAAAGGCTCTGTCTAAGGGTGAACGCGGTGGTTCAGGGAAGATGGAGAGCCGGTCCCACCCCTCTCATCCCGCACAAAACGAAAATGTCCTCACGGTCGCCTGACTTGTGCTCAAGGACCGCACTTGGGCGTCCACTCTGAGTTTCCGATGTAACGGACACAGCCCCGCGGGGAAAGTAGGGCTGTCTGGTACCAGGTAGATGCTGGCCGTGCTCACAGCCCGAATCCCATTTTACATCTCCGCCCTTGTCTAAAGACGTGCGATGATTTGTGCACAAGAAAACCCCCCACAAAAAACGGCAGTAAGGGGAGTTCATTGGCCCAGCCATAAAAAACTCAGCCATCACCGGGAACCACTCTTCGAAAAGAGCAAACAGCGTACGGAAGTTTGCTCAGTTCCCTTTCCGATGGAAAAGGCTGGGCGTGTTGAACTGAAACCTGTGCTGACGCCCCGAGCCCGGAGGAGTTACCTGCTTTCCAGTGGGACATTACTGCCAAGGACCCAGCTGTCCTGCAGCTGGACGGACTCGGGTGTGGTTTGCAGCTCGGCGGGCAGCGCAGCCGGCGGGGCCGGACTCTGGTTCCTCCTGTTCGTCAGGGAGTTTCTGTTGAGGGAGGTGATGGACGGGTGGTGCTGGGCGGCGTGCTGCTTGTGGGGCGGGGGCAGCGGCTGCAGGGTGGACTGGCCTTGGCTGTTAGCAGGTTGCTCTGAAAATGGAAAAGGACACTCGTTACCTATGTGTCCGCGGACAGCCACCCCGACACACGCTGCCCGCTGCTGGGGCTCCGCTGCGTGAATGAGAATGAAAACCTGCCTCTGAATCCATAACCTAATACATTTGCATATTATTCTATTAAGTGGGTGTTTGGCGACATGCTCTAAGAGCGGCTTTACCCTTGATACACAGGGTTCTGATTAATATACAACAGATGGCAAAACTGCTTTTGGTTCTAATTTGCTTCAGACTTTTTTTTTCTCATCTGGTTTTATTAACACCTACAGAAAGCACATGACAGCTCCCCTAATGCGCCTTTTGACTCCAGCCTTATTTAAACAAACCAAGCCTGAAATTAAATGGGTAGTTTCGGTAGAACACAAAGGTTTGCGAAATGCGTATAATCTCTATAATTATTTGATGGCGTTTTTTTTAAGAGTTATTTAACTGCAATAAATTATGCCACGCTCGCTGCTCCACAGCGGCAGCTCTGTGTTAGTGCGTCCCGGACCGGCAGGTCTGCATGCGATCCGCTCGGTGACGCCCAGGGCTCTTCAGCAGAAGGTCACTCTGGGAAGCAGATGCTGTTTCATGGATATTTAACAGAATCACATCTGACCACCACGTCAGAATGCTCGCAGACTTAATGACCGTGACACACGGCAGACTTGCCAATTTCACGGCGGGACCGGACCGCGGCAGGACGGCGTGCGGAGTCAGTCCCAGGTGACCAGAGTGGGGTGTGCCCCTGTGTCAGGGGTACAAACATTTTGTCCTAAACCAGAATCAGGAAAGATCCAGAAAACTTCCAAATATAAATACAACGTTAGGTTGTAACCAGAAAAGGGTCCCCTAAAGCTAAGATGTCGTAGGTGAAAGTTTGCAGATTCTGAGGCATACTTTTCAACCTCATTACCTACCCAGCTTTGGAAATGCCAGGATTCACAAAGGCTACATTTTAGCAAGCAGACAGAGGACTCCTTCATTTCATGCTAAACTTATTATGGTTCCACACACAAAGATGTCAATTTTTTACTAAATGTAGTTCAAAGGGCAATATAATTTTAAAGTGATGTATTAAACCATGCTATTAATATAAATGCACATATTAAAAGGGAATAGGAAACATAGGGACTATCTTTCATCTACAATGTGAACGCCAGCAGTGATGAAGCCAAATTAGACAGCCAAGCATTATAATTCTGGTCACATGAAATGAATACATGATATATAATAGTCTAACTATATATTACTAAACTTCTTTATAGGGGACACCAATTAAAATAAGCCCTCCCCTAGTATATAATATCAGTAATTACTGCGTGCTTCTATTGGTCTCAAATAATCCATTTCACATCATTTAACAAGTAATAATTTCTTACTCTTGAAGTGAGGGCCAGAGATATCACCTAAATATACGAAAAAAGCAGCTTCCTTGCCCAGTCTCTCTTCGTGAAGATCCCCATACTAGACACGAGAGAAATCTGGCCCAGTCCATTGCTTTGGTGCTCATGAAAAATTATGTGTCTAAACCTCAGTTAAATTGAAATTAGCCTTTGGGGGAAACGGCAGAGTTAAAATAGCACATAGTTTAACAGTGTTAGAAAAAAATGAAACTAACAGTTTAAAATTCATAGAAGATTTATCGCTCAGGTACACAGAGTAATTAACTAGCTCTGCCGCCCCAGCATCCGTGCCTGTGTGTGTGGTTAGGGACATTTCAAGCTGCTTGTTGGATGACAGAATAAGCTACAGTTACCGGGGCCTAGACCAGCTAGGTGTCAATGGAATGGAAACAGGGAAAAGTACTAAGATTGTGTCTAAAAAGAAGAAGAGGGTTGGGTCAGATGACTCCTGTGTTTTTAAGCATGGTGCCATGAAAGAGTGGGATTATAAAATACACTAGAAGCCTGTTACATGAAGATTTGCGCAATAGGCCTTCCTTTCCCTGGCGACTGGCACCGGTTTTCCTTCAGCACCTAGGACCCAGGCCTTTGGTTCGGCCACAGCAGAGAAGCCACGTCTCTTCAGTCTTCAGTCTTCACTCTGGTCAGAGCCTTTAGTCTTTGCACCAAGCCTACATCTTTGTTGGGTTAATTTGCATAGTTGTTCTGATTGGCTGGTGGGTGTAGCAGAGTGACACAATTTGCATGTTTCTCTATTATTAGTGTAGATAATGTATTCTATATCTCATATATAGAATTATAATAATTTACTCCATATAATTCTATATTATACATATACTAGAGGCCCAATGCAAGAAATGTGTGCAAGGGGCTTGGCCCTCGCAGCCGTGGCTTTGTCCGGAAGGTTGTCTGGAAGGATGTC
Organism: Myotis davidii; assembly: GCF_000327345.1. Classification (NCBI taxonomy): domain Eukaryota; kingdom Metazoa; phylum Chordata; class Mammalia; order Chiroptera; family Vespertilionidae; genus Myotis; species Myotis davidii. The sequence goes on along the minus strand of NW_006297021.1, from coordinate 4,693,117 downwards.
CAGAAGGTCGTTTGGCTGTCTAGTCTAATTAGCGTATTATGCTTTTATTATTATAGATGATTTACAGGGTGTCCCAAAAATGTATACACACTTTAATAGCTTACAGGTCAATTATGACAATGATATGTATTTTAATAAACACCTCCTTTATAATTATTCAAAGTGTGTGTATGCATTTTGGGGGGATACTCTATGTAGAATAAATTATAAATAAGGTATTACACTACATAAAGGAGAACTGTGTAGCAGCTGTCACACTGCCACGTTAATTTCTAACTCTGTCAGCATCATGACAGGGGGCCTCAGTTTACTCATCTGTAAGATGGCAGTAACACTGCCCCATCGAGCTATTCGTGCAATCTAAGGATTCAGTGACATACACTCATTCATTCATTCATTCATTCACCCAGCCACCCTGCATACATACATCAGGTCTCTGTGTTCCAAGGATATGCTGTTCATAACAGGTGAAAGCACTGTGTCGATGGGAAGGCATTGTGAATGTTCAGATGGCTATTGAAAATGAAATGATTTTAAGATATATTATCATCAGCAAATATTTCAACAGGTTGAACTTAAGATTCTGAATCTTAAAGCAAATAAAAAGGTAAACAGCGAGAAAAAGCTTCCATGTAAGGTTTCAAAAACAGTTAGTGCCACTGTGGCCTCCTCTAGGTTCCCTCGTCCATTCGGCACCTGTATTGTCTGGGGACGTAGCATGTACAAGGCACCCTGCAAAGACCCACGCTCTTTCCAGCTGCGTGTCCGGACTATTTCAGCTCAGTATGTCCTGTCCGCTGGGTCCTCGACTACATCATGAGGAGACCTACCAGCAAAACAAATCCAGGTAATGAAAGCGCGGGCCAGTCTAAAATCTGATGGAACAGAGTAAGGGCAGCGTCTGAGTGGAGGAGCTGAATGGCCAGAAATGTAACGGCTGCCGCAGCCACAGGCAGACGCAAGGCCCGCGGCCTCGGCTGGCGGTCAACGCTACCCTAGAGTTTTGGACTCATTAGGACATAAAACTGGCTGAGTATGTGCTTATCTACACCAACGTATTCAAGACAGAGTAGGTTCACACAGGAGAACAAGATAAAAAAAGACTGAACGTAGCCAAAAAGGAAGACAGAATAACAGAAAACCGAGAGATAAGATAAAGCCAGATGTGAGGTTAGCGGACAACATCCCGGCTGTGTAGTTCTATGTATTTCTAAAGTAGGATACAGACCTGGCTCTAAATTATCTAGTTGTCAAAACAAAGGAAAACAAGACCAGTTACATAATTCGGAGTGTTTGCAAGATACACGGGTTTGCTCAGAAAAGTGTAACTATTACTGGCACTGAGAATGGAGAGAAAATTCTCAAGTCCTCGTACGAAGAACAACTGAACACCCAGGGAACATTTTATGACTGAGGTTCAACACTGACACGAGGAGACAGAAAGCAGGGACTAGCCTGGGAGACCGGCCCTCGGAGTCTAACACAGGCGGGCAAACCCACACGAGAACAACCTAACCATTAACTGCAGGCTTGGCTGTAACCTAAGCCATCGACTCGGGCTTTGCGCTGACGTGAGAAGAAAACTGGGTTGCAATGGCTGTGTCACAGATGGGACAGGCACATCGCAGTCACCATGTTTAATGCTCCCGAAACGTAGCTCTCCACACGTCATTTTCCTCCAAATGGCCCCCTAGGGCCTCTGACACCTCCGGTGAACTCCAAAGGTGAGTGGTATACTTGCTCAAAGAGAGCCCCGAACATATTTTTGCGAAAGTTTTCCCATGAATCCCCTTACGTATCTTTGTTCAAGTCAAGCCTGGTGCCCACACTGCTGCTTAGTTGCTTCTCACCAGAAAGACATGTTCCTTCTTCTTTCTCTACCCAAATCCCATGCATTGCAAACGCTAAGATGACAGCCTTCCGGTTCTCTTCCAGCTGAGGTCAGTGATCGCTTCTCTGAGATTTATTTTATTTTCGTTAATCTTAACCCGGGCATATTTTTCCATTGATATTTGGAGAGAGTGGAAGGGAGAGGGAGAGACAGAGATAAACACTGATGTGAGAGAGACACATTGATTGGTTGCCTCCTGCATGCACCCTGACCAGAGCCGGGGAACTTGCAATCAAAGGTACGGTGCCTTTGACCGGAATCTAACCCGGGACCCTTCAGTCCACAGGCCGACGCTCTATCCACTGTACCAAACCAGCGAGGGCTCTGAGGTTCATTTTAGCTGTCCCCTTTTCTCTCTGCTCTCTCCACCCTCCCCTCGGCATTACAACTCATCTTAGGGGTCACATGTCCTCTGCTAGAGTCTCCATGGGCCAGGTTCACAACCACTTCACTTCGGAACCCCCTAAAGACCACACAAGGATAAATTATTTGTTGAGTGAAGGGTGATTTGTGAAGAAGTCAATGAAGAGAGGCTGACGTGGTGAAAATTGGAGCCTGCCCCTACTGTCTTTATTATTTTTTAAAAAATATTTTATTGATTTTTTTACAGAGAGGAAGGGAGAGAGATAGAGAGTTAGAAACATCGATGAGTGAGAAACACTGATCAGCTGCCTCCTGCACACCTCCTACTGGGGATGTGCCCGCAACCAAGGTACATGCCCCTGACCGGAATCAAACCTGGGACCTTTCAGTCCGCAAGCCGACGCTCTATCCACTGAGCCAAATCGGTTAGGGCTGCCCATACTGTCTTTAATTGTAAAGTAATTAATTACAAACATGTCTTATTTCCCCAAATAAATTATTTTTGGAAAAAAGAATATTTTTATTGATTTTTTTTTGAGAGAGGAAGGGCGAGGGATAGAAACATCGATGAGAATCATTGATCAGCTGCCTCCTGCACGCCCCCTACTGGGGGTTGAGCCTGAAACCTTGGCATGTGCCCTGACCAGGAATCGAACTGTGACCTCCTGGGCTGACGCTCATTCATTGAGCCACACTGGCTGGGCCCCAACCAAACTCTTAGAGTCTGAAAGGCAAGGATTCTCACTTCAGTTTCCTTGGGTTTCTCAGGACCTTCACTAAGCCTTGAACTTGTATTTTAAAGCTTATGGTTAGAAATGCTCCAAATTAAATATTTTAGAAAAGGTGCAGGTTCTTTTTTCAAAATATTTTTCCCTGCCTTTCTGTTTTTAAAGTAAAAATGTTGGCACTATGCTTACGAGCAATTACGTATCGTACCCAACCAGTGTCTTTACTCGGTTCAGTCTTCTTTTTGCAAGTTCCTACTGCTCACGTAACTTTCATGACAGTCTAATGGTTGCTTGCTTTTATTTCATAAATTGAACAAAAATTAATAAATATCAGACAAGTTATTGGTCATTCTGCTCAGCCCTTCACCACCAAACAATTCAGTTTTTGAACAGTGTCATTAAGGCTGTCCCCTGACCCTAGCCGCATGGGGTACCAACTTGGATCAGAGTACACACTCAGTAAGTGTGTCAACTATTAGACCACAAAAGGGCTGTTGGCTAATGGGGTACATTCCAGTTTAAGTGACTTATAAACCCCAACTCCTAGCAAATGCAGGCAGTGTTGACTGACCCTGCAGGGAAGGAATGAAACTTTTGACACGGCTCCTAACAAGTCTGCTGCTGAGTCAGGGAGGTAAACGGTGCCATGGAGACAAAGGACAATGAATGGGATACTTAGTTTTCAGTGGGGAACGGTGTTGATAAGCTCCCCATCTCCAGGAGCCCCATTTCTTTTTTTATAGATTCCACTGGTTTATTTGTTCTTTTTGACTTTTAATTTCTTTATTGATTAAGGTATTACATATGTGTCCTTATCCCCCATTTCCCTGCCCTCGCACTCATGCCCTCACCCGCCTGGTGTCTGTGTCCGTTGGTTAGGCTTACATGCATGCATACAAGTCCTTTGGTTGATCTCTCCCCGGTACTCCCATGCTCCCCTACCTTCCCTCTGAGGTTTGATGGTCTGATGGAGTCCTGATGGTGCTTACGGAAAGGAGGCAAGAGAGACGGAGCCTGGCGCACAGTAAGTGCTGAGAGGGAACTTATCAATGGCGGGAAGATACCAGCACGTGGTGAGGCAAAGCGAAGCAACTGAAGACGCCATCGCAGGAAGTAGCACAATCAGATAGGTCTGCGGAGCAAGTGATTGCCCTTTAACAGGCAAGCAAACAAGAATCAGAAAGGTCGCAGGAATAAAAATTAAACCAACGTCCTGCCGATTCCCACAGAAGAGGAATCTGATCGCATAATCCTGACGTGGGTCTGTCTCTCCCACTGGTATGGCCGCAGGATCGCGTCAAGAAAAATAAAAGAGAGACCCCTGGTTTTGTAATGTATGGGGCGTATTTGCTGGTTTGACTTTTTAAACGAACAGCCACCCCTGGCAGCTTCCAGCATATGCAGTGTAGCGCCTGTCTGATGTACGGCCTTGGGCTGTGGTCTCCGGGGAGCAGAGTGGAAATGGGCTTTCAAACAGGAAAGCTGGGGGGGAAATGATACCTGCAGGCAGATCCAAACACCTCCGTGGTCCCAGGAGTATGGGTGCGCTGGTGTGCGGGCCTCTGCTCACACCGTACTGGCAGGTGAGAGGGGGCTGAGGGGTGAGGAGGAGAAGGGGCTGGCCCTGGCTCTGAGCAGGTGTCGCCATGGCTACAACCACAGCTCCTTGGCCCACTCCCTTCCCTCTCTGTGCTCCCTGTGCTCCCTGGTCGCAGTCCCTGGAAGCAGTTGTGCGCTGGCTGCCAAGGTCCCCAGGGAGGAAGTGCTCTAACCCGGAAGGGAGCAGAAGCTGGGGCGGGGACCTGGGCTGCGGGGAAAGAACTGCCTGCAGTTTGAGTCAAATCTGCCAACAAAAGACAAATGGGAAATGGAGAGAGGGAGTTGGAGGGAGGGCAGGATGGGGAGAGGGCAGGGGGAGGTGGAAAGAAACCCAAAAGAACACAAACATTTCCAACTTTTCCAAACAGAACAGTCATCCGTGCCTCGTCTTGGATACTAACAGCTGTTTGTTTGTATTTGACCAACGGAACAAAAATTACAGCAGGTGATTGAAGCGCTCACATCACTGCCAGTGGATAAATAAGCTCAGCTCCAGAACTAGACACGTTTAGAAGGAGCCACAGCCATGGACTGGGTGATGAGCAGGGGTGGGTTGAAGTCTTTGCTTCTGTATCATGAAATGGACGCATCCTCACTTCACTTCCTGGCCACTCCTTTACCTGTCCAAAATGTAAGTTTTTTAAAATGTAAGTTTTTTTCCAAACTCACCTCTCCCTTGAGACAGTCGCCAAAACAAAACCTACCAAGCTCCTCGTGCTGTGTACCTCACTATTGCGCTGGTTTTGAGAGCCCCGAGAAAGAAGGCACCCACCAAGAAAGGCTCCTGCTGGCCTCCTGGGCTCCACTGTGGGAAAAAGCAGAGCCTCGCAGCCATTGCTGCCCAGGGGCCTGGCGCCCAAACTGCGCGCAGGGAGAAGCCTGCCCGGAACACCGGCCTCGGCACCCAGGCCGCCTGCAGTGCACCTGCCATCAGAGTCTGCCCCTAGGAAGGAGTTCCTGGGGCCCTATTTCAACCACTAGGGCTGAGGTCTTCTCTGTCCAATCAGAGCCCCACAGCTCTGATCAACAAGAGAAGCTCTATTCTGACCAGTCAGAACAGTGCCTTTTGGACCAATCAAAAGTTTTGACTATTTGGCCCTAGCTGGTTTGGCTCAGTGGATAGAGCGTCCACCTGCGGACTGAGGGGTCCCAGGTCCAATTCCGGTCAAGGGCATGTACCTTGGTTGTGGGCACATCCCCAGGAGGGAGTGTGCAGGAGGCAGCTGATCGATGTTTCTCTCTCATCTAACTCTCTATCCCTCTCCCCTTCTCTCTGTAAAAAATCAATAAAATATAAACTCTTCTAAAAGGAGTCCTCATTTGCATGAGGATGGACCCATCAAGGGCTCACGGTGGGGACGTTTGTCCAGATAAGCCAGCTACCCTCTGGCTCTGGAAACCACTTTCTCTGCAGACTGCGTTCCCCTGGCTGGGCTGGACCCCTAAGATGTGTCTGCAGAGCAGCGCAGGGCCATGCAGACCAGCAAGGAGCAGGGCGGAGCTGTGTAGCCACAGAGGGGCCGGCGGCGGCAGCTCTGTCTCACAGCTGTGCTGTATCACTACCGAGCTGTTTGCACTGAATAAAGTTTCCTTCTTGGGGATTCTGTTGACACTGAATTGGCGCCAACAAGCACCGGTTAACAGTTTTGACTAGAGTGGCCAGAGCTTGCAGTGGATGGTCTCAATGTCCAAGGACGAGTCGTAGCCAGCTTTTGATCTTGAAAATCCCAACCTCAATTTGGGGTTCGGCTTCATCTTTTGTTCCATTATCAAGGAGCTCAGCGATCTCACGGGGGAAGGCGCTCTCCTGGATTTGCTAACGGTAATTTAATAACGCCTCCTTCCTCCGGGTACATTTCAGGATTTATCAGGAAGGATGTGTTATACATTCAAAAACTTTATGACACCGAAAATAAATTAAATATAGAAATGTCTCCTTTGCCCAGAAAATATCATATGTATTGCAGACCATTAGTTGCCATGACTTCCCTATGAAGGAAAAAATTAAGTAGCGGGCGTTTTCCTTAAAAATGGGGAGAGTCTGAGTTAAGGAAATAGGTGATTTCAGTAAGACTGCGACTGAGTTCCTAGTAGAGCAAACTATTTAGACAGTCAGAGTGCTTTCTCTTCTCCATTCCCACCTGCCCTCCCAAATCCTGTATTAGTAAGATAACCACCTATGGTGGTGTAATGGGAATTGGGAGAGAAAGATCTCGCGTCACACAGAAAATCTCTTTTACATAAACCTACTCCTCTGGTTCGTTATTTCATCTAGTGATTCTCACACAAGCCACGTATTTGGAAACGAACTGTCCACTGACGTACCTCTGCAGGCCACCGTGTAAAAATGTTCACCGCCCACTACCTGCCACAGGCATTTCAGATAGCTGCATACAAATCAAATGAAAATTTTTAAAAATGTGCTTTAAAACTGTAAAACCCCATATAAGTAAACAATATCCTTCTTATCACCATCATCAGACGATTGACTGTAAGGCTATTTACATAAAGACACTGGGGTATGAAAAGCCTCAGAGCTGGGAAAGGAAGACTGGTGCTGACCGGAGGACATTATGTGAGTGAGCACAGATGGAGTCATTTGCTATACTTACTGAGTTAGTGAGAATTTGGTTCAGTTTCTCTAGGGCCATTCTTTGAAGATTAGAAGAAATCATCAAAGTGCGTCTTTAAATCTTTGTATTCTCTTTTTTCTCTGAGAGTCCATTGTACTCTCTATTTCAAGCAATGTGGTAACCTAGATTACCTAGCAAGTCGTTGCTATAAAATACCCAGAACTGCCCTCACTGGTTTGGCTCAGGGGATAGAGGGGTCCCAGATTCGATTCCAGTCAAGGGCATGTACCTCGGTTGTGGGCACATCCCCAGTAGGGAGTGTGCAGGAGGCAGCTGATCGATGTTTCTCTCTCATCGAAGTTTCTAACTCTCTATCCCTCTCCCTTCCTCTCTGTAAAAAAAAAAATCAATAAAATATATTTTAAAAAATACCCAGAACTGCTGGGTAGAAGATAATACATACCTTTTAGACTACTTGCATTTAGTATATCTATGGAGTGTCTAACATGTGCCAGGCTCTGTTCCAGGCACTGAGGATATGGCAGTGAACAAAACAGCCAACAATTTCAGCCCAACAGCAGAGCTTACACTTTCGGTTAATACAACTGAACTGGGAAGAAAGGATTGGCCAGAAACCGAGGGGAGAGAAAAGTGTTGCGAGCCTGTGAGCCGACACTGGTTTCCCGGAGGAGATCGGCCAGCTCTGCAACAATTTACTGATGAAATCGGAGAGAAGGCCTCAGTTGTTGTTGAGACCCCCTACATGAGGTGCGATACTCTCAGTCTAAGAATAGACTTAAAAAAATCTTCTCATGGCAGCTGGAGCCAACAGGAATCTTGCTGTGTTGTCTTCAGCTCTCGCTGAGAACAAACAACTCTTGAAAATGTTAACACTGGCCTGGGCTTCCCTGGGAGTATGCGGTTGAAACTTATACCATCAAGAAATTCTGGAAACCCCCAGCCAAGCAATTAGTATAAAAAGTGGTCCCTGTGCAGGTCGGTGTGGCTCAGTGGTTGAGCGTCCACCTACGAACCAGGAGGTCATAGGTGAACCTCCATTCCCGGTCAAGGGCACAGGCCTGGGTTGTGGCCTTGAGCCCCAGTAGGGGACGTGCAGGAGGCAGCCAATCAACGTTTCTCTCTCATCATGGATGTTTCTCTCTCTCTCTCTCTCTCCCTCTCCCTTCCTCTCTCTGAAATCAATATAAAAAAATGCTTTAAAAAAGTGGCCCTGGATCAGCAATGCTTCCTGTCACCTGGCAGAAGCAAACGCAAACCTTCTTTAACAGACTCTGTGCTGAACCCAACTCACATAGGATTCCCACAGACAAAACACTGCCTTCAATGCGCTCACCATCCCAAACTACAAAAGCTCAAGAGGAAACCACCCACACGGAGCCAAACGCTACATACAAAACAAACATCAGGAATTTTTTATCTAATCAGATAAAACTACAAGCATGTTTAGAATTAAGGACTTAAACAATTTAACCAGTTAACCGCCATGATATGTTGAATTTAATTCAAAAAGGTCCTCCGCTTGTGTCTGTGGACACTTACGGCGCACAGATGGTTAATAACAGAAGAAAAAGGCATTAAGAAAAATATGTGGTAGTTATGCAAAAAAGTAAAATGTGTAAAAATAGGAAAAATGCAGCCACTGAAATTAGAAATGGATTGGATGGTTTAAACAGTACATTATTAGACACAACTGTAGAGGTGACCAGGAAATTGGGAAAGAGATATAGGAAACTCGGTGAGGTGGCACCAGAAAGATCCAGAATGCTTAAATATGTAAAGTAGTTCAATGACCAAAAAGCTAGACTGAGAAAGCTCAATACACAGCAACAAGAGGCCCAGAAGACTAGAAGAGCACATTCTTCAGAGTTACTTAAACATTTCTTCGAAGTTCCTAATATACGTAATGTGAAATTACATAGACCGCAAACTTACTCACCTCTTTCTCATTTCACATGGATTATCTCTGCTACTAGAGGCCCAGTGCACAAAATTCGTACACTGGTTGGGTCCCTAGTGGCTGCTGGCTGCCTGTCATCACCTCCGGCCAGAGCCTCCCTCCCTTGCCCCAGCTGGCCCCACCCCCTGGTCAAACTCCCAGACCTTCCGGTTGAGGGAATAATTTGCGCACTACGCTTTTATTATATAGGAGGATTCTTTTTTGTTATTGGATAACAGCTGCTTTGCTTGTTTTATTTAAAAGGCAACTTCTCTTGAATGGCAATAGGTTCTCTTGGAAGATATTTTGGCTTCTACGGTTGCTGCTCAAAAGTGCATAGTTCATCTCACATGCCAAGCACCCTGGCTGATCCCAGTGGTGGGAATAAATGTTCAGGGACCTTGCTTGTTAAAGCAGTTCATCTTGCTCTGTGTGTATGCAAGCAATGCCACAGACATATTATCCGCTATTGAAATTCTTGGCTTTGCATAATTATTTCTTACAGAAACATACATAAAAGGCATCTACTATACATGCATACAAACGGGATAAAAATACCTTTGAAATGTTTCAGGTGTATATTTCAGGATATTCTTCTACCCATTTAAAAAAATCCACCTGAGAGTAATAAGCAAAAAAGCAAGACCCTATCCCAATCTTGACAATAAAAAATTGTTGATATACAATCATTAACACTCTCCTCTCCTCTCTCATTACCTAATAAACATCTGATTTTTGTGCAATTAAATTTTACTGACTTTAGTGGAATATAGGATCTGATATAAATGAAACACATGTTTGAATATGGAAAAGGACAGACTATAAAGACAACTAAAACCATTACTATGTGACAAGTGGTTTATAAAGAAGAAGAAAAGCAAATCAAATATTCGAAATCATGCAGAATTTACAAACTTTTCAGACAGCATATCCCGTATCACAGATAAATGTGTGGTACAGAAGTACTAGGAAAGGGTTCATTGGGTGGAGCACTTGCTTTCACTACCAAGGGTAACCACAGACAAGCCAACTTCAGGGCCGCAGCATTTCTGCTTGTAAAAAAAATGGTCATGGGGAATGGCAGGAAGCACTATTCAGTGAGTTCTAAAGATTTTCAGCTTTGAAATTCTCTAGTTTACACAATACATAATATTTTCTTCAAACATATTAGCTTGTGTCATAAATATTAAAAATTAAGATAATTTTAGAAAACTATATTATCTTTATTTATATATATCAAACATTTACAAAAAGTAAATCATTACTACAGCCCTGGCCAGGTGGGTCGGTGGGTTGGAGCGTCGTACTGCACACCGAAAAGGTTGCAGCCAATTCCCGGTCAGCGCACATTCCTGGGTTGTGGGCTCAATAATCGCAGTCAAGGTGCACACGGGAGGCAACTGATCCGTGTTTCTCTCTCACATCAATGTTTCTGTTTCTCTCTCCCTTCTTCTCACTCTAAAATCAATAAATATATCCTCTGGTGAGGATTAAAAACACACACCATCCTACAAATGTAAATATGATGAAAACTCCACAGTAACTCATGCCATAAACACCCTCCCATCCTATCTCATGTTAAAAACACTAAACATAAACCACTCTGCATTACCTTTCGTTGTAGCCTGGAACATCTTAAGGCACATCTAGTGAGATTCATTTTACATCAAATTTAAATTTGCTTCTGATTTCAATATTACAATGGCTTGTGAAAACAAGTATGCAAAAAGCCAGGATGCAACTTTCAGACTTAAATGAAAACTGACCTGTTTTGTAAATGTTCTGATGACGATTATAATACGTTTTTAAAATGACAATTAACCAGTAAAGAGATTTTGCCTACTTTATCTGAACCTTATTGTGAATTTTATTTTTTTAAATATTTCAGCAACTATAGGAGAAATAATGGATCTGACAACGACCTGCTGATCTTCTTTCCCCCAAATGTTAACTCTGCCTTTGCTTTTTACCCTGCAGATCACTTGATAGCGTATTTGCTACCCGGGGTTTATGGGGTTCATGCTGTCTAGAAATAGCTTACCTTAAACTGTAATCAATTTCTTAAAGAATTATTTTAATATATCTTTATTGATTTCAGAGAGGAAGGGAGAGGGAGAGAGAGATAGAAATATCAATGATGAGAGAAAGCCCTACCTGGTTTGGCTCAGTGGAAAGAGCATTGGCCGGTGGACTGAAGGGTCCTGGGTTGGATTCAGATCAAGAGCACATACCTCAGCTGCAGCTCCTCCCTGGCCAGGCCCTGGTCAGGGTGAGTGCAGGAGGCAACCAATCGATGCGTTTCTCTCACATCCATATTACTCTCTGTCTTTCCCCCTCTCTTCCACTCTCTGTGAAAATCAATGGAAAAATACCCTCAGGTGATAATTAAAAGAAATTATGAGAGAGAATCATTGATCGGCTGCCTCCGGCATGCCCCACACTGGGGATTAAGCCCGAACATGGGCATGTGCCCTGACCAGGAATTGAAGGCTGACCTCCTGGTTCATAGGTCAACACTCAATTATTGAACCATGCTGGCTAGGGAAACTATAATCAATTTTAAGTCATATCCTAGCCAGTGAGTAGGATATTCCTTCCAGATCTTTTGCATTCTTGCCCTTTGCAATGAGAGTGACCTTTTAAATGAAAACCGAGTATTGATGCTTTTTTAGTTTTCCAATGATATGTTTTTATTGATTTTTGAGATAGAGGAAGGGGGAGAGTCAGAGAGAGAGAGAGAGAGAAACATTGATCGGTTGCCTCCGGATGCACCCAGCTGGGGATCACACCCGCACCCTGGGCATGTGTTCTGTCCAGGAATCGAACCAGCAACCTTTTGGTGTAAGGGATGATGCCCAACCAACTGAGCCTCCCAGTCAGCAATGCTTTT
>NW_006297021.1:4672014-4681079 GCF_000327345.1 Myotis davidii | reverse complement strand
GGTCGTAAATTGCTACTTTGGTATAAGGTCTAATTTTCAGACTTTTCCCATGCAAACTTGCGGAATTCCCCTTTCTGTCCTTAATAATCTGGGGATAATTTTCTGTGCGCGTGTAACACTAAAAGCCTCTTCCAAATACACACTTCTCCGCTGCAGTAATGACTGAGCATCGAGGGACAGCCGGAGGGTTCAGTGGACAAAATACTGAACACGGGAGATATGATAACCGAGAGCAAAATGAGATCACGTATGCGACCGTGTTCCGTGAACTGCAAGGTGCTACAGATGTGTGCGGTACTAGAATTGTGTGGGAGACAAGTGATGTGTGTTTGCTGAGGCTTTGCAGTGCCTTCTAAAGTAGCATGACTGTCCCTCGCGTGCTAATGGCCACTGGAGACCTTCCCCTCCAAACAGAGGTTCAGGAAGCAGCCGGTGACTGAGATGCCCCTTCCTCGATCTGGTCTTTTAGTCATGGGTCTGCACGTATGTCAGTCCCGTTCATTAAACCTTCCCATAAAAGAGCCAGGTGAGCACTGGATTTAGGGTGAGAAGATGAAAGGAGACCTGGGGAACTGGTCTGCACCGGCAGCCACAATGAAACATCACAGACTGGTGACATGAGCAACGGAAATTCATTTCCCCACAGGCCTGGGGGCTGGGAGCCGGGTGCAGGCCCCCGGAGTACATGTCTGGGCCTGCAGACAGCGGCCTGCGCCCCGTGGCCTCGATGGAGAGATGGGAGCCTCTGGTGTCGGTCCTTCTAAGAACAACAACTCCGTCAGGTCAGGACCACGCCCTTAGGGTCTCTTTTACCTTAATTATGTCTATAGAGGTTCTATGTCCGGGTACAGTCGGGGTGGGGGTGGGGAGGGATGAGGGGGAGCCTCAACATAGGAATTTTTGGGGAAACAAACATTCTGTCCAAAACACCTGGGCTCAAGCCTCCGGTCTGAAATGTAATAACTGTGTAACTTTGAGCAAATCAATGTTATATTCTAGATTCTCTAATTCCTCATCTGCGAAATGGGGATAATATTCACTCTCATACATAGGATTGTGTGGATTAAAAAAGAATGTATATTAAGTATCTTTATAAAATGCTGCTTTGGGATAAGGTCTTATTTTCCAGACTTTTCCTATTTATTCAAATAAAGCATATATACATAATACATAATATGTATATATAAAAATATATATATAATATGTATATATATAAAATATATATAATATGTATATATATATATTTTTGGCCAAAGATGTTTATGTGTGAATATGCTCATAATTTCTTTCTATGAAAGTCTTTAAAAACATTCTTTTAAAATTTCTAAATGTGTGTAGGCAAATATACACCTAATTAATTTTCAAAAGTGCCTCTTACTATCATTTAGAGCAGTGGTTCTCAACCTGTGGGTTGCGAACCCTTTGGGAGTCGAACGACCCTTTCACAGCGGTCTCCTAAGACCATCCGAAAACACATCTATAATTACATATTGTTTTTGTGATTAATCACTATGCTTTAATTATGTTCAATTTGTAACAATGAAAATATATCCTGCATATCAGATATTTACATGATGATTCATAACAGTAGCAACATTAGTTATGACGTAGCAATGAAAATAATTTTATGGTTGGGGGTCACCACAACATGAGGAACGGTATTAAAGGGTCGCAGCATTAGGATGGTTGAGAACCACACTGATTTAGAGTGTTTACTTAGGATAATGTTTCCCCAGAATAAAAGAGGGAAGGCATGTACATTATTACAGAATTCCCTGTGTATGCGGAATGGCTGGTTAAAATTGGCTTCCATCCTGTTTCCTGAACTCATACATTTTAAATACTGAATTTGTATTCTTTGCATTTAAAGGAACACACTCGAAAATGCTGCTCCCACCGAAACATGTGAAAATGTAAAGATGAATGAAACAACTTTATGTTTTATGGCATTTGCTTTGAAAATCTGATTAAGATAGATGTCTTCAGCTCGTAATTCTTCAATGTCACGTTGTCATAGTTCCCATCAGCAAGATGTTTTAAAGGCTTTCGATTAATATTGCATGCCAGAACTGAAATTACATCCTTTGTCGTTTAGTCCTTAATGGTGCAAGTGATATCTATCAAGTAGAGTTTTATGAAGCGTGTGTGATTTTTATTGCAGGCTGTTTTCACAAATCTCTTCCAGGTTTCAGAGACGCTGCTCCGGGTTTACAAATAAGTATGCCTTTCTGCTGAAAATCCTGGTGATTCTTAAAACTAAGGGGAAACGTATGATCAGTATTTACTTATCAATAAAAAATCTACTTCAATTGGTTGCATTCTCATTGGCACAGTCTTCAATATGCTTGCTTTCACCCAAATATTTTAGTAAATCACTTTATAGGATTATATGTAATCAGAATATGTGCCAAATACACAGAGCTCACAAAACCTTTCCTGGGCGTGCATGCACAGTATCTGCCTAGTAAAGAAAAATATAGTCCACGTTACTGACTGCTGACCGGTTTATGCTGTAAAAGCATGTTTTATTTAAAAAATACAATTACTAATTTATGTTTAAAGAGGAATCTAGTGTCCCGACATTAATTCCCAAGTTTCTGAAACTCAAGCATACCAAATGTAAGTCATTTTCATGGATTAAAGACCAAAGTCATAATAAAATGTTACCTAATAAATAAGTTAGGAGGATACAAGTGGGAAAAAAAGACAATTCTTATATTTGATGTTGTTTTGTTGTTGCTGTTGTTTTGCTTTGGACATAAACCAACATATATAGGTCCTGGCTCTGTCGCTAACGTGTCCTACTCTTCCAGTCCTAACTCCCTTCATTTATAAAATTACAGGATAGATAATGATTTCTCCAGTCCTTTCCCCAGTTTAAAGAAATAAACCATAATTCTATAGCGTTTTAAGTGTGTGTGTTTGTGTGTTGCTAATTTTAAGTCTCAAATGCTGTTATACTTTATCACTTTGCATTTTACAAAATATAGATCTACTTAAGATAAACCAACTGATCAAAAAATAAGGAACAATAGCAAGGGGCTTATTCTGGGATGTCTCCAGAGCTGTCAGGTGCTGCCTCATCTCTCTAGGTCAGCTGTGATCTGTAGGGTTCTCTCAGACCTGTGGCTTTGGCCCACTATATGCCTCCTATAAGGGAGAATTAAAACATTAACATTAAGATCGCCATTCTTAGCCAGCACGGCCCTGCACGCTCATCTTGTTTGGATAATTGCACATTTAAAATTAGAGCCCACTTATCTGGTTCTACACACGAGGGAATAATGCGCACAGAAAAGGGTTTTCAAATTCCAATGCCCGTGGCAGATCACCGCGGTTCTCGTTAATTCTGTCAGGAGAGCCCCCTCCCCCCCGGCCCTGCAATGTTTATTTGATTTTTTTTTGCCGTATGTGGTTCACTTTCAAAACATTCTCTCCATTAGCTGGCATCGATTTCTTACAGCGTCCCAGCATGCCCATACCCAGTCTGTAGCAATTCCTTTAACCCCTGATACTCAAGAACACTGTGCTTAAAAGATAATGATCTCTCCTTAAGAGAAAGAAAAAAGGAACTAATGTACACATTTTTCCTCTATTGTGTGTGTGTGCGTGTGTGTGTGTGTGTGTGTGTGTTGCTAGCTGTGAGTAAACAGTTAATCCAATAATTACAGAAAGGCGTTACTAAAAATCTAAAAAGAAATTACTAAAAACCCAAGATCAACTTAACATCACAGACTCTAAATGCAAAAAGGGGGCGCACTCCAGGGGCAGGAACCCACAAAGAAAATTCACACTCATTAAAGCCCATGAGACTCACTATGCTCTGTGCTCAACATACACCCCTATATTTCATCTCACAGCCAACTGATGCTGTCAGCACTTATTCCCACTTCTCACGCAGGGGAGAGAAAGTTCAGAGACACGGCGAACTCTGGCAATGGTCACAGAACATGACTCCGAAGCTGTCCATACTAACTTACACAGGAATAATTACCTTTGTCAGTTTTGTTTCAAGCATGCTGTCAAGAAGAAAATGAAGAGGGAAAGTTAGCTTGAAGACAGTATCGGAGCTCTGGCCAGTTTGCTCAGTGGTTAGAGAGCTGACCCGTAAACCAAAGGGTTGAGGGTTTGATTCCCAGTCAAGGGCACGCGTATCTCAGGCGCCGGTTCCCCAGCCCTGGTTGGGGCATGTACAGGAGACAACCAATTGATGTGTCTCTCTCACATAGTTGTTTCTCTCTCTCTCCCTCTCTCTCTTTCTCCCTCCCTCTCTCC
The DNA here is from genome assembly GCF_000327345.1 of Myotis davidii. Taxonomy (NCBI): domain Eukaryota; kingdom Metazoa; phylum Chordata; class Mammalia; order Chiroptera; family Vespertilionidae; genus Myotis; species Myotis davidii. The sequence continues at coordinate 4,676,804 of NW_006297021.1, read as the reverse complement.
CCCCCCATCCCCTTACTTCCCTTCACTCTCTCTAGAAATCAATGGAAAAAGCATCTGCCAGTGAGGATTAAAAAAAAAAGATGGTGCCTTAGAAATTCCATTTTAAATGGAAGAAGTGTTTGCTTTGAGTCTGAGGCCAGAGGGCCAACTAGTAAAGGCCGGAGTGAGAACACAACTATGGGTGGTGACGGGAGAGCCTGCATCACAGGAAAGCCGTGCTGCACTGAGATGGGAACACAGATGAAAAGCAGCTTGCACGTCATTCCCGTCGTACAGAGGGTGATGTTACTTCCTATGTGGGCGGTGTGGAGCGTCATTTTTTAAGTTTTCTGAAGCCAGTTCATCTCTTTCTCAGACTGTGAAATAAAAAATGTACTAGGCTAAAAAATCTCTAAAATTAATAAATAAAAAATTACAAGATCCTAGATATGCTTCCTTTTCTTCTTGTCTGTATAACACGTATCGGGGCTGGCAGCTTATTGCACAAACGCACAGCGGTTGCTAATGGAAGCATGAAATACTTCTCCTGCATTCTGCACGGATTACTGGGGTTACCAAACCAAAGGGCCCCCAAAGCCCAGTCCCCAAGGCTTAGCTCATCATCAGCACAATCAAGACAAATATTTGAGACTGCATTGTTAAGAGCCAGTGGCCTTCGGGTTTGTAAGGAAGCGTAAACTCTTTAATTTCTTACTCTGATTCTATATTGCCCTGTTTATTTCTATTTTTGTTTTTAAAGATGTTTAATTGATTTGTGAGGGCCGCAACATAGGGTCAATTTCATCGATTATAATAGTTAAAACAAAATAGTACCTGCTTCCCTTATTAATTTATTACATCTTACTACCTACTCATGTGAAAATACTGGGCAATTTAAATATTTTTAACTGAAACAGGTTATAAAAACGGTGTTAGGAAAGAATAAAAGTAAAGTTTACATGGGCATTAGTAATCTCCCTTTCTCATGCCAATGCAGGTCGAGGCGGCACACTTTTGATATATAATCTGACTTAAAGAGTCAGCAGAATCAAGTTCCTAAGGCAGAGGCGATGAAATGATTCCTCCAGCAAAGCGGGAGCTATTCTGACAAAGAATCCCAATTCACTTTGGAACAACGAAGATCGTGAAGCCTGAGGCACACGTGACACACTGCTGCACGCGTCGACATGCAAAGTGGCCCCAGAAACATGCTGTAACTTCTTGAAGGGGTCGCACACCATTAGCGGTTGGGGGGGCATCCATGGGTGCGGCACCCAGCACTGCCCAGCACCGCCTACAGCGGGAGGGCCCCCAAGGGGCCGGGGAGTGAAACACTTTCTGATTCCCAGGCAAGTCAGGAATGCGAAGATTTATAACCCGGCAGAGCGAATGGAACTGTCAACAAGGGAAGTTACACTCACAGTGGAACGGTCACATTGTGATCTGATTTTCATCTTCAATGAAGAAAAAGTTTCTATGGGAAACACTTTGCAAATGTTTTTGTTTTGACTCGCCACGCCTCATGTGTAGTGGGCACCGAGTCTTTACCTACGGAATCAAATTCACGTTCTTGCTTGTCAGCCCACAGCCCGGGCACATGCCCTGACCGGGAATCGAACCGTGACCTCCCGGTTCATAGGTCGATGCTCAACCACTGAGCCACGCCGGCCAGGCACACTTTCCAAATGTTGTTGCTAAAAGAGGAAGGGAGATTAAAAATAGAGCTTGGAAGGTTGTTTTCTTCAAGGAACTACAGCTCAGAGATAATGTGGGGCACAAGGAGACCGCGGATGTAGGCAGGACCTTCCTTAAATGCCTCATTCCCCTTTCCCTTCAGATCTAGAGGAGTCAGAACAAGACAAAAGACGAGGAAAGAACCAAACTTCCAAAATAGCATTGCACCACGTTATTAATAGTGCCACCCTAAGAGCAATGACAGCCCTGGAAACAGCGCTTCTGTCTCTACCGAAACTCCCCAGGCTTTACGGTGAATTTGAACCTTCCTTTTCTAAAGAGAAAAACATCACGACTGATTAAGATTTGATATTTGTCCTCTACTAGCCCTCAAGCACACTCACGTCCTACTTAAAGCTGCAGACACCTCAGCAGCAGAAACAAACCTCCTCTCCCTGCAATTTTCTCCAAAGAACCAAGATGTCATTGGCCGCCCCTCTGCCTTCTCACGGGTACATCAGTTCCCAATGTGTCCTGCCTTTGCAGCAGGAACCGATCCATTATATTTGAAATGAGAATTACAACAAAATTACACTTGTATGGATGTCTCAATGAGCACCATCAGAACCAGCGCACCATCAGAACCTTGCTTTGAAATAACGAATGCGATTTTTCAAAGATCGCTTTAAAGTAGGTTCCCTGAAAGTTAATCTAGACAGCACATCCATCCTGGGGGAAACAGAGAAGTTTTCACATCTGTGGCCACAATTTAAAAAACCCACGTCAGCGAATGTAATGTCATTATTCTCATCCTAAGACACCTCAAAGGGAAACGCATGTTCTGACTTCTGCGTGCAATCTGCCCTGGGCCAAGCTCATCCTCCTCCTGCATTCCCCACCCAGTCCGCCTCTTTCTCAGCCTTTCCCCTTTTCCAATGAAATCACCATTTGCTAATCGCAGGCTTGGTGGCACTTTGACTCTTACTCTTTCTCCATTTAGTCACCAATGCTGTTTGCAGCTTACCAAAACTGTACCTTCCCCTGAATTCCTACTGCTTCCTCTCTCTTCCTCTCGACCTCTCGTTTCCCAGTTTATTAAATACAATTTTTGTCCGTGGACTAGGGAGAGGCCCGGAAAAGAACTGTATGTTGACATCTTCGCCTACCGCCTTTCTCCATCCCAATCTCTCCTGAATACACCCGACTACCTCATTTTCATACACTTATTCTCCTTCCTGACCAGCAATGGTTCGCTTCTGCCAAGCCACAAACCCAGACTTTATTGACCCAAAAATGTCCAAGCACCGAGGAGACTCAGGGAGAAGACAGGTTTATTGGCCTAAAGGAGCTTTTGCTCTTTTTGGAGCCAGGACTTAACACACCAGACGTAGCTAGAACACACATCCCAGGAAAGTGCAACACACCCACCCACCCACACACACTCACATTCAGACTATGAGAGTAGAGTGAATAAGGGATCGCTGGGGTGGATCAGAAGGCTTGCAGTAATTTGAAGGGAGAAGCAAAGGTTGATGGAAGTCCAGCAGTGATATGCTGTGGACTTGAATAGTGACACCGGTTTGGAGAGCAAGCAGAGAGAGTTCTAGGGAGACCAAGTGCGGCCAGTATGTACTCCATGCGGCAGGCCATGTGGGGTCCTTGGATGGGACTTACGATGAGAAGAGAAGTCGGAGGAAGATGAACCGGGGTCCTCTTCCTGGCTACAAGGATCTTGGGGCAGCAATTCAGCTCTGAAGTCACGGCCCTCTTTTTAAGTGTGTGAGCTGAGCAGACTCATCTGGTCATAGTTCATTCATTCACCCCACTGATATTCATTGAACACCTACCACAGCATGAGGGGCATATTGGTTTAAAGAATAATAAGTGAGGTCTTAGCTATGTTGATAATAGTTTGGAAATGTTCAGGTATTAGTTTATTTTGGTTAAATATCTTATAGGTTGCTGAGTATCTGGTGAACTGTAAAGAGAGTTGAAAATGGAAACAAAGAAGTGCTATTATTCATCTGCATGCTAACCATAGCTTTAATGCTAAAACAAATGTATTTCCCAAGTTTCTATTTTTCCCCAGATTCATTATGTTTTCTGTTGTGAATATAGTAGATACACTTGATTATTGAGGACTCCATTGCCATTTATGAAATGAACTATTACAGTTTCCTATGTAACCTATTGAATGATTAGAAATCCCCTTTAGATATCTGTTCCTTTATTATAGCAATTCTACAGAATAAACCCTCTGTATCTTTAGAAATGCCTCCTCAGCTGATATTCCATTCAGTTCCAAAAAGTAAGGCACAATGATCTCCTTCACAGATTCATTCATTGATTCCTCCATCTGACACCTACATACTGAACTCCTACTTCAGGTACTAACAATTCAATGATGAGTTAAACAGACACTCGCCTGCCCTACTGGAGCTTCCACCGTGCCTGGTTCCGAAGCTTTCTTTCTATCGCACTATACAGCCGTCCTACTCTTGGGTTTACAAACATCCAAAGAGATCAGCTGTTATGTGGTACGTAGTCTAAGATGAATGTGCTCAGTTCTGAAAGGTTCACACCGGGCTCAGCTGACAGGTAGCACTTGCTGGCCTGAGGGATGTATGTCAGGCAGAGAAGCCTTAGGAGAGCTGGGAAAGCGGCCAACGCACACAGGTGAGCGGATCACAAGGAAGCACAGCTCACACAGGCTGGAGCGGAAGGGGTGTGACACGGTGGATGTTGGGACAGGGCAGGAGAGAGGCAAATGAGACAGGAGCTGAAGCTGGAAGGACAGGAAGGGAAAGACTCTGATGGGCTTTGCCTTGTGTACTGACTAGAGAATTTGTGTATTATTGTATTAGAAACAGGGAGTTGCTCTATGGTTTTAAGCAAATGAATGACAAGGTTGCAGATGTATTTTTTAAAATTGATTTCAGAGAGGAAGGGAGGGAGACAGAGGTAGAAACATCAATGATGAGAATCACTGATGGGCTGCGAACTGCACAGCCCCCACTGGGATCGAGACCACAACCGGGGCCTGTGCCCTGACCGGGCATCAAACTGTGCCCTCCTGGTTCATAGGTTGATGCTCTTCCACTGAGCCACACCGGCCGGGCCATGTCTGCTCTTCCACT
>NW_006297021.1:4658444-4671720 GCF_000327345.1 Myotis davidii | reverse complement strand
TTTGGAGGGAGAGATAGAAACATCAATGATGAGAGAGAATCATTGATCAGCTGCCTCCTGCACACCCCATACTGGGGATTGAGCCCACAACCTAGGCATGTTCCCTGACTGGGAATCGAACTGTGACCTCCTGGTTCATAGGTCAATGCTCAACTACTGAGTCATGCTGACCGGGCAGTTGCAGATGTATTTATGAAGATTTCTCTGGCTATAGCATGGAGGATGGATGTATGGATGTGTGTGTGTGTGTGTATGTGTGTGTGTGTGTGTGTTGTTGTGTTTGGGTCAGTGGTGGGTGATGAGATTTAGTAGCTATCTGCAGTACTGCATTGAGTACATAATTGAAAGCCCTGGTAATGGGGATAAAATTGTCGGGTCAGATTCAAGAGATAATTAAGAAGCAGAATATATCGATTACCGTTAGCAACAGATTAAATGGAGGGTAGGGTGAAAGAGAGGGATATGCAAAGAATTTTAAAAATATTTTCAGAAATATCTTTCATATTTTAAAATTACTTAAAAGTCATGAGACATCATCGGGTTAACCCTATTTGCCTCTAACTGCTCTAATTATTATGGAAATCTATACAGGATTGATTTAAATTTCTATTAAAATGTGGCCATTGAAAAACTTTTTTTCTCACCAGTGCATTGTAGTGTTTGTATTGCCTTTTGAATTACAAAGTCTATCTTTATTTGTAACCCTCCACAGCACTGAGTGAATACTTAACACAAAAGGCTCTCTAAAGCAAATCCTTTTCATCTCATCCAACATTCAAGGTGCTTTTCCATGCAAGCTACTCATACTAAAACTAGATGAAGCAGTGTAAGGAAAAAGGAACATTCTGGAAGGCAGCTATGCTCACCACTATACCACCAACGCCAACAAGGAACATTCTGGGAGAGAGAAATTTGGGATTGATGGGAACCAATCTGACTTCTTAAAACAGCCCACAAGGTGGCAGGGAGAGAGAACGCAAACGTTTACCCAAAAGAACGAAATAAACATAAAATTGCTGAGCAAGTATCTTGTAGATTTTCTGAACCTTGTCCGAAACATAAGCCCCGGTGCACTCTTATTTAAACTCTTGCTTGTTCATTTGTTGCTTTCAGTTTTATCTCCCACAGGAGCGAAATCATAGTATTCTCAACTTTTTCCGTCTGACTTATTTCGCTTAGCATGATGTTCTCAAGGTCACACATAGCGACGTTCCATTCTTCCTTATGGCTGAGTAGTATTCCACTGTGTACATGTACCACATCTTCTTCATCCAATCTATCGAAGGGCATTTCAGTTATTTCCATGTCCTGCACACTGTGAAACATGCTGCAATGAGTAGGGTTGCATATATCTTTACAAATAAATGTTTTCAGGTGTTTTGGGTAGAAACCCAGAAGAGGGGCTGCTGGGTCATATGTTAACTCTAGTCTTAATTTTTTGAGGCACCTTCATACTGTTCTTCATAGGGACTGTACCAGTACATTCCTACCAGCAGTGAAAGGGAAGGGGATGGGGGTTAGCAAAGGGTAAAGGGGTCGAATCCATGGAGACAGAGAAAGATCTGGCTTTGGGTGGTGAACACACAATGCAATAGAGAGATGATATATCATAGAATTATGCACTTGACACCTGTATAATTTCATTAACCAATGCCACGCCAATAAATTTAATACAAAGTAAAGTTGAATTCTGCTTAGAGTGATGTGTCACCACACCCTGAAAATGAGAATAACTGAGCACAGCCTCAACTCTTCCCGGGATGCTCAACTCACAGACATTGTAGATAAAAAAGAAAGGAAAGCACAGAAAGGTCGATTTTTCAACCTTATCAAAATCAAAAAAGACGTATTCTTTAACTGATTACTATTCCTGTTTAGAAATGAGAACTTAGGGTAGAAAGTCCATGCTATTTCTTCCTTTACTACGGTGCTCTGTCTAAAAAAGATTTTTTTCTAAAATAAATAACTTTAATGTATTTTGATTTCCCCAGAGAAACTTGACACCAAGCACTGCTTTGCAGAATATTTAAAACAAATGATAGTGTATGTGTAAACTTCACATATAAATACACATGCAAATCAGGAACATTTTGCAGATGGAGGTAAGCTGCAAATTAAAACTTTCTAAATATAGAATTAGCTTTTAATATTTTTTTTCTGGAAGGGAACAGGAGATAGACTTTCAAAAGCTCATGTCTCTTTTTAAATGAGAGGCCTGGGAACTTCAAGTTTACAGCTGGCTGTGTTTGTAAATAGTTTCCAGTGAACAAGCCCACGCCCATTCCTTTCTTTGTTTGATGGCTTTTGCTCAACAACAATGGATCTGAGTGGTTGCCAACAGATGCCCCACTCCCCAACCAAAAGCCTCAACTATGACCATCTGGCCTTCTAAGAAAAAGTCCGCCAAACAGTAATTTTTTTAACTGGAATTTTGGAGAAAATTCCACGCAGATTCACATGCAGCTTTAAGAAATCGTAACAGATACGTATGGACCCTTCCACTCAGTTCCCCCCAAGGTAAAGTTCATGTTGGCTTCAAGTATGGCAGAAACTGGGGAGAAACCTGCAGAAAGACCCTCAGGTTTAGGCCCAAACGCAAAAATCATTTTTTTGAAAAGGAGATACGTGCTGTGTCTGTGAGCTGAGTGCACTGTGTTACCATCTGAAATTGCATCTAGAGACCACGTGGGAGGGAGGTGTGCAGAGCACAGGGTGGGAGTGGGGGTGGGGGCGGGGAGTGAAGAGAACAGAAAGAGCAGCGAAACTCACCCAATGAGGCGTATTCCTAGGCTGTCACCTAAAATTCAAGCTTTAACTATAAGTACCATTTGAAATCACTATCAGAAAGGCACAAATAATATATTCCACTATGTGTTCAACTTGAGTTTAAAATATAGAAAAAATAGCACCTATAAATGGCTAAATAAAATGCTTTAGCACTGAAAATAATTCTTGTATAGTGGTTCAGAAGAATTCATTTGCTTAAAGATGTTTTCTTAATTAATTAATGAAGTAAGTAAGTAAAAGCTTCTTCAATAGTTTAGTCAAGACAACAATAAATAACTGCATGAGGTAACGCGCATGGAATTAAAACAAGCCATAAGTAAAGTCTTCCTGTGAGTATCCTGTCTGGAATAAAGTGGAGAATAAATAAATGAATAAATAAACAGCAAGTAATAAAGCAGCGGAAAACTGCCATTGTGATCAGAGCAGAAAGGCACTGTTATGGGAATCAAGTTGGCATGACCAGGTATCTCGAAAGACCGAAAGAAGGCATTGGAAAGATCACCAAACTAAATGGTCACGTTTGTTGGAATTAAAATGTATGGGATGTTGGGTAAATGATGAGAAAGCATTTTGAGTCACAAATGGAGAAAGCAGCGTGTTGAAGAAATATGTCTTTTGTGAATTAAAATATTTTTCTATGCTTGAGATGATATAGAAAACACCTGAGCTGAAGACCTTTAAGAAGAATTCATTTTAGTTGCTGGTAGTATTTTATTAATAGTTAACCTATTTATTTTTTATTCCTGAGCAACAAGATATATGTTTTCAGCTCTGAAACATAACAACAAATACTGACGAATGTGAAAGAATGTCTTCTGAAGTAAAATCATTTCAATGATGTGTGAAATATGAATCTCAATATTTTCCTTTTTAATAAATAAATATTATGGCATGGGAATATCTGGAAGTGAACTATACATAAACTTTCTTTTAAATATTAAAAGAAACTTAATATTTCTTTTAATATTTCACAAAAAAATTTCAATTCTGATCCTATATCTGTTTTGCTAGTACTCATCCCAAATCCTTGAGAAAGTCCTCAAGGGGTTTTAATGGATACACTGCGTTGAAGTCATAAATATTTGTGGCATTCATTCAGTGTAGAAACTAGGCTAAGACACAAATATAATGTATTTTCAATATTTCTTTGCTTTATCTCACTGCTTCTTTTATAAGTAGTTGTTTCTGTTGGTGTCTCCCAGAATTCCATCATTATTTTCTCGTGATTCTCTGTTAAAATATGATTGAGAACAAAAAGTGTGAACCAAAATTAAAAACAACTTTTACGAATGGGAAAAAAAATATGATTGAGAGACTTGATTCCCATGTCAAAATGCTTACTTAAATGTTTACTCAGAGGAATATACTTAAAAACTTGCCAAAACACTGTGTAGAAATCTCTTCAAAATTAATATTCTAAGTTGATTTGATAAATGTGTGATGTCATGATCAGAAGTAAGTCCAGTTCATTTGGGTGCACACATTAGTGGCTATATTCCCCAAAGTCTCACTATCTGGTGGTCCTACTACGCAAATCTCAGCAATACTGAGATGCAAAACCTGAGCCAGGTCTGGGTCCTGGTCGGCATTAGACCTCAGAGTCTCACTAGGAAATTCCTAAGGCAGAAGATGTGGATGAACAGCTACTACCTCGGGGGAATTTCAAGGAGAATGAAACTCAACGAAACAATGTCTAGCACAATTTGTAACTGATAGCAGATGCTCGAGAAGTGATTGTTTATGAAATTACTGTTTGAACTACTCAGAATCAGGAAAGCCCTAGAACAGAGCAGGACTAATGAAGCCCTTATTATCCCCATCATGGCCATTCCCACCCTAGGTCTGTGACCTTAACAGGAGATTATATATATATATATATATATATGTATATATGTATATATCATATACATATATATACATACACATATATATCTACATATATATATGTGTATGTATATATATGTATGTATATATATGTGTGTGTGTGTGTGTGTGTGTGTGTATGTATATATATATTAAAAGCTCATATATATAGTGCTCTTGGCCCCTAACAAGGCCCTAAACATTTCTCAAAACCCTGGATCAGGTAGTTACCAACAATGAATTTGAGACTGTGAATTTAAGCTTCTTCAACAAACCTAGGGCCAACTATTTCTTCTGTCTTTTAAAGTCAAAGAAGTTTCTTTAACCTGAATACTTCTAATTTATTTATTTTTGCTGTTGTTATTTTGTTTTGTTTGTTAATCCTCACCTGAGGATACTTTTCCATTGATTTTTAGAGAGAGTGGAAGGGGAGGAGGGAAAGACACAGAGAGAGAAACAACGATGTGAGAGAGACACATTTTGGGCCCTGACTGTGCCTATAACCAAGGTATGTGCCCTTGGCCAGAATCAAACCTGGGACCCTTCAGTCCTCAGGCCGATGCTCTATCCATCGAGCCAAACCAGCCAGGGCTAACTTGGTTTTGGATTTAGCTCTAAATAGTAGTAACTGAAATATCGGTTTGGTAAAATTTAGGGAGAACCATAGGTCACTGAAAATAGGTACATCCATCTGCAAATCAGTAGGTTTCTCTACACGATGTCATTGAGGTCACCTCCACTGTAGGAAGTACTCAAGGGAGGTGTGGTTCTGTAGGTACTAACCACTAACTCAAGGGAGACCTGGGCCCGAGAGGACCGCGGCGGCTGCTAGAAGTGGCTCCGCACTGAAGGATTCTATTGCCATCGCTGGCATTTTAATAGATGCTCCTTCAGACCGACAGCCGCTTATGTGTGGCTGAAAAGACAATGTGAAAGATAAGCAACTGTCTCTACAACAGTGTTCTTTCTCGCGGTAAGACTAATCTTTGGCTGTTTGTAAAATGTGCTTTTGCACGCAAATCTGCCACTCACTCCCGAGTCGTCGGAAGTCTTTGTTTGAAAATGGGTCATATCATCCCTAATTGCCCTGTGCCGGAATGGTCTTCGGTTTGGGTTTCAGAGCAATTTGTAATTATGTCACATTGTTTGAAATTTTGCAGTCTGGTGCGTTAATAATATACATCGGGGAAAGTCTTCTTAAAGTGCTCATACCAGTGGTTTCGTACATAGTCGTTCTCTGGTGGAAATGTATATTGTCTGCCACATAGATCATATTACCAAAATGCATTATCAGGAAACATCTAACTCAAGTAACTAGAATTCTCAGTTAACTGGGATTGTTTTTCTATCCTTCAAATTTTTAAAGAGAAGAAAATGTAGTATGAAGTATAAGTGTTAAAAAGAACATTAATTAGGTGCAGGTCCTTGTGATAACAGATTCATCTTCATAGCCTGTATGTTTACCTCTAAGATCATAATAAGCATTATGATCTTAAATGCTTCTTATTACCATGTAATATAGGCAGTGTCCTTTACATGTATTTGTTTGAGCTGTTTGTATAAAACAGTACAGGTTTTGTAATCTTGCCCTGAGTTAAGATTCAACCCCCGCCAGCCCCATCCCCGCCAATGAATCTTGCCATTTCTGATACAGTAGGTCCTCGGGTTACGTCAGAGATCCTGTCCTACGACACAACGCGATTTTCCTAAGTCGGAACACGCCTACAGAAGCACCTACGTCACTCACATGGAGCACATACACAGCAGTAATGAAGTGACACAGTAAAAAAAATTTAAAAGAAAGATAACAATTCCTGACCTTTACTTGTGGTAAGTAAATAATCAAAAACATAAAGTACATATGTACATGTTGAAATGACCGAACTTTTCTTTTTTTAGTAAATAAATGGGAGATGGCGACGTAACCTGAGGACTGTAACTGTATTCCGGTGTAATATAGGCAGTGTCCTTTACATGTATTTGTTTGAGCTGTTTGTATAAAACAGTACAGGTTTTGTAATCTTGCCCTGAGTTAAGATTCAACCCCCGCCAGCCCCATCCCCGCCAATGAATCTTGCCATTTCTGATACAGTAGGTCCTCGGGTTACGTCAGAGATCCTGTCCTACGACACAACGCGATTTTCCTAAGTCGGAACACGCCTACAGAAGCACCTACGTCACTCACATGGAGCACATACACAGCAGTAATGAAGTGACACAGTAAAAAAAATTTAAAAGAAAGATAACAATTCCTGACCTTTACTTGTGGTAAGTAAATAATAAAAAACATAAAGTACATATGTACATGTTGAAATGACCGAACTTTTCTTTTTTTAGTAAATAAATGGGAGATGGCGACGTAACCTGAGGACTGTAACTGTATTCCGGGTTCATCTGTCAGTTCTTACAACAAACTCCAACCGTGGTACATGACCCTCTCCCAAAGGACTCAGGATACGCACCCCTGTCACTACTTACAGAACCCAATGATCCCCTGCTCATTGACCATTCCCAGTTTTTAAAGGCACTCAGAACCAGCACTGCTGTAGGCTTCAATCCTAGGTCAACCGCCTTCTAGCTGACTGACCTTTGACAAAGTCAATCACCTCTCTGGGTCTTACGTTTGCAGGCAGACAATAAAGTGATGGAGTGTATGACAGGTGGGCGATTCGGAACTCAATACGTGGCTGTACTCTCCTCCTAAACCACTTTCAAATCTGCTCCTTCTCTCCTGTGTTTCCTCTGATGTGGTATGTGACGTCCCACCCCAACCGGCATCGTTCGTGATAAATCTTAGAGCAACCTTTGCCTCCTCCCCTCGGTAAGCTCCACCCACCAGATGGAACCACTGACCGAGGCCAGTCAACTCTGCCCGAAGAAACAACTCTGCCTTTTACTGCTCCTCTTTCCTATCGTCACTGTCTGCATCCAGGCACACAGCACTGTTGGATGAATGGCAGTAGTTTAACTTACCGTCATGCCTCAAGCCCAGCATGACTCAGAGAACTATAAGGTGAGCCATATACACAATCTACAGTTTCCCAGTAGTCAGAGAAGGCACAGGGAAACAAGGGGGGTCAATATTAATAACAGTTTGTTACTGCCTGCCCTTTCTCTACGTAGTAAAATCCAAACTATCCTGCAGGGCAAAGTCCAAACCTCCCCTCTCCTGAGAAGACTTCCAGGAAGACACAAATACCCCAGAGCCCAACGGCCTTTCTGACTTCCTAACCAGCAGTCACCTAAGTCCTTGGCCCTTAATCACAGACTCCTGCTGACTGGTGCCCTGCTGCAGTCACACTGCCTGCCAGGCCAGGCCTCCCTTCTGCTCCCTGGCGCTTCTGTTGGGTCTTACCGACTTCTTGCCACTTCCCTCAGGGAGCTGGTCTGGGCCTCCTCTCATCTCCCAATCTGATCGCTCCCACATCAAGCTCAGGAAACGGCTTTGGTAGCTTAAGATGTGAGTTCTCGCCCTTTTCTTCCCGCTGATCCCGGAATCTCACCATAGATGCTCACACATTTTCACTATGAATGTTTTCATTGAGGTATAATTTGCATAAAGGACACGGATCTTACGTGCTGAGTTTGAGGGTTCTGGCCATTGTGCACACCACCTAACTACCACTCAAAACCAGACAGCAAGCATGACCTTCACCTTCACCCGGAAAGCTCCCTGTGCCCTTTGCCCCTTCCAAAGGATTCTCTTCTTCCTTCCCCACCCCGACTCCAGGCTGTGTCTTCATGTGAATGGGTCATGTAGTGTGCATCATACAGTGTGCACTCTTCCATGCCTGCCTTCCTTTGCTTAACATAATGTTTCTGAGATGCAGTTACAGTGTTGTGACTAGCAGCGGTTTGCCCTTCTTTATTGTTTAATAATATTCCGCTGTATGCATGTACCACAACCAATGTCTGAGTCGTTTCCAATGTTAGGCTATGATGTGTGAGGCTGTAAACATTTTTGAACAAGTCTTCTTGAATATATGTTTCCCTATCTTTTTTAGTAAATTCCCGGATTACGGGATCATAGGTGCTGAACTTTATAAACAGCTGTTCTCTAAGGTGTCTGACCCATACGATCCTCATCAGCAGGGACCACGGAGGAACATGAGAGCTCCGGTTTTTACAACCTTCCCCATATCTGGTGTTGTTCATCTCTTTGATTCTGGGGGGTAAGATTACTCAGACTTCCTCGGTCTTCTCAAACCCCTAACAGCTCCAAACAGGCAGCCTGCTCGCTCGCTCTCCTTCTATTCCTGATCTGAGCTTCTCCAACCTCCTTGCAGACACCTCTTTCCTAATGGTTCCCTCTCTCCCACAGCTCGGATGCTCCTCTCCCCTGATCCTTGCCTTCCAAATCCCCGTGTTGAGCTTTTAATATGGTGAGGGGTAAAGGCCAAATCAGGGAGATGCATTGGGTGCTGGTGTGATCATGCAGGAGAGGGTGACGTGGCTCGCCTGAGCATGACTCACAGTGGAGGTGGCGAACAGCGCTCAATTCCGAATGGAGAGAAGGCGGAGCTGATAGGACCTGCTGGTGAGTTAGATGCACACAACTCTCATTGCTACACCTACAGCCTATCCCCTTTCCCAATCTCTATTGCCCACTTCTAACATGGATCAGACTGAAGGTCTGCTTCATTTCTTTCATACATTCTTTAGGGGGAAAAAACCCCTCCTCATAGTGAAGAAGAACATGGCTTTTCTAAGTCTTAAAATATGCCACTACATGTACCAATAAATTTAATCTGCTCACCTGATAAATTCTTTATAGTGATGTACTATAAAGAAGATCCGTGTCCAGGTAAGCAGTTTATTGGGCATCTACTATAAAGGGAGTTCAAAGACATTTTGGCATCCACTTTGGAGAAAATAGCTTTAGATGTAAGATTTGTGAATTGTGCAGACATGAAAGCATATTCCAAGAGAACATATCTTTCCACATCCACACTGACACTCGGGGTGCTAACTTCACAGGGAGAGGACCGCTGTGCAAATGCAAGGGCTCCGGGGTCTGAACACTGTTGCCAGGTGACACCGTCCATTACGATCCGGGAGAAAGAAACAACACACATAACCCCCGCATGATAACTCGGCGCTGTGATCTACGTGCAAGCAGGCAGGGTTTGATTTTCATATTCAGTCACTTAGAGGGGCCAAAGCTGTACGCCTTGGTTTTGCGTTGCTCATCCTGAGCCACGTGGTATGTATGCCGGGGCCAGACTCCACCCCACGGCTACAGGAAGTCCTGAAGCCAAGAGCAGAGAGCGAACCCTCCACACGGTGAAAGCCATCGATGAGGACGCACAGCTGTTGGCAAATGTGTCTCTGGCGACACGACCAAATCATGTTCCGAACAGAAAACCTGTTCCCTTTTCTGAATTGTTTTCCACCAACTCTGGACATCACAGCGATGGTGAAATCCTTTTTAAAATGCATTTTTTTGGATGTCAGATCATGATAACTCGGCGCTGTGATCTACGTGCAAGCAGGCAGGGTTTGATTTTCATATTCAGTCACTTAGAGGGGCCAAAGCTGTACGCCTTGGTTTTGCGTTGCTCATCCTGAGCCACGTGGTATGTATGCCGGGGCCAGACTCCACCCCACGGCTACAGGAAGTCCTGAAGCCAAGAGCAGAGAGCGAACCCTCCACACGGTGAAAGCCATCGATGAGGACGCACAGCTGTTGGCAAATGTGTCTCTGGCGACACGATCAAATCGTGTTCCGAACAGAAAACCTGTTCCCTTTTCTGAATTGTTTTCCACCAACTCTGGACATCACAGCGATGGTGAAATCCTTTTTAAAATGCATTTTTTTGGATGTCAGATAGGAAGGGAGAGGGAGAAAAAGATAGGAACATCAACGATGAGAGAGCATCACTGGTCGGCTGCCACCTGCATGTCCCACACAGGGGATCGAGCCTGCAACCTGGGCATGTGCCCTGACCGGGAATCGAACCTCTTGGTTCAACCACTGAGCCGCACCGGCCGGGCGTGACAGAGGAATCTTCCGCAATCGAAGTGACAAGCGCAGGCATGCGCGAAGGCCAAGGCAAAGAGCGCTGGGTGTCTTGGCACCCACCCACGCCACCCACAACTGGGAGCAGAGGTTATTCCCGGAGGCACCCTGACACCAGAGACAGACACGCTACCTGACCTTCCACAGGACACTTCAGAAGCAACATAACCAAGTGAGGAATGCTTCAACAACAGTGGCCGACCGACCGAGTACTCGCCTCCTTTGATCAGGGTGGTGGAACGGCGCAGCGAATCCTCTGCGAGCTACTGAAATATGCAGTCATTAAGGGCCTTCAGGTTTACTTTCACAGCTGGGCTGAAGTTGAAAGGAAGACAGCAATTCAATCCTACATGCTAATGATTATTTAACAGATGTGAGACCCCCCTCCACTCCCCCCTCCGTAATGCACGCCAAGAAGCATTTTCTGCAAGGCGGGGTGCTCGAGCTGCCTAATCCATTTATGTCCGCAGGCAGGAGATGCGCTTTCCGAGTGTCTCACTTCATACAGTCATCTGTTCGCTGGAAAGGGCACGAGAACACCAGACACTGTGATTTAAGGCAGAAAGTTTGACAGCACTTTGGGAAATGACCAGTGGTATTGAGGGGCACCGATTTCAAAGGTGCATAGTAATTTAAAATCATTTCTTGGGATATTTGGCTTCATAGTTTTCTTTTAAACATTCTACTGCTGAATAAGCAACATAACTGCAACACTACATTATACCCTTAGAGTGGACTTAAAATAGCTGCTCCTGAACAGTAATTATAAGAAATTCAACTACAGCAAGTTTTGATTATTTGTGATAATTGGATGTGGGTATGATTAAAAGTCACATATAATTTAATTTGTAGCTTCAGTCTTCACAGCTGATACACTTATCAGAAAATAATTAACTGACTTATTACTTCCCCAGCTATTTTTGGTTTTATTATCTTGGAGGTAAAAAAAAAAAAGTCTAGACAGTAAGAAAAATAAGCAAAGGTAGGTAGTAATCAAGACTATAATTTCACCAGGAATATCTCTTACAACTTAGTCTTATTGCACTAGGGTGTGCACTTTATAAATTGTGCAATATAGTGCTTTTACTAATAATTTATTAGCATTATTTACTAATGATTAATATAGTAACATATATTTTACTAATGAACATGTTAACAAAGCCTTATTGCTTTATTCTAGAGACGGCCTTATTATATATGAACACTAATGAAAGTGGAAATTGTCGCACACTGTGGGTAAAAACTCCAACCAAACCAGAAATATTTCATATATAGGAGATAAATAAGACCGTACATATTCAAGTAAGACATTTATATTGTAGCGTGGGGATGTGCTGTCCAAAAACAACAGATAGGAAAGCAAAGAGAGGGAAGGAACCTGCGGATTTACAAATTACCCCGGCAGAGGAATACCTGGCATCTCCGTGAAGCTAAAAAGCAGAGGAGCAGGTGTTACATCACCACAGGAGTTGCTGCGGATCACCTGCCAGATGGAGGGAATGCAGTGACACTTCCCTTTACAGATGACAAACCCGGGACCCAAGCCATACTGTGGCGACAGGACAGGGACCACTCAATTCACTCCCCAAACACATCGGTACTGTATGGTTATTTTTGTTGAGAGATTGTCATCTAAAAGGAAGAATGGACTCATCTTGGGTGGAAGTTAAAGGGAAACCCTGGGCAGAGCAATCAGAAGGAAGCTTCTAACACTTTAAACTGGCTAAACACAGGACAAGCAGCCCCATCCGGTAGCGAATCTCGATCGAGCTGCTGGAGACCAGGCTGAGAGATCAAACACCCGGGATCCCCGGACAAGAGGCCTGAGCTGTGGGAGGAGCTCCTATGAGCACAGGCTCCCAGCAACGCTTCAGGAGCAGCTCCGGGGGGAGGAATGTGCTAGAGCAGAATGAAGAGCAGGGAAGAGGCGATGGATGGCGGCAGCTGAAACATGGAGCCGCGGAGACCAGAACGGAGAGGCTCCGCTGGGAATGAAAGGATGGACACGAGCTGTTTCCACGGAAACATCCATCTACAAAATGACCTGGGGATGCTTTTTAATCAACAAGGGCTTACAGAGACACTAGGTGTTAGAAGACCCTTTTAATAGCTTCTTTCCTAGCACATGCCTGACACAGGGAAGACGTGCATTACGTTTGCCCCCCACTTTTTCCGACTTGTCCAAGATTAAGGATAATTGTAATTCGCGTGAATGAACTCATTCCTTCGTCAGTCCAATGGCCCTCCCTGATTTTGTCTCACTTTTCCCTTTCCCATGCATTCCATCAGCCAGTGTCCTGCTGGACTGAGCACCCTCTTCCTGGCCCGTGCCTTGCGGACAGCTGCCCTCCTGCTGTGTCCTCACTCGGCAGAGAGCGCTGGTGTCTGTCCTTGTTATAAGAACACTAACGTCATCATGAGAAATCCCCCCTCAGGACCCCATCTAAACCTCAACATCCCCCAAGCCTCACTGCAAATACCCTAACCGGGAGTTAGGGCTCCATCAGGCACTCAGAGGGTGACGTTCATTTACCCCTACTTCCTAGGCTGGGATTAGAAAACGGATAAGATTTGGCTATTTGAATGTGGTGGGTAGGGGGGTGGGGG
>NW_006297021.1:4648865-4653649 GCF_000327345.1 Myotis davidii | reverse complement strand
GATTCAATCCTACATGCTAATGATTATTTAACAGATGTGAGACCCCCCTCCACTCCCCCCTCCGTAATGCACGCCAAGAAGCATTTTCTGCAAGGCGGGGTGCTCGAGCTGCCTAATCCATTTATGTCCGCAGGCAGGAGATGCGCTTTCCGAGTGTCTCACTTCATACAGTCATCTGTTCGCTGGAAAGGGCACGAGAACACCAGACACTGTGATTTAAGGCAGAAAGTTTGACAGCACTTTGGGAAATGACCAGTGGTATTGAGGGGCACCGATTTCAAAGGTGCATAGTAATTTAAAATCATTTCTTGGGATATTTGGCTTCATAGTTTTCTTTTAAACATTCTACTGCTGAATAAGCAACATAACTGCAACACTACATTATACCCTTAGAGTGGACTTAAAATAGCTGCTCCTGAACAGTAATTATAAGAAATTCAACTACAGCAAGTTTTGATTATTTGTGATAATTGGATGTGGGTATGATTAAAAGTCACATATAATTTAATTTGTAGCTTCAGTCTTCACAGCTGATACACTTATCAGAAAATAATTAACTGACTTATTACTTCCCCAGCTATTTTTGGTTTTATTATCTTGGAGGTAAAAAAAAAAAAGTCTAGACAGTAAGAAAAATAAGCAAAGGTAGGTAGTAATCAAGACTATAATTTCACCAGGAATATCTCTTACAACTTAGTCTTATTGCACTAGGGTGTGCACTTTATAAATTGTGCAATATAGTGCTTTTACTAATAATTTATTAGCATTATTTTACTAATGATAATATAGTAACATATATTTTACTAATGAACATGTTAACAAAGCCTTATTGCTTTATTCTAGAGACGGCCTTATTATATATGAACACTAATGAAAGTGGAAATTGTCGCACACTGTGGGTAAAAACTCCAACCAAACCAGAAATATTTCATATATAGGAGATAAATAAGACCGTACATATTCAAGTAAGACATTTATATTGTAGCGTGGGGATGTGCTGTCCAAAAACAACAGATAGGAAAGCAAAGAGAGGGAAGGAACCTGCGGATTTACAAATTACCCCGGCAGAGGAATACCTGGCATCTCCGTGAAGCTAAAAAGCAGAGGAGCAGGTGTTACATCACCACAGGAGTTGCTGCGGATCACCTGCCAGATGGAGGGAATGCAGTGACACTTCCCTTTACAGATGACAAACCCGGGACCCAAGCCATACTGTGGCGACAGGACAGGGACCACTCAATTCACTCCCCAAACACATCGGTACTGTATGGTTATTTTTGTTGAGAGATTGTCATCTAAAAGGAAGAATGGACTCATCTTGGGTGGAAGTTAAAGGGAAACCCTGGGCAGAGCAATCAGAAGGAAGCTTCTAACACTTTAAACTGGCTAAACACAGGACAAGCAGCCCCATCCGGTAGCGAATCTCGATCGAGCTGCTGGAGACCAGGCTGAGAGATCAAACACCCGGGATCCCCGGACAAGAGGCCTGAGCTGTGGGAGGAGCTCCTATGAGCACAGGCTCCCAGCAACGCTTCAGGAGCAGCTCCGGGGGGAGGAATGTGCTAGAGCAGAATGAAGAGCAGGGAAGAGGCGATGGATGGCGGCAGCTGAAACATGGAGCCGCGGAGACCAGAACGGAGAGGCTCCGCTGGGAATGAAAGGATGGACACGAGCTGTTTCCACGGAAACATCCATCTACAAAATGACCTGGGGATGCTTTTTAATCAACAAGGGCTTACAGAGACACTAGGTGTTAGAAGACCCTTTTAATAGCTTCTTTCCTAGCACATGCCTGACACAGGGAAGACGTGCATTACGTTTGCCCCCCACTTTTTCCGACTTGTCCAAGATTAAGGATAATTGTAATTCGTGTGAATGAACTCATTCCTTCGTCAGTCCAATGGCCCTCCCTGATTTTGTCTCACTTTTCCCTTTCCCATGCATTCCATCAGCCAGTGTCCTGCTGGACTGAGCACCCTCTTCCTGGCCCGTGCCTTGCGGACAGCTGCCCTCCTGCTGTGTCCTCACTCGGCAGAGAGCGCTGGTGTCTGTCCTTGTTATAAGAACACTAACGTCATCATGAGAAATCCCCCCTCAGGACCCCATCTAAACCTCAACATCCCCCAAGCCTCACTGCAAATACCCTAACCGGGAGTTAGGGCTCCATCAGGCACTCAGAGGGTGACGTTCATTTACCCCTACTTCCTAGGCTGGGATTAGAAAACGGATAAGATTTGGCTATTTGAATGTGGTGGGTAGGGGGGTGGGGGAGGGGTGTGTGTGTGTGTCTCAAAAGTTAAAGCTTATTTTATTTTGAACAATAAAGACAGTTGTGTTTCTTCTATAGCCTCACTTTGCCCACACAATACACATATATTCTTGGAAGGCAAACGATCTTCTAACTTAGTTTGGCAAATTGCTTTGTAACCCACTCCACACAGAACATAGGTGTCCTTCCAAGTTAGTGTGCATACACACGCGCGCGCACACACACACACACGTGCGCACGTACACACGCTTGTTTACATGCATAGATACACAGAATATCTTATATATACTTTAGAAAGTTCTCTTTTATAACAACTGAATAGCATTATTAAATAGCATGAATTAGCTTTTGTTGAACATTTAGGTTGCTCCTAATGTTTACCTGATACTTCCACTTCTTTTTTTAAAAATATACTTTTATTAATTTCAGAAAGGAAGAGGGAGAGAAATAGAAACATCAATAATGAGAATTATCAATCAGTTGCCTCCTGCACGCCCCCTACTGGGGATCGTGCCTGCAACCTGGGCTTGTGCCCTGACCAGGAATTGAACCATGACCTTCTGGTTCATAGGTCAACTCTCAACACTGAGCCACACCAGCTGGCTCTTTCACTTCTAATCTCTTATGTAACTACAGGTGCCTCCCCAAAATGAATACACACTGAGCTGATGGCTCAATTTTGAAAATGAAATGTATCTGAATATACACTGCCTCTATAATTATTCAACGTGGAATATTTATATACATTTTTGGGACACCCTATCTTTCTATAAGGTACAACCAGAGCAGTAAGAAACTGAGTCGTAGCTTATCCACAGAAACGATTTTGATAGGTGCTGACAAAAGCTTTCTCATTAAAAGTTTTTTTCATAACAAACACATTACATGTTCCATAGAAGAGCTGGGGAAAACAGAGCTACAGGAAAATACAGAAAACCAGGAGAAGAAAACAAAGAGCATCCATCCCCAACCCATATACCCAGAAGCAGTTCGGCTTCCTGCTTTCCTGTCGTTTCTTTCTCATACAAATTGCAATCATACTATATAGTTCTGCTTTGCTATTTTCTATGTATTATCGTGGCATAAGCATTTTCTCATGTCACTAACTATTTGGAAGAATTTTTTAAACTGTAAAGGATAATGAAGATATACACTAATGTTAAGACACCTCTACTTAGGTATCACTTGACACTATATTAAATCTGAACTCATAAATTCAATATTTAATAAATACATAGGCTTTTCCAACTACTAGCCAACCCAGTTTTAGAACATTCCCATCAATGTTGCCTTAAGCCTCTCTCCTATATTCCATTTGTTCAAGTATTAATTATAACGGTTAAATCCTGTTTGGCTCTTACACTTGGCTTGCCACGTCTCTTCTCACTTGCAGTGTGACAGCAAAGGCCTGGCAGTCACCCCCAGCTGGAGGTGGCACACAGAGGACTGCATGCTTTCTTTGACTCAGGACTACACCTTTGCACACCTACGGAGAGACAGATGCACCCGACCTCATGCCACTAATTCCAAAGAACATATGCAGCCGATGTTCACTGCAGCATTATTCACAACAGCCAAGATAAGGACGCTGCCCAAGTGCTCATCAGATGAGTGGATAAAAATGTGATGGTATGTCTACACAATGGAATGCTACTTGGCTACGAGAAAGGAAATCTTACCTTTCGTGACAGCATGGAGGGACCTGGAGAGCATTATGTTAAGTGAAATAAGCCAGTCAGCGAAAAACACGAATCACATGACCTCACTCATATGTGGAATCTAATAAACAAAATCAACTGACACATAAAATAGAAATAGATTCATAGATACAGAGAACGGACTGACAGGTGTCAAAGAGGGGGGTGGTTGAGGGGCTGGGTGGAAAAGGTGAAGGGATTAAGCAAAAAAACCCCGAAACACCAAAAAGCACAACCCAAACTCATAGATACCGATAACACTATGGTGATTATCAGAGGGACAGGGGGGTGGGGAGGTAGAAGAGGGTAAAGAGGAGATTGATGGTGATGAAAAGAGACTTGACGTGGGTGGTAAATGCACAATATATAGATGATGTGTTATAGAATTGTACATCCGAAACCTAAATAATTTAATTAAATAATGTCACCCCAAATAAATTCAATAAAAAATAAACAATAAACACTCAGACCTTACACCGCATGGGGAGGCGACCTCCCGAACCCTGCTTTTCTGACAAGCTGTGTCTGCTCATTTCGCTTTTCCCTGTGATGTTGATCTTATGGGGCTGTCGTGTGACACATTCTCTCCCACCCTCTTTCCCGGCAGGACCTCGTCATGTATGAAGCCCTCGCCCTGTTTCCCTTCTGGTCCCGTCAGCACTGCCTGATCTATGTGGCGCCACCCTGGGGCTTAGGGGAGCCACCCTGGGGCTTGGGGAGCCACCCTGGGGATTGGAGAGCCACCTTGGGGATTGGGGGAGCCACCTTGGGGATTGGGGGAGCCACCCTGGGGCTTTGGGGAGGCACCGGGGCTTGGG
>NW_006297021.1:4616826-4648778 GCF_000327345.1 Myotis davidii | reverse complement strand
TCCTGCTGCTTTGTCCAAGAACAGAGCAGGCGTGACCACCCACGATGGCATTAACCGGGGCAGGAAGGAGGGGAGCGCCCTGCCCCCCGGGAAATCTCCCTCAGAGCGGCTGTAGGAGCTGAGCTGAGCGCTGTGGCTTCTGCTGGCTTCACAGGAAATCCCTGCCGCAGTGCGAGCAAGGGCGTGGCCTCTGGGAAGGACCAAAGTTTGGAAACAGTAAATGGCTGACTCTCCTCCCAATGGACTCCACTCTCCATTTAATGTTTAAGAAGAAATCTGAGAAAAAATTTGTGGATTACGTATTATGATTCCAATTTTTCTTTGCATTTTTCAGTGTCTTAGCTATTCACTTTTGGTTTTTAATGAATAGAAGTGTGGGTATGTGTGAGTATATGCAGTTGTGTGTGTTTAAGACAACGTGCTTTTGGAATTTTAATTTTAAGGAATGACTTGTGTGCGCGGCACTGTTGCCAGGATTAAGGTGTGTGTGTGGGTGTGTGTGTGTGGTGTTACCTCGCTTAGTGCTATGATATGGGATAATTCCTCTTGCTAGATGGTAGGAGGATCCCCGCTTCTCCATTTCTCAAATGTAATTTCAATAAAAGCATGCGCTTGAAAGTAATTCTGAATGAAATAAAGCTTCAAGTGACCAGTGGAGTGAAAACACTTTATGAATAGAACACGGCAAAGTGTGGGTGTTGGAGGAATCAGTGGGAAAACCTGGTTATTACAGGCACAGCCTGGGGTGCGCACTGGCTTTCTCACTTCCGGCCCAGGCTCTGCTGGTGGGAAGGAACCAAGAAAGGCAGGCGACCCCTGCTCAGGGGAACAAAACTTTGAATTCTAAACAGAACAAAGGACCTTTTGTTGACTGGTTACTCCTTTATTGTAATTAGACAAAAGCAGTGTGAGCTGAGCAAGGACCAAAGAACAAGAAACTCATTTCTATGGCAACTGGCAACATTAGTCCTTGCAGAAATTTTAGGAAACTCTTTGCATTATACCACTTTTGACAATTTAAATAATCCAACCCTGTACACTCTATCATTTGCATCAGTAGTAAATGTATGTGTATATAAACTGCTTTAAAGATACACGTTAATGTAAGACCCACCAAACTCTTCCCTAGGCTGACACAAGGAAGGTTGCTAAGATCTGAAGAAAAAAAAAGACAAAGAAGTGAAAGGAAGAGAACATAATAGAAAATGTAGAGAGGAACGGTACATGGAGACTAATCTGATTGGATTGGAGACGCCGTGGTCCCAGCGGACAGCCTGGAGGACTGGTCGCCCACCGCACAGCATTCACTCCAAGCCTCACTGAGTAGGCTTTCAGTGACCCCGGGGTGGGGCAGCTTGCACAGTGCGTTGTGCATTCTAATGCTGGCAAACGACCCATTTCACCCCCTTTACAATGATAAGGTCTCCACGTAAAAAATCCACGAGGCATTAAGCTTCTTTGGGAAAAGCATAAAAACCGATTTCTATGTAATGACAAGTCAGGACCCAGGTCTGAGAGCCCACAGATACTACGGAAACAGAATTGTTCTTTACATGGAGACACATATTTTCCCATGTGCAATGCTGTGTCAGGGGAAGATTAAAACTGCGGGCTTTTTCATTGTGTTGCTTGGGTGAGATTAACATCAACCGTCTTTACTGAGGACCAAACGCCTCCTTAGGCATCACCAATGCACGTCTTCTTACTGAACCGATGGGCTGCGTCTTTAAGAAACCACACCTCCCAGCTTCGCCACTTTTGTCACCCACACCTGGAGAGGCTGCTGGCCGGTCAGCAGCGTGTCAGACATGGCCAGGGGACAGGAAGACACACGAGTGTAAACTTCCCGATGCTCCCACCGCGCCGTGTATTTCGGTCACCAAGTCACGACGAGCCCTTCCTTCACCCCATGTGGTGCCCCTCATCCCAGCAGCAGCCACAGCCAGGCCACTGGGGACACGTCCCTGGGCGCTCTCCGCTTGCTTTCTGGGCATTTCCAATGCGGGCATGCTGGGATGGCATGGTCCCTCCCCCCTTTCCTCTCCTTCACTCCCAGGGGGCATCTACTGAAAGTAACCCAGAAGCTCAAGGTCGTCTCAATGCCACCTAAGCCCTTCCTGATCACTAAGGGAAGTTGGTCCTACAGGTGGGAGCCCAGCCAGGCGGAGGCCAAGCCGCCATGCCCGGCTATCAGCTCTCTTTCTAATCCCTCTGGAAAAACACACAAAAACTGGGCTCTATCCCATCCAGCCAGAAGCAACCTAGGACTGCAACTCAGCCACACGCAGCAAACTCTAGGGAAGTTTTGAGGTAAATAGTACAGATGGTGCAACATCCAGGGGGGAGTGTTTTGGATCCACAGGAATCCTTTAATGCCCTAGGTTAGCAGAGGGACACCCTCCATTCAGAGGTGACTCTGAGACTATGTGGGGGTGGTGACAGCAGGAGTGGAAGGGGGTGGGGAGCAGAGGGGGTGCAGGGCTGAGGATGTACATGTCTGGCCTGGGGGTGATTAGAATCTGTAGGATGAGGAAGGAGACTGTAGTTTGAACTCCAACTCCCCTCCTTTTGTGCCCTGTGGCTTCTCTGGGTATCACTGCATGGAGATTATATGCCCACAGAGTGAGCAGGGGATGAGGTCATTCATAAGAAACTATTAACGTGTGGACTAACAAGGTCTTGCTTAGGGTTCTTTGTGAATGATGGCTCATTTGTTATCTTACATAAGGTGTTAGCGCTGCATTAAGGGAAATAAGCATTTGAGCCCTGGGCGGCATGGTTCAGTGGTTAGA
Organism: Myotis davidii; assembly: GCF_000327345.1. Classification (NCBI taxonomy): domain Eukaryota; kingdom Metazoa; phylum Chordata; class Mammalia; order Chiroptera; family Vespertilionidae; genus Myotis; species Myotis davidii. Next base: position 4,645,986 of record NW_006297021.1, on the reverse strand, counting down.
GAGCATCGGTCCGGGTACCAGAGGGTCTCATGTTAGACTCCTGGTCAAGGGCATGTACCTGGGTTGCAGGTTCCATCCTCAGCCCTGGTTAGGAGGCATGTGGGAGGCAACCAATTAATGTGTCTCTCTCATATCAATGTTTCTCTCTCTTCCCTTCTCTTCCCTCCCTACCACTCTCTCTACAAAAACCAATGGGGAATATCCTCTTGTGAGGATTAACAACAACAACAACAAATAATAATAAGTAAATAAATAAATATTTGAAAATATTGTTTAAGGGCTGAGCCCCAGCTTAACAAAATTCGAAAAATAAACATAATTGCAGATATTCAAATATATTATAATTTTCTTAGAAACAATAATAACTTTAATGAAGCTCAGAGAGCTCGGTTCTCACAAACACGTGATTTCAGTTGACATGTGAACAGTTAAATGTCTTAATCGTTTTGTACAGGTTTGCTAATATCCTTTTGAAATCTGTAGTTTTGCCGGACAAGTATAAAGAGGGTTGATTTATACACCGATAACCAGTAGAGGTATGTTGAGTGGAAATGAGAAAAGTCATTTCATTTTACAATTTACACGAGAACTTCTAATTTTGTTTTAGTATTCCCTCCCCTGAAAAAAAAAAAAAAAGCCCAGATATAGAACTTAAGAGTCGAGCAGAAATAATAAAGTCTGGTAACCGCATTTAGTAGCTCATTCTTAGAGCACAATAAATGCATGATAAGATTTGGCTGCAGGAATAAATGCGATTGCTGATTGAACTAGTACATCTGTGCTCCCCAGCCCTCTCGCTTGCCTATCTTCCAGGGGCTCTGATAAAGTGAAGGAACACAGCGTGTGAGCAATTTCACCTGGCTCCACATGATAGTGAACTGCTTTGGTACGTCTACCAGTTACGCCTTTCTCTGCCTTTTCTTAATATAAAAACATGGGGCTGGTGTGTCAGCAAGGCACCCAGTAGGAGTGGGTCTTCCTCATTGCTATGTTTGCCTTGTGATCTAAGGTGCCCCCCGATTTATTCCCCCAAACGCCAGCTCCAGGGCAATAGGTGGGGGAGGGGAAGAGGGCACTTGTAAAAGGAGGACCTTGGAGGTCAGTACTTGATAAGGAAAAACTTTTGAGTGCTACGTTGTCATTCTCTAAATATAAATCTTTTAGTGATGCTTCAGAAAAGAAAATATTTACTATCTCAAACAGGACATTGCATAGGTATGAATTCTAATAACCAAGTGATTTCACTAATTACTTGGTTGCATTCGATTCGGAGTAATCTGCAGAGTTGAGTTTGTAATGCAATAAGCTATGCCTGAACGGTCTGCGAACTCCACTGCCAGTTACAAGCAAAACTCCTTTTCCTGAAAGGACTTGCCTCTCTGAAATGCACCAAGTGGCAGGAAGCCAAGGGAAGCTGGTGTTTACGCAACCAGGACAGAGCAGTGCCACGCAGGCCAGCCTCGGCCCGCCAGCCCAGGGAAATGTTATCGGAGCTTTTGTGCCGCGAAACTGCTGCTTTCGTGGGCATGGCATCCGACAACAGGAGTCCTTGGTTACAGGAACCCGGGAGGTGCCCTGCCTCCCAGCAGATTTCTACATTCCTAGGGAAAGGGCGCACCAGCGGGTGAAACTTCTGCGCTCTTAATGGGCTCCGGACAAGGAGGCTCAGGCAGGGTGCATTCGGACAGAGAAAGAGACGAAACAGAAATAAAGTGCTTTCATTATTTTTTTGCATCAAGTATTGGGAAAGTTATTCTTGCCCCGTAACTCCCAAGAGTTTGTAAAACAAACAAACATTAATTTGGGAGCATATCAATGAGTTGTTTTTTAAATTGAATTTTCAGAAAAATTTTAAAGTATTAGACTTTACAAGTCATAAGATCAAGATAAATGCATCACTGAAGTTTGAAGGGTGACAATTTAAAGTTCGTATAATGCATTTAATATCTGCATTTGTTAGAGATTAAGTTTCCTCGACATGTTATTTACTTGTATGGCTTTTTAGTTTACGTTAATATTTCATTTATTAGAGCATTCGTCCATTGCTCATGTGCTCAGCACCTCCTATGAATCAGGCACAGAATTTCATTTATAATGTTGCAGTTTTAAATGTATTTTAAGACTCAAATCTATGTTTAAGCCTTAAGCCACACAGATAATTATTTTCTCTTAAAAATAAAAAAAAATTTTTTTAAAGCATCCACTGGTACTATCAAACAACTAAAATTTTTTCCCCCCTGAATTATGGCAACATAATGTCTACCACATAAGCATGATATTTTAAATAAGACTTAAATAGCATTAAAAAACACGTTATGATAGGTTGGCAGTGATTACAACACACAGGTAAATTTTTATACCTGATATCAAAAAAGAATTGTACTGAACACTACAGAATAATCTGGAATCGCTTGCTTCATTTAGTCGTTGACTAATTCTATCAGAATGGCTGGTTGTGTCAATTGTGCCCTTTCTTTACACTTACCAGTCACGCTCAGCAAGGCCACGCATGCGAGCTACGTAAGTAACCATGTCCACTGCTTTTTTTAGAAGACGGGGATATTGTGGTATTATGCGCTCGAGGCTTAAACAACAGAGACCACAATAGTTCCGCCTTCCTATTCTCTTTCTTCCTTAACCTTTTAAGCTGTTCACTGCTTCGGTTTCAGAAAAGGGTAAAGAAAAGGAGACGCGGAAATCACAAGAAAAGAAAAAGGAAGCTGAGAAGCCAAAGGCGAGAAGTGGAAATAGAATTAAAGCTGCAAAAAGACAAGTCAGATTTCATTGTCTACCAAGTCGGCCTGATGATGAAGTGGACTTTGTGTCCCAGGCCTGTGAATACCCCTTTCTCTGTGGATTTTAGGTAGATCTGCATTTTAACTGCCACTTAATAATCCTATGACTTTGGGCAAGTTATTTAACCTCTCCACGCCACAGATTCTTCATTTGTAAGACAGGGTTAATGATACCACCTCCTCAGGGATGTGACATTAAATTAAATCATACACACACACTGCCTGGCTACTAGTGTGCTCATAGCAGGCACCCATAAATCATCTATTATCTATCTATCTATCTATCTATCTATCTATCTATCTATCTATCTATAATAACAAGTCTTACATTTCACAAATTAGCAAATCAGTAATGTTTTCCACCTAACTTATTTGAAAGAGTAAAGAAAGATTAAAATTAATCATCATTTTGAATGTTTAAAAGTGAGATTCAGAATTAAGTTGGTCCTCTTAATTACCCCTCTAATTATGGAGGCTTCTGAATTTTATATTTTACTGCACATAATTTTTTTACCTGCACATTTCAGAGTAGCTCAAATAAAACCTGAGTGGGTAGCAAGAGTAGTACAGAGATACGCATTTCCCTTCAGCTCTCTGAGTTGTTATTTGGGGCCAAGTTTCTGGTTCCTATCCTAGTTGGTATTTGCAGATAATCTTGCCCTGTAGTTTGAGTGTTGCTTTTAAAATTGGTGTAGATATCACTTCCACTATAGAATCACTTATGCCCTTTCTAGAGTCTTCTGGATCTCACATTTTCTCATCACATGTTAATGGGACTGTATCTTTGGATATTAGCATGTCTCTAGCATGTTACACTTCCGGCAGGTTGGGCCATCTGGTGACAGTCAACTTGTGGAAGGAATCACTCGTCATTTCAACTTCTTGGTCTGTGAAAGGGTTGAATTCATTCTTAGAGAAAGACATGCAGTTAATGGTAGATGTGTAGGGATCACTTTTCTCTGAAAGTGGAGAAGCCCACAGTGAGAGGAGAATGAATGGGTCTCCATCATTAAGGAGAAGAGGTGGGAGATGATAATTCTTCAAAAATATGAATTACAAGGATAATGTAGTTCAACCAATTATTCAACCACGCTATGAACATTTTTGTAAGTCAATGGTCAGATGTGATGAGAACAGTAATTGCCTATTGGCAAAAGTTGGAATACTTAATTAAACTGAACAAATATATTTTTCATACATGAGAACAGCAGTACAAATGACTTTGGCATTGAAACTGAGGAAGAAAAACAAAACAAAAACAATCAAACTAGAGATCAAAACGAGATTTTTTATAAGTGGGCCAATCATCGGAAAACCTTAGTTATGTGTAAAATGTTTCTCTGTTCTCCCAAAGCATGAGAAGGAAAACGAACAGGTTTTTCCCCTGAGGGATCGTCCCCTTCCAGCCTCACTTTCTGCAGGTACCAGAGGTGCCGGCACCAGGGCCTAGGAGCAGCCATAAGTTAAGCGACCAGAAGGTGTGTGTGAGGAAAAACGGCGCCCCTTTCCTGAGCCCAGCCCTGAACATTAGCCGGCAGTGGCCGTACGGCAAGGAGAGGACACACAGTTGATGGCTTGGTAAAGAGGAAAGACTGAATGAAGGGGACTTGTGCTTTGAGGAAATTTGGCACCTGAAGTAAAAATCAAGGGGTTTGAAATAAGTTAAATCACCAAGCAGGTGAGCTCTCTCCATCTTCTTGGAAGGCTGGGACCCTAACCCAACTCGCCACGCTTTTGTCATCGGAGTGAGCGCTAAAAAGCCCACAGTCTGCCTTTCGCTTCTAAATGACAGACGTCGCTCTTTCGCCAAGATCTTCCCTAGCAATGTGCCCCTGAGCAAAGGAATGAGAAACTGTTGAAAGTAAACCGTAGTCATTCCAAGGATCAAAATCATGCCCTCAAGTTTATCCACAGTAAGTGATTTCAGTTTTCTAAATGATTATAAAGATTACAAAAGTGAACTAGGATGTATTTCTTATAACAGGGCTGCCCCTGCTGTGCCCACTTTTAAAAACTGATTTACTGTCCCGCCCGTCCCGGAGCCACGGCTAGCCTGCTCCCGTGGAAGCTCTATGCTTTCCTGAAGGGCTTCAGCGAGCCATGCACACTTGTCCGCAGCCGATCCCTAAATTCAGTCAAGTTTCAATTTGGGAAACAAAAGGTATTTTATATAATTTAAAAATATCCCTTTAAAATGTCTGAGTACATTCATTAATAGGACCCATATTAAAATAATTGACTTGGTCTTAAACCTCCAAATCTAACCTAAATATTTCATCCTATAGTTCAATCCACTTTTCCCTTTTTCCATCTTTGGTCACCAGGTGGTCACCATCCATTACATCTTCAAAATCCATCTTGCTCCAGCTTTCTCTCCTCCCTCTTACACACCGCAATTCTTCCTGAGTTTTCTCCACACGAGTCTCCCTGTGTAGCTCTCTGGCCCGCTTGGTGGGCCTCGGGACACCCTTCCAGTTTCCGGATGGTGCAGCACCACTGAATTCTGACACAGGACCGGCCAACACAAAGGCATCCAGTTTACCTATTACGCCGCTAGGCTGGGAGGTCCTTGGAATTAGAAGCCAAGCTCTGTACCTCTTTGCAGCATCGGAAACACAGCAAGTGTTCAATAAGAGATGAATGAACGGGTCAGCGATCATGGGAACTCAAACGTTAGCTACTATTGTAAAACAATTCAAGAGGGTCTTGTTGTTGTTGATGTTCTTTTTATTTTATTTTTTTCACATCTTTATTGTTGAAACTATTACATATGTCCCCTGTTCTCCCCACTGTCCCCTTCTAGCCTGCCCCAGCCCACCGCCCAGGCCTTCACCACACCACTGTCGGTGTCCATGGGTTATACATGTATGCATACAAGTTTTTTGGTTGATCTCTTCCCACCTCTCCTCACCCCCACCTGAGCAATAGTGGGGGGCAATGCTGAGTAAAAGCTGATAAGCAGTCTTGTCACTCCCAAATGTCACATGTCATTTATGTACAGTAAAAGATGCGACCTTATTATCCTTCCGCACGATTATCAAGTTTTGCTAGTCTGCATAATGAACAGGGGGTCACACGAGTCAGGGAAGGCAGTAATTACATTTGGAGTGAGTCTGATTAAGTTATATTTACATTATTAATTTTATCCTTACATTACGAATGTCATTACTCCTTGCCTTTTGTACACTGTGTAATAGATGCAAGGCACATTATCAGCACCACTGCTAATCACCAGAGTTTGAAAGTGACTCCTTCACGCAAATACACCTAGTTGAGCGTGCATCTGTGCAATTTACCTGGGTGACCTGTGACCCCTGCTCTTATCTATATTTATAAAAGCCAAATGACCAGAACGACGGAACAACCGGTGCAGACTGGAACAACCAGAATGACCAGTAGCTATGACGCGCACTGCAGCCAGCCAACCGGCCCGATGGGGGCGGGGCTGGCCGACCAACCTCCTACGGCCCCTCCCCCTGCTCGGCTAGCCCCGATCGGCCCTGATCAGGGCGGGCTGGCCAGACCCCACGAATTCGTGCACCAGGCCTCTAGTATTTTTATAAAAACTAAACAATGGGCCCCTCCCCATGGCCGGCCCACCCCCGATCGGCCCTGATCAGGGCGGGCTGGCCAGACCCCACGAATTCGTGCACCAGGCCTCTAGTATTTTTATAAAAATGATGATGAGCATGTGCAGACTGTTGTCAGAGTCAGATAAGTCAGCATGAGCGTTCAGTTTAAAAAAGGAAGGGGTAGCATCATCGTCTTTGTCTGATGGAGGGAGGACAGGGGTACAATTATATAGATTTTTTTCAACAGAATCTACTTAAACCAATTCCCAACTGGCTTTCTCCCCAAAGCACCGCTCACCCCCCGCAGCAGGAGTTGGAATGAACATCTGTCTTTCCCATCCCAGCACCTCAGGACACGCGTTCATTCAAGAAGCCCTTTAATCGGTGACTACGCCAGGCTAAACTGTCTTAGGCCCTGGGGTTACAAAAAGAGACACCTTCCATTTTGACCTCAAACAGTTCACATCATGGGAGGGCAGGTTTACAGGAACAGAAGGTCCTCCAGGTATTCAGTAGCCTGTCTCCAGCCAGGGAAACCCAGGAAACGGAAATAAACATTTCAGGCAAGCGTCAGAGACTAACAAGGAAGGCAGAATAAGGTTTCACAGAGCAACATCAAGACCAAGTCCTCCAGATGTCGACAGTACTAACATCCACAAAAGACATTACCACCTGAGAGAAGAGACTTGCCTAGAGCAGGAAAGAGGATGGGAGCCAGGCATTACTCCAGGGACTGTGACCCGGGAACTGTGACGTTACCACAAGAGAGAAGCGATATGCTAGCCATCTGGGACATTTTTCTGTGCACTGGCCTCAACAAACAGGCCTGTGGGTACAGCCACTTTTCCTGTGTTTGTGAATCAAAATCCACTGAATCTCTTAAGTCTGGTGATTAAATTATAGACTCATGTGCATACAGACATACATAAGACCAGGTGAGCTATTCCAGGAATTGCTACTTTCTGTTCTGAATCCCATATTAACAGTTTATGCTGAGGACTTTAACTTAAATTTTCTAAAAAACTCTATGGTCATTGTGGATAATGTTTTAAAGTTGCTCTTTGTAACATAATGGGTGTTGGGTTTGAGTAGAATTCTTTAAAGACCTTTAACTATCTCCATGTACCAGTACGACCCCAATACATAACGGTAACCCTACAGAAGGGCTCCCACTTTGATTTCCTAAGGAACTAAATATACAACAAAATAAGACACACTGTAAACCCTAAAAGAAACTGAAATTTCTCCTCTTTTTACCTAGATCAACTCCTCTGCAGTCAGACTAGATTAAAAGGAGGGGGCATGGTTGAGGGGTGGGGGAGTCAATTGGGGAAAAGGAGACTTATGTAAAACTTTATAGACAATAAAAAAAGGAGGGGGAAGCAGGGTTATAATTAGACGCTACCGTCCCCCTTCTGGAGCCTCGGTCTCCCTGGCCTCCATGCCGAGGTTTCCAGCCACACTTGACAGATTACAAGAACCTGCGTCCCTTTATCCTCCCTCAAAGACATCCTTCTGAAGGAGAATGCCCCACATCTTAAAAAGAAAACACTTGTGAGAGGATCTCAAAGGGGAAGAAAATTAAGCAAAGGAAATACTTCAAAAGCAGGCTCCTCAGGCAAAGTGCTGAGCCCGGAACAACAGGGCGAGTCTGCTCCCAGCCTGACAGGCCCAGCCTTTGCCCCCCATTCTCCACCTCACACCTCCTGATCCCCAGGCCCCAGGCTCAGCCCGCAGACCCCCTGATGCGCTGGGACTGGAGGGATTGGGGGGCAAGGGGGGCTTCACTGCAGGCCGCCGGGCCTCCGCCCACCTCTCCCTGGAAACGCTTTCTTTTTGGAATGCCAGTTTCCAAGTCAGGAATTTGCCTTTGAACAGACTTAATCCTTGAAAGGGAACCTTTCCGGTCTGTGATTACCATGCTGATGTACTGGGTTGTAACAGCCACCCGTGTGCGCACACAAATCCACACACGTGCACACACAAATCCACACACATGCATACACAGAGCCACATGGAGTTCTGGAAGAAGTAGGCTGTGCTGAGTGTCCCTGCCCTGTGAGACCCGTCCCTGGGAGGGACTTGGGAATGCTCTCTTCCCTCACCCACGCCCCTGCTTATGTAGGTAAGGGACTGCTGGCTGCAAAGTAGGAGAAACAGAATCACATCCTCTCTGGTTTTCATTCTGGAAAAGCCAATGGCAGGCTGCTCAGGAAATACCATAGGTGACCCTGGGGCGGAGAGTGCAGGGGCCGGTGGGGGGCGGGGAGTGGGAGACAGCACAGCACAGCACAGCACAGAGCTGGGGGACTCAGAAGGGCTTCGGGTTGGGCGGTTGGTGGTGACTGCTGTTCAGGAAGGTTCCAGGGCTGCCTAGGAAAGGCGTCAGGGTCAGGGCCCATCGCTGGGATCTGCTTCGGGGGTGGGGGTGTATGAGACCCTTGAAATCGTTTGGTCTGGCCCCGCCAAGGCAACCGCAGGCGGGACTCGATATTCCATAACTCTAGGAGCTCTTTTCATAGCAACATACATGTATATTAAGTGGGTGGTATGAAGCGAATGATGTTATCAATATCCAAATGGCCCTTCGCAGGAAAAAGTGCCAGAAGCACCTGAGGTCGGAGCGCTGACCCTATGCCGCACATCTGCCACCCCCAGAGCAGAACAGCTCAATGGGGAGGAACTGAAGAGCCACCATCATGTGCCCACCCGCTGGACCCCGAGGTGCCCTCCCCCCAGCAGAGGGCAGCGGCCGGCAGCCAGTGAGGTCCTGAGTCTCCGAGTGACAGCAGCCTGTCGGAGCTGTGAGTCTGTCCTAAAAGCGGACTTTCTCCAGGTTCCTAAAACTCCCGTGTTTACTGCGAACGCCGTGAACCTGAAGGCCTGCCCTGCTTTTCTAAAACAAGAGGGGCTGGTCTGGAGGAATTCTGAATGGGGGCAGGTAGGTCTCTTCTATTCCAATCAGATATGGGAAACTTTTTTTTTTTTTGAGGGAGATGGCAAAGAAAACGGCTCATGTGGCTACTATAAAGCATCTACTTCTTCTCCCTCCCTTAATAGCTATCACATCCCTAGAATATTTCATATTGACACCACGTAAGTTTAAAATAGCCTTTTGGTTTCCTACATGGTGTGAAAAGTAGAGAATTTAGTCAAACTCCAAACGAGCTGCCATCTTCTCTCGGTGGAATGGCTCTCCCACCGGCACGTCCCAATCCACGGGGAGAGGGCTGGTCCTGTGCTCAGTCCGCAAGGGCCTGGATGAATCCAGCACTTAGCAACCACCTCTGGTTGTCATGGAGACTGGATCATGGAGAAAGGGAACGTGTATGTTCAGTAACTGATGAACCAGAAAAAGATGATGATGTAGAAGGAACCAGGGGAAGAAATCCAAAAAAACATGGGGTAGGTTTTGTACAAGGGAAAGATCGCAGGCTCACCACTTTATTTGGAAGAAGTGTTATTGATTAACACTTAATGAAAATGAATTCACATTCATGATAGCCTATAAATAATTTATCAAACAGTTAAAAAGCTCAGTGAGAAAAAGTAACTATAATATAGTTTAGACATGAATCTATAAAACATTGTACTCCACTTCCTATGACCAAGAAGTCCAAGAAAACCTGGAATCAAGAGTTCCCCGCAGATTCTGGATTGAAGAGGGGAGGTGTTCACAATGCAAACACAGGCCGTGGTCCCTTCCTCTGCTTCCCCCAGAGTCTCTGTTCCACTGAATAAACAGGTAGATGCAGCAGCCACAGGTCAAGATCCCTGCTTGCTCACGAGAATTAATCACAAGAGGAAGCTCAAGAAATGGAAGAGGAGATATTTATTTGGTAAAAAATGTACATATTCAATATTTGGAAAACTAACATATGGGAATAATTCCATGGGATCATGCAGATTAGGTAGCCTATATAATAAAAGGCTAATATTCAAATTGTCCCCTCAACTGGGAGTTCGACCAGGGGGGTGGGCCAGCCATCCAACTCCCCATGGCCCCTCCCCCTGGCAGGCCCAGCCCAATCGGCCCTGATTGGGGTGGGCCGGCTGGACCCACCCATGCATGAATTCGTGCACCGGACCTCTAGTTATAAGTATAAACGTGTTGCAAATCTCCAGTTAAGAACTTGGTCATAGCCCATCTGTCATGGCTCAGGGGTTGAGTGTTGACCTATGAACCAGGAGATCATGATTTGATTCCCTGTCAGGGCACATGTCCGGGCTGTGGGCTCGATCCCCAGTAGGGGGTGTGCAGGAAGCAGTTGATTAATGATTCTCTTTCATCATTGATGTTTCTCTCTCTCTCCCTCTCTCTTCCTCTCTGAAATCAATAAAAATATGTTTTTTTAAAAAGAACTTGGTCACATGTGCTCGGATGTTAATATGCACCCCCTCTGAAGTGCCCTCTTCTCAGGAACAGAAGGGGAGTGGGTAGAGCGTTTCGAAAACAGACACCTCTCGGTCGTTCTTTGGGTTGTCCATGTGTAACTCACCCACTTTCTGAATGAGCTGTGGACAAATGAAAACTCTGGCAGGCTTCCCTGGTTTTGTGTGTGGGTTTTTGTTTTTTTTTTTGCCCATTTCCAGACTCTATTTCAGTTGCCTGGATAGGCTGGGTTTTCAGAGAAAAAAAGAAAGTTATGCTAATTAACTGAAGGAAAACACAATAAATATTTGTGGGGCACCCGCTGTGTTCCTGGCATGGTGCCAGGCGCTTGGGGTACAGAAGGGAACAAAATAGATAGGGTCCCTACTATCGAAAGCTCTCAGTCGTTCTCAGAAGGAAACAAATAGCAAATTAATATAACTGCTATGAAAAGAAACACAGGACAGAGAAATGGAGCAGAAATGGTGAGTCCACCCAGACAGGGCAGTGATAGAAGGTTGCCCTTTGGAGCTAACTTTAAGCTGAGCTCTAAACAGAAAGAGAGGTGCCCTACCAAGTGACAGGGCGGGGTTGGGGGAGGCTTCCAGGAAGAGGAACCAATTGTGCAAAAGTGTCGGTGACTGTAAAACTGGGTGGCACCTCAGAAATCACCTTAGCTAAAGAATACACCTATCTTATGCGGGGCAACAACTTCCCATTACTTCTTCTTTCTTCAGAGACACAGCGTAAAAACGCCAACCCCTGAGGGGAACTTAGTCCAAAGAGGCCAGCACGGACGTCACCACTCTTCACTGCTGGATTCCGATGCCTGGTGGGGAGCTCCTGATGGAACCCAGCTCCTGCTCAGGTGAGGACGGCAATGCTGGGAGGGATCCAGAGATTTGCTGCCATCCACCCAGATCAGAGCTAATTGCGCATGAGGTGAGAGCCGTCTCATCTATCCCACGGCTTCAATTACCACCCATAGAATGATCACGTCAAAGTGTGTGTCTGCAGCCCTGACACTTCCCTGGAGCTACTCAGCTGCCCATCCACTGCCTCTCTGCTATCTCCACTTGGATGCTGCAAAATGCTTCCTTCTCAGGATGTTAGAACAACACTCCTGCCTCCCCCAGCCCCGAACTCTGCCCTTGTCCTGTACTCCCAGTGAGAAAACGGCACCCCTGCCCATCCCATCATGCGAGCCACAGTGGAGGTGTCACCCCGGGAAATCCCGTCCCCCTCCCTCCTCTGTTCAGTCTACACTGCTATCTTCCCATATTTGTCTTCTAAAATCCACCCACTCAGTTCCATCTCCACTCCCGCCTCTTTGGCTCCAAGCTGTTCTTCTTCAGTGTAGTCAAAGGAGTAATTCAAAAGACGAATCCAGTCACATCCTTCGTCGAGACCCAACGCTCTTCCGTGTTTTTGGCTCAAGATCCAAACCCTTGAACACCGCCCACCACGGCATTAGGCTCCAGGGCAGCATGGTAGCCACCATGCCTGTCTGTCCCTTCCTCAAAGGTGCTTGCTCCCTCCCACTGCCTTCGCACATGCACTGCCCTTCCCTGTGATGGCCTTCCTCCTCTCCCTCCTCTGCCCCTGGTTATGTCCACACCCCCTTCGCCTCTCAGCGCAGGTGACAGCGCCTGGGGTGAGCCCCATCTCCACGGCGACCTAGTTATTTGTGAGATATTGCACTGGTGTGCTTGTTGGATGAGAAGCCCCCCGCAGGGTGGGGACCCTTGTCTGGACTGGCTTAGTCCTGTATTCTCAGCAGTTAGCAGAACGCCTCATGCTCCGTGCTCCGTGCTCCGAGCACTCCATAAATACTCATAAATAATGCCGTTTCATCACACTTCCGGGGAGACCTTTGGCCAAATAGCTGTGTTTTGGCCCAGGACAGTCTATTACTGTAACCTGCCAAATAAAGGGCCTGGCCTACCTGCAGGACACGTGAATTTTAAAGAGTTCCATTGAAAAGCTTATATTGGATGAATGAATTTCTCTGTTTTCACATTCAAATGTCAGGTAACCCCCGCATGTGAACTGCTGAAGGACAGTTAAACCGAGCGAATGGCAAATGCTTCAGAAGCTCCATCACCCCCCACCCCCGGCAGCCAGGGCACGGCAAGACGGGCCCAGCTGCATTCGCTGACTTCAGAGGACACATCTGTGTCCCGGGAAACTTAAGAGGACACTGTAGCACACAACATACCAGAGACAGGCACACGGATCCACACGTAGCCAACGCAAAACCCACACGAAGTCCCCAGTCAGTCATAGCTTTACCATTAAGCACCAGCGGAAAATGCAGAATTACCAGAAGCAGCAGGACTGTGCAGGGACAGGATCAGGGGGAGTTTCGAATCAAGGCTAAAATGGTCTCCCGTTGGGGAGAAGAGAAGTGTTCGCATGTGGGGGGAGAGGGTTTGCAGGAGCAGAGGCGGAGGAAGAGGAGAGGCAGGCGGCTGAGGAGGGCACGGTAAATCCATCGCTTCCGAGACTGACTCTTGGAATTTGGTTTAGGGCTAATGCAAGCAGACAGACCGAGTAGCTGGTGCAAAAATTGGTGCAAGGCGTCCACACGCACAATTACAAGATCAACAGCGCACAGAGCCCGTGCCTCGCAGAGGAGGAGACCAGCGGCGTTTAGGAGGTGAGCACGGAGGTCCTGGGGCTCCAGTCTGGCTCCTGGCTAGGGTGCAGATAGGACCGCCCTGAGACCGACCGAGGAGGGAAACCGCCATGGCCGCTGTGACTGATGTGAGAGCCGCAGGGGATGCTGCGAGCAGGCCGGGATGAGGCTGGGACAGTCGGAACAAAACCAGGTGTTCTCACAGCCAAGAAGCGGCGGATTCGTATAGAAGCTTCCGGAACACATTATCCAAGCTTTACTCCCTTCTAACGGAAACGTGTCCTTAGCTGCACTTCTGCCTTCCATCGCCCTGGCCCCTCCAACACAGCATCGCCTGTCTGTGCCTCGCCAACTACCAGCTCGTAGGGAACAATCCTGAATACAGACACTGAACAAGCGGGGACGATGAGGTTCCCTGACACACGGGGAAAGAGGGAGCTACTCCACCTAAGAAGCAGCCAACATATCTCACAATGAAGTGAGTCCAACCTGAGCTGCCCGAGACCAGCAGAGGCGGGAGGTGGAACTGTCACGCGTAGGGGAAAAGCAGCAGCGACGCCACAGAAACTCACCCCTCGAGTGAGCAGACCGCCCCATGCTAAGGAGCGAAGCCGAAAGTCACCCCAAGTGTTTCCAGGCGAACAGGGTTCCCTAAGTCATCAGAGCAGGGAACAGGGCGGGAGCCAGGCCCGCAGGCCCTCACAGTCACTGCTGCTCCTGTTTTCAGCAACTCAATGTTGTTTTTCCTTTTTTTGGCAGAAGGAAAGGGGGGGAAAGTGCAGACTTTCTCTGGCAGCCAGGATGCGATCGTCCTCTGACCCACTTGGGACATCACCAGCCGCTAAGAGACCGCCCAGGGTCTCTGGCGAGTTCCCGGAGCTGGAAGCAGGGCAGCCTTTGGCAGCCACTGGCTCGGATGTTGAGCAGAGGCGTTCGTTCGAGGCGACATCCCCATTCCATGGCCGTGGCCCTGCTGCTGGGACTGGTCACGCAGATAGAAGAAAGACTGGAGTGGCCATTGGGATGTAAATTTTCTAAGAATGGCTTATAAACCTCTTCTGGACTGTGCCACTTGGCGCTGGCTGCCCTAACCCACTTACAAGTGACAGACTTGATTGCGCCAGAAGACAAGCGTGCGGGGAAGAGAAAATAAAAGTCGCAGTGATAACAATAATAACGGGAACAACAGTGAGCTGTGCAAATCTAGCGTCAATACAAACACATGGTGTTTGTTCGTGGCACTTATTTATCCACATACTGAACAGCGTTCTCCATCGGCGGGAAGTTAACAGCTTCTTAGAAAAACTGCTCAACAATGCTTGGATAGTAGTTGTTGGGTACCAGTCATTATTCCACGTGTTTTACATATATTAGCATATTCTAACTCATTCGTAAGTTAGTTCTGGAGGGAGGCTCTTCTGAAAGGGAGGTGCTATTATTATTATTAACATATTATAATACATAACAATTTATGATGGATCATGAATTACAATAGAAATCCTTCATAAAGATTATAAAGATTTAGAACCATACATGCTGTACCTATATATTTTAGAAATACATGTTCACACAACATAAAACACCACCACCACCAAGTAACAGCCACCGGAGAGATTGTAGAAATAACACGAGATTCTCTCTTTCCCCAAGCCCTGGCTCACGCAGTACTGTGTCTGCTGTCGAGTCTACTCAGAACAGTTCTTTCAAAAAAGTATAAATCCCAGTAAGCATTTCAGGGCAAATAATAGTATTTACCCCAATACATCCTGGGGATAGTGAGAAAACAGTAAGTACCTAGTCCTACTGAGCCTCTTTCCACGGGAAAGGGGAACGTTTTTCTGTCTGAAATTCCACCCAGATTCCCTGAGGCTGGGCTGATCATCTCGACCATGGTTGCTGTTTTCCTAGACTCCGCCCCACTATCCTTTCCACACACATGTGTTAAAGGGCGGATGGGCAGTGTGAGGCCAAGGGAGCAAGGTACATGCCAGAGAAATCCTGAGTCAGGTAGCATAGCAAAGATGCTTGTCCAAAGCAGGAATCATCCACCAAACTTCAACTTGCTTGGACAGTGAAGAATGGCTATCCCAGGGGATGGAGATATATATATAAATTAAATATATATTTCATATATATTTAAATAAATATATTACTATGTTAATATAAATATATAAATATGTAAATATATTTAAATTCTCGCTTAAAGATAGAGGATATTTTTCCCATGATTCTAGAGAGAGTAGGAAGGAGGGGGTGGGGGGAAGGAGTGAGAAACATAGACATGACGGTAACACATCGATTGCTTGCCTTCCACAGGTGCCCCAACCGGGGAGGGGGGTGGTCAGGGATTGGACCTGCAACCTAGGTACATGCCCTTGACCAGGAATAGAACCCGAGACCCTCCGGTGCACAGGCCAACACTCTAACCACTGAGCACACCTATACTGCATAGAAGGTTAAAAACAAGGTGCTTTTTGTTGTCTGCACATCTTTAAAACTATTACCACTGTGAAATCCATGACTGCCCCACTTCCATTCCTAATTAATTCAACTACAGATAGAAAACATGATCTGGTCTCACTTTGCAAGCCAGCATTTCTGTTCCCCTCCAATCACTCTCTGTTTTAGTGCTCACAAATCCGGACTTTTGTATAACGCTCTATGTCCAGGGTGCCCACGTAATTTATTACCCCGACGGATAGTGAAAGCTGGTGTTGTCAGCGACAGGGCCAGGGCAGCAGGTGTCCATGGGCACGGGCCAGGGAAAGCCAGCTCTGTCGCCAGCGTGCCAGACCACGTCCTGCCCCAGCAGCCTAGGCGAGCCCTGCGCTGTTACTGCCCCCTCGCTCAGCCTCCCTAAAGAGAATCCATTTTCAAAACTACCCTCCTGCAAGGAAAGAAATTAAATTGAATACGTGTTCAGTCACTCACTACGTCATCCTGGGTAAATTATTCAATGTCTCTGGACATTGTGCTCTAGAATCCTGCAGAACTGAACTCCGCCTTCATCTTTTATTGTCTGGGCATCCTTAGGGAATTTACGTACCCCTTCTAAACAACAGGCTCTTCATCTGGAAAATGGGAGCTATAACGGTACCTCCCTCATGGGTTTGGGGAGAAAATGGATACAGAAGGGACTCCAGGGACCACTGTTAGCCACACAGAGTACCGCGCATGTATGTACATGCATTACTGTCTCTCTCCAATCAAGTTCAAAAGCTCTGCAGATGGAAACCAGAACATGGCAATGACCTGACGTGTCCCTATCTCTGCAGCCTTGCTTTCTGCTTTGCAAGTGACGTTCCACAAAGACAAGCCAGGACGGTCCCGCCAGCCCCTACACTCCTCATCCCATTTCCCAACGTTGCGCCTCGGTACTGTCCTCTCGCAAGGAAAGGCCACTGTCCTTAGCTGATCCCCATCAGCGCTGTAGTCAGCTCAGCGCATCCCCTGCAGGTAACTTTCCCTGACTCCTGCAAGCCCGGTCAGGTCTCCCTCTCTGACCTTCCTAGGAAGCTGGGCAAGTTCCAGTTAGTGCACTTCTACAGGTGCAAGGGTGTTATGATGCCATCATCCATCACCTCCCCAACCAAACTCCAAGCTCTGGGATGCTTTTGGTTCGTCTTTTCAGAGTACACTGCACACAGTGGATCAGGAAGGATGTATGAAGAAATGACTGAGCCAGTACATTAAACATGCTTGTGAGTCACTCTAAGCACTTCACATAGTGTTACACATACTGTGAGGACTCAGTAAATAAATACTTAGTGCCTCTTGGGTTATCAGACGATAACATATCAATGAAAAGACAACCTTTACCTGAAAAAAAAGCTAGTATTTCAGAATTCAAGTTCTCTTTCCAGGGAGTAGGAGGGATTTTTCCAGGCTACCTGAAAAAATCCTATATAATAAAGAGGTAATATGCAAATTGACTCTCACACTATCACACTGTCACAAGATGGCTGCGCCCACAGCTGAGGAGGGGTTTCCGTAACAAGCTGTAACAAGTGATCAGCAGGGACCTGAGGCCGCACACCCCGCACCTGGGCTGGGGGACCTGAGGCTGCACCCCCCCACCCGGCACCAGGCCAGCGGACCTGAGGCCGCACCTCCTGCCCGGTGGGGCTTGACAGGAGTGGGGCCAGCCAGGTCGGGTCTGGGTCTCGTGCGATTTCAAGGTATGTGCTGGTGGGCGGGGACTTAATTCTGGGTCCCACAGCGTGCCCCAGACTGACAGGAGAAAAATTTTTTCATATACATTTTACTAATTTTCTTTCATCTCTGACATTTCTATTGTAGAGAAAGGGAAAATAGCAATATTAAAATGTTTCCTCTAATGAATTCCCTTTTAATGTGCATGAATTTCGTGCACTGGGCCACTAGTGTTTGCATAAGAGATGTGATCTGAAGAGTTGACTGCAGGTCCCTACCCATGAGAAAGGAAGGGTCATTCCTGGATAATTAAAAGCCTTAGTGAAGCACCTCCACAGGGGGCTGGCCATGTGTACAAGATGAAAAGGCATGGTCCCTGGGACATGATGAAACACGCAATACCATGAGGCATCAGTCCCTGGTGCTCGAACACTTAGCCACATCAACGTGCCCCCTGGCACTCAGATCATAATCCCGGGATCACCTGTGCCCTCAGAGAGCAGTGCCCAGGTGACAACTTTGAGATGCAGTTAGCATCCCCATTGGGTTTAGTTCCCATCTGATATAGTCACCACCAACACCTACATCCCCGTAGAAGGCTCGTGAGTGACCTCGTCACACTTTTCATTGAGCGCATGAGGTCTATTAAAAATCAATACCTGTAGCCACTATTTCATTTTCAAAGAAAATAGCAATTATAGGAAGAGAACCATTTACCACCATGAGACTGATCTGACGGTGAGAAGCAGTCACTGTGCCATCGCGGGTGCGTCTTTAACTCTTTCTGGCCACGCGGGGAACATTTTCAGTGCTGATTGGAAAGCAGTAATTTATTAAACAGCCCCCTCAGGGCCAGAAAGAGTTAACGTGGTAATCAAAAATGAGCCATTCACTCCTCATCAACTAATCAAGCTCAGTAAAATTTTTATTAAAATGCCTCTGATACTGTTCAACTGAAGTTTTAATTGAAAAACGGAAAGCCATTTAGCGGGAAATGCGGTAGTGTGATATTACCACCAACTCATCCAAGGAAAGAATGGCACGTCCCACCGAAGGCAGACAATCATAAACAACTATGCCTGCAATTATTAGCACCAACACCAATGCCACCACTATTTCTGAGTGCCTATTCTGTGCCCATCACTATTCCAGACTGGATCTCCAAAATGGTAGGTTCCATCACCAGAAATGGAGGTGCCGAGAGGTGATAAGCCATGACTACTAGTAAGAGCCAGGTGTTGGGTATCACAGTCTATGATGATTTTATTATGGACCGAACTGCTTCTCAATAGATAGAGACGGGATTGTTAGCTCACTAGCGATCCAAATGACCTCAAACATGTTGGACACAGTTTATCCATCAACTGTCCACCCCAGAGGAATCAGATTAGGTTTAGTGCTTATTTTTTGGGGGGGAGGGGAAGGTTCGGACAGGAGAGCTACCACAGCAGCCTGAGAGAGTTTCCTTAGCAAGGCCTGCCTGTGTGATTGGCCCCTGCTGGGCTCCGGGAACCCGGATTTGGGGAGAGTTCCCACCACTCCCGGGTGCTAGGCGTGGCTCACTGCGCCTAATCCATTTTATGAGTGAGGTGCTTTATACAGACACCCACTTTCCTCCCGTGAGTCTGGGTTTTGGGGACATGCTTGACAGAGGGTGCCTTCGTGACCAGCCCAGGAAAACTCTGGGCACGGAGTCTCCAATGAGCTTCTCTGTAGACACTGCTCCACACGGCCTGTCACATCTTAAACTTGTTATATCCAAATCAATCAACGCTCATTGTGTACAATGACGAAAGTATAGAAGCAACCTAGATGCCCATCAACAGACAAACAGATAAAGATGTGGAACACCCATAACATGGAATAGTACTCGGCCATAAAACAGAATGAAATCTTACCATTTGTGACAACATGGGTAGAGCCAGAGCGTATCATGCTAAGTGAAGTAAGTCAGAGAGAAAAATACAAATATCTTATGATTTCACTTACATGTGGACTCTAAAGAACAAAATAAATGAACAAAACAGAAACAAATTCATACATGCAGATAACAGATTGATGGAACTGGGTTGGAGGGGACAGGTGAACAAGGTGAAAAGGATTAAGAAGTACAAATTGACAGTTATAAAGATCGGCATGGGGATTCAAAGCACAGCACAGGGAATACAATGAATAATCCTAAATAATAAAAGGCTAATATGCAAATTGTCCCCTCAACTGGGAGTTCGATGGGGAATTCGACCAGGGGGTAGGGCCAGCCAGCCATCTCCTGTGTCCCCTTCCCCTGGCCAGCCCTGGCCAATTGGGGTGGGCCAGCCTGACCCCAACCGTGCATGAATTTGTGCACCAGGTCTCTAGTCTATATAATAAAAGCCTAAGCTACCATTATAGCAGAACGACCAGAATGACCCGTCTCTATGATGCACCACCACGGGGCAGACGCTCAATGCAGGAGCTCCTCCCTGGTGGTCAGTGCGTTCCCACAGGGGGAGTGTCACTCAGCCAGAAGCCGGGCTCACACCTGGTGAGCCCAGTGTCAGCAGTGCTAAGGAACAGCAAGCCCAGCAGTAAGGAGCAGTGTGCAGGTGGGCAGTAAGGAGCGAGGAGTCCGGGACTACGAGAGGGAGCAGGCTGAGCTGAGAGACACTCCCCCCAACCAGTGCACGAATTTTGTGCATGGGCGGGCCTCTAGTACTGTAATAACTATGCATGGTGTCAGATGGGTACTAGACTTATTGGGTGATCATTTCAAAAGGTATATAACTATCTAGCCACTATGTTGGACACCTGAAACTAATATAATATTGTATGTCAACTGTAATTAAAAATTAAAAATTAAACAACCCTTCTCATCTCCATCCCATCCTGTACTCCCCCAGTCCTCCTATCCATCTATGTCTAGTAAGCAACACTAAAATCCACTGAGTATGCAAGCTGAAAAGGTAGGACTCATTTCTGACTCTCTTTTCCTCAACCTCCACAGAGAATCCATAAGCAAGTCTTGTCAATCACACCTAAAAAACAGACCCACTTCTCTACATCTAAACTTTAGACCAGCAGCTCTCAAGTGGGGGCAATTCTGCTCCCTGGGAGACCCTGACAATCTAGAGACATTATTAGTTGTCATGACCAGGAGGATGTGGCTGGCATTTGGTAGGCAGACTTCAGAGATGCTACTGACCATCCTTCAATGTACAGGGCACCCAACCATAGTACCTGAGCAGCCCAATGTATCAGTGATGCTGAGACGGAGGGAGCCTGTGTGAGCCCAGGCAACACTGGGTATGGCAGCATTTAAGCGCTTCTGAGTTTAATGTACGCATTCTGTGTCTACTTTACCCATCCTTCTAGACTAGCGCCAGTACTGTCTGGAACAAGACAGAGTGGAAGTAAAATTGATATTATAAACAGGGAAAGTAAAGTTCAACTAAAATCTATAGCGTTTCTAAAAGCAATACATTAGAGAGATATAGAGAGCCTGTTGAAAAGTTTGACGCGCATGAAATTTAGAGATAGTTTCAATGACAGAAAGAAAGTATGAGCCTGCTATCTTCGTGCCTTTGGGTAATATTTTTTCCACATGGACCCAAATAAGAAAAAATTAGGAAAAAAGTCACTCAACCTGCGATGAATATGCTTGTGAGCAAGTTGAGATGGAAGCCACGTTGGTTATGTAACTTTCAAACAGAGGAAATCTCTCACTGACCAGTCTGAGATTCCCAGTTATCTCAGAAAGAAATTTCCCTGTGCTGGTTGACATGAGGATATCCTGCTTACACACATACCAAGTGAACACATAAGCACCTGCTGAGGCGTGGGGCAGAGCAAAGGCTTAAATTAAAGCAATGCTTGTCTCTCCCTCACTGACCTGGCGTAGGTCACTGGCACCCATACATACTGCGCTTACCTCACTGTCGGACAGCTGTTGGCTTCCCTTTCTCTCCACTGTAGTATATGCCATGGCTGTGGGGTCAGTGGTTAATATGAATTTCTATCAGAACATCGGGCCCCGACGTTGCTGCCGAACAAACATTTATTTGACGAACATGTCAATGAATCAATGAACAGATGAGTAAATGAGAAGATGGGTAGGAAAGAGAACTCACTGGTAAAGGCAAAGGAGGGTTCTGGGGTGCCTTCCGTGATATCTGGGCTCCTGCAGCAAATGGGACAGAGCGGGGACATTTATCCGACTCCAGCAGAAAGCAAGAAGAATGAAATGGGACCTAAGACTCATCCTGGGGCCACAACTCTAGGTAAACATTACAAGTTGGTACGCCCAACCGGTGTGTCTCAGTGGTTGTGGGTCCACTATGAACCAGGAGGTCATGGTTATATTCCTGGTCAGGGCACATGCCCAGGTTGCAGGCTCCATCTCCAGCAGGAGGCGTGCAGGAGGCAGCTGATCAGTGATTCTCATCACTGATGTTTCTATCTCTCTCCCCCTCCCTTCCTCTCTGAAATCAATAAAAGTGTATTTTTTTTTAAAAAAAGTTGGTGGAGCACAGCAGAGAGAAGAGGCTGTCTTCTCAAAACAACTGTCTCTGTGATAGCCTCACAAATGCCTAAGTGATTGGAAAGTGTGTAGTTAGTAACCAGAGGAAGATGGACAGGTTGGGCAATTTCTATACACATGGAAGTACAACGCCATGTATCCATAAAACAGAAAATAAGGCATAAAGAAAATATTTTTAAGACCAACTAATATTTAAATGTTGGTTCGTTTTAGGGTTCCTCTCTAGAATACCAACCTTCCCAGTGTTCATCTCCATCCCCCCAACTCCTTTCAGGTTCCATTACTGCACTGACCCCGATATGTCAGAGCTTCCCCTTTCATGGGGAAATTCCGGAAACGGCAATCTACCCTGAAATCACTTCGAAATTAGAGGAATAGAAATCGGCAGGCACCTGGGCCTCGGGGAAGTTTAGTTGCAAACACAGCAATCACAAAAATTTGTCACTGCAGCTGAGCACCGATGGGTTAAACGGCACAGCCGTGTCCTTGGCACTGAGGGGACAGCATATGCATGAGCACCGAACTTCTAGAATCAAAGCAGATCCTCCAAGTAACTCACAGTCACACTCTGAGGGGTTCACATTGCTACAAAGTGGGTTTGTTTTAGCATTAGAACATAATCTGCCATGATAGATCACTGTTGTAATAAAAGAAACATTCTGGTATGAATTAATGTGACCCATGTGTCCTTAGCCTTGAGGTTAAGGTCTTTGTTGATCAAGAGTCCTTTCTGGCTAAGTTTTGATTATTCATTTTGAACATAAAAACAGAGTAACGTTAGGTTTGAAGGGGTCTTGAAATACCTTTGGCCTAACTCCTTCTATACAGATAAAAAATAAACATGGAGGTTAAATTACCAATCCAAATCCACACAGCTACTACATTCCCTCTGTGTGTGACATCATGGATGATAGCCCCAGTCACCCATTTAATTAGGTTTTGTATGGGCTAAAATGTTACATTAAATGCACACAGTGGGGCCTAAGTTGGTTGGAGCATCCTCCCGTGCACAAGAAGGTTGTGCGTTCGATTCCTGGTCAGGGCACAGGGCACATACCTAGGTTGTGGATTTAGTCCCTGGTAGGGGTGGGTGTGGGAGGCAGCCGATCGATGTGTCGCTCTCACATTGATGCCTCTCTCTCTCTCTTCCTAGAATCAATACAATAAAATAAATGTACACAGTTGTTGGTTTTTTTTAAAATACCAACAGGCAATAGTTACCTTTAATCCATATAATTAAAATACCATCTTTGCTTTCGTTACATGATCACACACTTTCTCCTCATTAAAGTCTAATGACTCTTCTGAATCATGTTTGATCATCTGTAATTAGGCACAGCTCCATGGTGACAACCATGTCACAATTTACTCCTCTACCTGGCAACGAGGCACGTTTCTTACTTAAATGTCAATTTAAAAAATACATCCCAATTTCACAAAGTTCAAACGAAAGCACACAGATGTTTCAAACCGGAGGGAAAGTTGGAGGTACCGGCAGAGGCCTGGAGGACCCGTCTCCTCGCTCCTCCTCCGATGAGTTCCCCCCTTTGCTTGTGAACTACCTTGGCCTCCTTTCCTGGGAATATTTGCTTCCGAAGCTAACACTGCAGACACACATTGTAACTACAGAAAAACAACCCAATCAGCCAAATTTCATTTGTCAGAACGGATTCTGCACACTAGCAAATTTCACATATTATTAGGGGCTCAGAAAAAGTCAAAGAACTCAGGAAGGAGACCAAAGGGCTAGTCTCAGGGGGATACAAGATAGACTGGTGACCACTTCAACCACACGGGCACCGATTCAGTCAGCACGACTGCCAGGCGGACTCACAATCAGGTGAGTCAAATGCAGTTCAACAGGTCAACCCAAGAGTGGCAACTTCCTGCATGCTACATCATTAAGATGTGTTGCCATGGTGAATCTGCTAGAAAGGAAACAAGAAGAGACCCAAACAGCTATTGAGGCTTTTTGGTAAATTAGTACCATTCATTCATTCATTCATTCATTCAGTGTGTTGACAGAGTCAAGTAACTAGGCCTATCACCTTTTGCAGGATGGTAAGGGACACAGTGAGTTATAGGCGTGGAGGGCCAGGAGGCTGGCATCATGTGGAACATTTATGGGTCCAGGTAACTGATAAAGGCAGATGTTAGTGGATGGGTGGGCCTATACACCGTTCCAGGCTACTTTACGGGCGTATGACATTCTTATTGAAGTAGACGTGTTTTGTTTCGTAAGAGACTGATTTTGTGAGAAGTATCAAGTACAAAAGGAAGGAAGCGGAGGGCGATGGAAAGGGGTTGGCTTGGAAGTCAGACAGGATCTGAATTCTAATTTTGGCAGCCGCTCTTGTCTGACTTTGGACAGATCGCCGAAGCAATGACCTCTCCAGCCTCCATACCCTGACCCGTAAAACTGGCCATAACCCACGTCCAAGGGCACGGCGGTCATGGTGAACTGTATGCCCGGGACCAGCAGCTCCTACAGCTTCTGCTTTTGATCTCACAGTGACATCCTCAGCGCGCTGCGGGAGCCTGCCCCGTAGAGGAACCCGATGGTCCGCTCCCGTAAATTTTATGCGGACACGTGTGTCCTTTCCTGAAGTCAGAGACACAGCGGGGCAGGGGCAGTCCAGCCAAGTGACTGGGGATTACTGAGCTCACCTGGGTCAGGGGGAGGGGAGGTTGTTTTGTATTGTTTGCATGGAATTTGGTCCACTTCCTCTTGTTTTAAAAAGCTCTGACTCTAGGGCTGGATTTACAAACACTGGCTTGGTGCTGGAAGAGCTTCGTCAGGGTGGAGGTGGAATGAGTCACGTTTCTGAACGGACGGAAGGAGGTTATTCTGGCTTTCCACGCGAGATTTCCGATGTCACCATTGAAATGGCAACATATTCATGTATTTGGCAAAACAATAACTTGCCTCATTTGACTTTCACTGTCTTGTTGTAAGTGTTCTTCTTCCTCTTGTCCAAACAAACCTGAGTAACCGCAGCCTCTTAACCGACTGGGACTGCAAATGCAAAGCCATGGTGACTGCATCCAAGTCCCAGGAAAACGAGGGTGACAGTGCTGGGGAGGCGGCATGAAAGGGACTCAGGGACAGCTAGATTTCTCGGGTTTCCAGCTCCTCCTTTTATGGCAAATTCTTCCCTCTAAACTGGTTATCTCCCCTTGTCGCATGTGAGGAAACTCAACACCCTGCTCACACCAAATCCCAAGAGAAAGTTAACAAAGCAAAATGCCTAGTTTCTATCCTCCCCAATCACCCGGCTTGTCTTTCACTGTAAGAATTATTTTTAAATGAAAACGTAGGGAGGGTTGGCTCCAATCCTGTCCCTTGCCATGGAGGTGCGCTGCGATATATACTGCAAGGCTCAACCCAAACCCAAAGCCAATCACAAAAGACACTGGAAGATATGCTGTTATTACCACGAACCTTTTCAAGTCGTCCAATACTCTCTCTTGGGGAATACAATTTGCCATCATATTACACTTCAATTGAGAAACTATAGATTGTGTGGTTAAATTTAAGTTGCTATGGCACGGCATGGCGATTCTTTTCTCTTCTTCGTACCCAAACATTTTCTACAAGAAGAGGGGGTGGGCGTTGTCCCACCCTGGGCTGCGCATAAGGGGCCTTCGCTGCTCCAGGAGGGTTGTAACTGGTTAAAACAACGGAAGACAAAGCGGCAATAATCACCGGCTGATGACGGGTGAAAGCAGAGAGGAGAAAGAGGGAGCCTGGAAGAGTCCCAGCCCCAGGCGAGAGCATCTCCCTTTGATCTGTGCGTGTGCCGTCTGGCTTCAGACTGGAAATCTCAATTAAGTCTTATTCAAAAGGCACCGAAAAATGGGATAATAGGCCCCATGAATAAATAATGCGGAATTATTTAAACTTCATTTTCCCCTCTTATGTATAAAATATTCCTCGCCACCAGTTCTTGAGAGCTCATCTGAGTTAGAACATCTTAGGAGCCTCTTTTCTGGGCGATTTTGCTGGGAAGTAAATGAAGACTATCTTCGCTTTGATCTAAACCACTGGGTACAAAAAATTCTTTTGTGAACATGGAAGGACAATCCTGATGCTAATGAATCAGAGAAAAATGAGAAACAGATTAAATGTACTTGGATCAGAACTTTCGCGTCTAAGATTTATTATCCAGTTTAGAAAACAAACCATGAGCTGGAAAAAAAGAGAAATCTACAGGGGCAGCAACATTCAGAAGACTAAAAAGGCATGTGAAGGAATAGCAATTCTTAAAAAAAAAATCATCTAAGTGAGCGCAGTTCCATATTTTTGAATGATTCATTAAGTGAGAACGAAGGGACGATGATGCTTGTAATTACAGGCCTATTTCATGTTCCCGACCCCCCATTTGCTCCCCAACCTGCGGGACTTGGCACGGGCATCACACTCTCTCTGCAGGAGACAGTAGCCTTCTGCAGCCAACCTGTGGCGACGGTTAACTCTTAATTAAAACTCTACATGCAAATAGAGCGGGATTAAAACGTGCTGTCGCAAAAACACACACGAAGCATGACCACTTATAACCGTACAATCCCTTTCATCCTGTGTCTTAATACCGCCTAGCGTGGGTGTGGACCTCGCCGGGAGCGAACACCTGCGATGCCAATTCTTCCCACTGACACGGGAGCATGAGCCAGTAGGGTCTTCCTACGGCCGTGTCACCGCTCGGAGGTGAGCTGTGTCCCCTGCAGGAGACAGCACTTTGAAATATGTGACCATTCTACCGAGCACTCGGGCCTTCCTTCCATACAGTGATGACCCATTTGACCTTGAATTGTGAAATTTATTTTCTAAGTTTGAGATACTTCGCGTGCTAATGTACCGTCCTTACCTATCTGATGCAAGTCTGACATAGAAAATGGAAGCCACCTTTCACGGGCCTCTGTACACTGAGTATTTATGGACAGGAGAAGTATGCCATTTTGACATATTTTGAACTTGGAGATTTTTTATTATTCCCATGAAAGCTAAGAGCAAAAAAAAAAAAATTCTATAAAGCTGCAAAAGCAAGGGAATTCACCTGGTTATCAATTACCATTAGAAAAAATAATTAGAACTACGGCCCAGGAGAGACGGCAAGAGCTGATGTATGACTTTCATGATACCATAATTATTTTTCTTTTAAGCCACTTTGTCATAAAAATAAGAAGTCACACACCCTCGAAAAGACACAAGCCTGCACAAACTTGTCCCAAACGGATTCATAAAGGAGGCAATTCAAATCTAGGGGAAAAGTGTGTGTTTATTGTGAAATACCAACATCTGTTGTGCAGTGAAAAACAGGAGCAAATGTCATGCGGGCTCCCACATTTCCCAGGAATAATTAATGCCTCACTCTTAAGTGTTTGCTTTTTGGAAAAGCTGGCGTGTGAAGCAAGCTACTCAGTGAAATTCAGAAATGCAAGCTCAAACTGAGTAATACATATTCTGAGATCAAAGCCACAGGACATGTTTTAATTTGAGGGCAAAACACCCGAACGCACGTCTAAGGTGCTGCGTGGACGCGGGAGGGCTGTATTGGGCCTGGGCAGGCGGGAACCGGCCGATCCCAGGCGGGGCGCACTACTATGAAGGACTGTTTTCTTCCTATTGTTTTCAGACGGTGTGTTGCCAGAATATAGAAATGCCGTTGATTTTTTTTTGTATATTGGTTTTGTGCCTTGTGACACTGCTAAATTCTTATTAGTTCTAGAACTTTTTAAAAAAATTTAAGATTTTCGACGACATAAACGCAGTAGTCTGCAAATAAAGTTTTAGTTCTGCCTTTCCTATCTGGATGCCTGTCATCTCTTTTGCTTCCAAATTGCATTTTTTAAAAAAATATTTTTTTATTGATTTTGAGAGAGAGAGAGAGAGGAAGGGAGAGGGATAGAGAGATAGAAACATCACAACCCAGGCATGTGCCCTGACCTGGAATCGAACCATGATCTCTTGCTTCCTTGGTGGATGCTCAACCACTGTGCCATACCAGCTGGGCCCAAACTGCCTTGTTAAAGAATTATCTCTAAAGCAGTTATTTAATCCAGCGGTTGCCAACCTTGCGGACCTCACAGACCACCAGTGTTCCGCGGACCACCGGTTGGCGACTGCTGATATAATCAATTGTATACATACCTAGAAATAACTTTTAGCTTTAACAAGCAAAACCAACTATATTCAGTGGCCCACCTATACCTCTTGAATACATTCTAGAAAGAAAACTTACAATCAACAATATAAACATTGGTGACTATTTACAAATTCCAGAAATATTTAGTTTTGTTTTTTCCAAATAAAATAGTCATTAAAAAACTGCAGGCCCTGTTGAGTTTTCTTTCTGTGTGTACCACTTTCTATAATGCAGTACAGGGAGTTCTCTTGGAATTTTTCCTGTAAAGATTTTCCAGGAGACGTACAGCAGTAGAGCAAAGAGAACACGGATTTTGGAGACAAATGGATTTGGAGTCACAAAGACAATGGGTTGGATTTCAGCTCCTTCACTTAACAAATGTAATATCTCAGGCAAACATTTTAAGCTCTCCTGGGGTTTCTTTCTCTTGCCCTAAAAATGTTTCTTGATATACTGGCCTAAACTGTGGAGGGAGAGAAAAGATAACAGAAGTACAAAGAAATATTAACAATGGTTATTTTTGGGCAGTGGACTGGGGGTTTTGTATTCCTTCTTATTTTCAAATTCTCCTCTGTCCAGGATAAATACATGAGAACCACATATATAACTTTAATTTTTAGAAATCACACTAAAAAAGCAAAAATAGGTAAAATTAATAGTAATAGTATTAATAAATTTATGAATAAATTTATTCTAATTTATCAAACGTCATTTCGGCATGGAGTCCACATATAAAAATGATTATTATCTTAAGTTTCGGGGTCACGAAAGCTTAAAGTCCAGCGTGTATTTCCCACTTAGCGTGCATCTCCTTTCAGCCTCGTTCCACCCCAAGTGCTCCGCTGTGAGCTGAGGCGGGTGAACATCACGGGAGACAGTGCAAGGGATGGCCCGTGCAGGCGGCTTGGCAAGATTCACACTGTCACCGAGTCTTGGTGTCCTCATAAAACTTGCAGTGAGCATTACCAAGAC
>NW_006297021.1:4590768-4616786 GCF_000327345.1 Myotis davidii | reverse complement strand
GTGTTGTGTCTGAGTATGTTTGGGATTCTCCTGTCATCTCTGATTTTACTCTCAGGGTTATTCTATTAGCTGTCTGTTGCTGAGTAATAATCTGCCATTTGATGTGAGCTGTTTAAAACAGAAACGGTATCATCTCCCCGAGGATTGGGCTGGCCCAGGCCTGGCTGCACTGGGATCTCACCAGACTGGAATCGAGGTGTCAGCCAACCTGCTGTTCCCATCTGGCCCTCCAGGTCCCTTCCAGACTCACTTGTTGACAGAATTCAGTTCCTTGCAGCCACAGGACGGAAGCCCTCAGGCCCGCGAGGCCCCCTCTCTCCACAGGCAGCTGGACAGCAGGGACAGCGTTTCCTGATTAGGTCAGGCCCACCCAAGATCATCTCCCATGAGATGGATGAACAACTGCCTGATGAGGCGCCACCATGACATCTGCAAAATCCCCTCCCCTTATCATGCAACCCGGGCATGTGCTCTGACCAGGAATCGGAATGTGACCTTCTGGTTCACAGGCTGACGCTCAACCACTGAGCCACAACGGCTAGGCCCTTTGCCTTCTAATGTAAAATAACCCTTCCTTCCCTCAGAGCCTCCTCCCACTCCTGGGGCGGAGCAGAACATGTACACACACCAAGGGGCGGGGATCTGGGGGGTCACTCACAGTTCTCCAGACGCATTCATCTCTGGTTACTGCCCAGTGTTTCCCCACCATGTATTTCAGCGTCTCCGGGGGGCCTGATTCAGACACTATTTCCAAAGGTTTTGATGGCTATGAGGCCCCAGGATCACGGTTAACGCTCTCCGTCCCGCCCCCCTTTTCTGGACCTAAGTCCATGCATGTGGAACTGGAGGCTCCTAAGGACTCAGGATGAGACGAAAAGGAACAAGAGCAGGGAAGGAAAGATCACGGAGAAGAGGCTCTGGGGCCTTGGAATGAGCAGTGTCTGGGGAAGCCAGCAGGCCGGTTGCTAGTCTGGACACGTGGGGATTAGTTGTATTTATTCCCAAGTAGGTTAATACCGTATTTTTCCATGTATAAGATTCCCCCCACTTTTCCAACCCAACATTAAGAAATCAGTATTTTAAACATAAAACAGAAACACATTTTATTTAGTCATTACCGCAGGTAATGTTCACATACCAGTACTATGATCTTATGCAGCATATCACTCTATTCAGCCTCTGCTGCATCACTGCTCTCTTCTTCATCACTATCAGTTCCAGACACATCACTTTCTCCAACTTCTATTGTGCCACTGCTGTCTTTGAGTCACTGTCCATGTCTGTGAGCTCCTCCTGATAAACTGGTGGCATTTTCTGAGCTAACTTTGCTTGTGTTCTCATGGCCAAGCCTTCTCCCCCCATGAAATGGAAGCACCATTTTGCCTTTCCTGTAAAATCAACCATGTCCATTTCACTTGCAAACATTCTTGCCTGACATTGAATAAGCGTGGTTGACACACTTATATAAGCCACTCTGGCGCTGCTCCATAATCCAAGTCTTAAGCCTCTGCTCCAAGTTTGCGCATTTTGCTGGCTTTCCTCTTAAGGCCTTCTTCTTTTTTGGCACCTTGAGGAGTTGTTCTTCCTGTTTTCTCCCCTGTCTGATCATACACTCAGCAGGAGGAGGTCCACATGGTCTCTCTGCAGCTCCATTTCCATGGTCCTTTGCAGAGCTGATGACATTCAGGTTGAATTTTGCAGAGTAAGACAATCGCTTACCAGTATTTATCTTTTTATTTTTTGACGTCTTTAAGGGCTCAGAATGCTCCGGTCCCTGTTGCATCTGCGCACTCTCTACCTCCACCTCTAATCAGGGCATCTGCTGATGTCAGTAACAATAAGGCGTGTGGTTGGAGGAAGCCTGTTTGACAAGGTATGGGCAGCTACGCACCCGCGAGGCTCCCTCCTGGGCTGACTTCTGTGTGTCAGACGCCCCTCGATTTTCAGTCTACAATTTTAGAAAAAAAATAGCATCCTGTACACGGAAAAATATGGTACATTGTTCTCCCATGAGTTACAGACTTCTCAATCTGTCCCAGGTGCTTTGGTAAGAGTTCAAATAGTCAGGGTACTGTTGGCAGCATGGACTTTGAAAGCATTGAAGATCAATGTTACCTTTCGGTAAACGAAGTGTAAAAACTGGCTGAACGTTAATTTTTTCTCTTGGATCTGCATTATATTGACCCTCAGTCTATTACATTACCATGAACTGTGTGTGTGTGTGTGCGTGTGTGTGTGAGAGAGTGTGTGTGTGCGTGTGTGTGCGTGTGTGCGTGTGCACGCGCGTGTGTGCCGTGTGTGTGTGCGCGTGTGTGTGTGCGTGTGTGTGCGCGTGTGTGTGATTGGTAACAGACTACGGAAAAGAGGAAAAAGACTCCACTGGGCTCCAATTATGCTCTGAAGCTCTGAGATTTCCAACAACTTTGGAAGTTTTTTCCTACTTTTAAATTATGGTTTGGGCAGTCCCCAGAAGTTTGTCCAGCTTATATTTTTTATAGTTTTCTTGGCTGGCTTTGGACGTATCTTTGCTTCTGGCTGCATGTTAAAATGATAAAAAGAAGTTCTTTAAACATTCAGGGTTTATTTTATTCCCTTCTCTCTTTTCTTTTAAAATCCTAAGAATCATTTTACCTGCCTCGGGTTTTGAAATACTGTAGGAATTCCCTGTCTTGAAATTCTTCGTTTTCTGCTATAAAATGCACTCATTCTTCTAACTCCATGAGCCCAGAGAAGACGTAGAGAAAACTCGAATCAGTTGCTTCCCGGGTTTGTCCCGTTGTGATGTCTACACAACGTTTTCCACCTGGTTTCATACCACACACTTGGTTAGGCACCACCCACAGAGCCCTGCGACCCTCTCCCCTCACTAATGCTTAACAGGGGGAGGCTAGTGCCTCTGAAACAGCGCAGGTGACCTTGACAATGAACCTGGTAAAAGTCTCCGGCTACATGGGATTCAGGCCGAGGATGAGCCAAGCCTGACTCCCTGTGATGAGCGAATCTGACAGTAGTGTTTGCTTAGATCTCATCAAGCTCGTCACAATGCCACTGCCATTTAATTAATTACTTCTTCAGCTATTGCTCTCTTTGTTTTTTGTTTTATAAAAATATATTTTATTGACTCCTTACAGAGAAGAAGGAAGAGGGACAGAGAGCTAGAAACATCGATGAGAGAGAAACATCGATCAGCCGCCTCCTGCACACCCCCCACCGGGGGTGTGCCCACAACCAAGGCACATGCCCTTGACCGGAATCGAACCTGGGACTCTTCAGTCTGCAGGCCGACGCTCTACCCACTGAGCCAAACCGGTTAGGGCTGCTCTCTTTGTTTACAGATCTCCACAATCATTCACTTATTGAAAACAATCACACACCTAGAAGATAGGAAGTGCAATACAAGGATGACATGACTCGCTTGAGGTGGTGCAGAACTGCAGTTCCTGCCTCTCAACCCAATGCTACTTCTGGCAACATCCCCTACTTCAGTGGTTCTCAACGTTCCTAATGTTGCAACCCTTTAATACAGTTCCTCATGTTGTGGTGACCCCCAATTTTATTGTTACAAATTGAACATAATTAAAGCATAGTGATTAATCACAAAAACAATATGTAATTATATATATGTTTTCCGATAGTCTTAGGCAACCCCAGTGAAAGGGTCGTTCGACCCCCAAAAGGGGTCACGACCCACAGGTTGAGAACCACTGCCCTACTTCACCATTCCCTTCTCCCCTACAGATGGGTGGGGATCTTTAGCCAGCGCCACCCAGGATCACCGCTGACTGACGGTACGTTTATATCTGTGGTGAATGCACAGTCACCTTAGACTTTCGCATACACACGCTTTTCTCCATCAGTCGGCAATGGCCTTTGAGTTCCAGCAGGACCAAGACACGCCTTTACCTTGTGGGTTAAAGCAAGAGTGGCCACGGTAGAGTGCCTTCTACAGGCTGCGTGTGGAATCACAGGCATTTTTCATTTATAACGTAAAAAAGTCTACATGGTAGGTTCTAGTTAAACCTTTTAACCAGTATTAGATCAGACGTTTACTGTGACCCAGAGAAAAACCACAGACTCAGAGGACTGTAACTAACTCACAGCAGTCATTTCTCATTTCCACTCAGTAACTGATTCTAATCATCCAACCTCCATCGCCACTACACCTCATTCCTGTGCGTAACAAAGCTTAGAGTCATCAGCTCTCTTCAAAGTGAATGACACACACACACACACACACACACACACACACAATGTGTGCCTATATATATAGCATTAGTTCCAGATTTATATATATATAAAATACACCAGAGGCCTAGTGCACAAAATTCATGAACTCGGGGGCGGAGGGATCCCACAGCCCAGATTGCAAGAGGGCGCGGGCCTGGCTGAGGGAGCCCACCAGTACATGACTGGAGCCGGGGAGGGATGTGGGAGGTTGCCAGGGAGGGATTGCGGGAGGGCTCCGGGGTGTGTCCGGCCCATCTTGCTCAGTCCTGATAGGACCCCAGCAGCAAGCTAACCTACTGGTCGGAGCATCTGCCCCCTGGTGGTCAGTGCATGTCGCAGTGACTGGTCAACTGGTTGACTATCTGCCCCTGGTGGTCAGTGCACGTCAATAGAGAGCAGTTGAGCGGCCTTAGCATATCATTAGCATATTACACTTTGATTGGTTGAACAGACGACAAGATGACTAGAAACTTAGCATATTAGTCTTTTATTATGTAGGATTATTAATAAAAATATTAATGTATATATGCATATTCAATTTCTATTCATTTAACTAGACTATTTTTCATCTTTCTTAATCTGCTGCCATAGCTATTATATGATTCTTGCTACTAGTTTCTAGGTTGTCCATTTCTGAGCTAAATAATTAAATGATTATAATCTTACTTTAATTTTTTTACCTGTTGGTCATTCTCATCTATTTCCGTTGAAACTCTTTAAATTTCATTTTCAATAAAAATTCAGCCAACATTTATTTGGCCCTTAACATGCTCCCTGACAAACAAACCAGCCTGTTTCAAGAATTTCACTTAAAGCATTTTTCTGCCTCTCCAGTTGCGGTCACCCATATATTTATTTCCCTTTAAAATCAAACTTTCTGGCCCAGCCGTGTGGCTCAGTGATTGACCTATGAACCAGAAGGTCACGGTTCAATTCCCAGTCAGGGCACATGCCCGGGTTGTGGGCTCGATCCCTAGTAGGGGGTGTGCAGGAGGCAGTCAATCAATGATTCTCTCTCATCAGTGATGTTTCTCTCTCTCTCTCCCTCTCCCTTCCTATCTGAAATCAATAAAAAAAACGTATTTAAAAAAAAATCAAACACTCAGAAAAAGAAGTTTAACTTCTTTGCCTCCCTTTGTCTACCTCCCATTCATTTTCCCCTCCCACTGCAACCCACTCCTCCAGGGCACTCCACTGAAACTTCTCTCCTGACCACCGGTGCCCTCTGCGACTGCAAATCCATCTTGCTAGTCTTATCACTTGGTCTCAGCGGCACCTACATATTCCCTCTTGGAAGTGCTCCTCTTTCTCACTCCTCCGCATTTCTGACCCTGAAATTAGGATTTACTCTTCTTGACCACTTTCTTTTGCTGCCCCCCCTTCCTGTATGCTTTGACGTTTTGAATGTTTGCATTTCATAGAGCTCTAGTCTGGGAAATGTGCTTGCTTCCCACCTTGGTCCTTAGAAAACGTCCCACAGCTTCAGCTAACATCAGCATAGGCAGGGCTTCCTGGCCTCTTCAAGTTCAAGTTCCTTTTCTGCTCCACACCAGTGTTTTGCAGAGAAGGGCACGTGACCTTTTAGTAGTTCCTGAGCGTAGCGGCTTCTAACACACGTTTAAAAGCAGAGACAAGATGCATGTCTAACGCATGGCCCAGACAGAAACTCTCAGAGCGCATCACACAAAGAAAAGGTCCTGTTCTGTGAAATCATGCCCTTGTATAGGGTCGGAGGCAAAACACGTCGCTTACCATGTGTCATGCTCATAAAAGATCCAGAACGAGAAGTATTTATTACTTCCTACTACATGTCTCTTCATGGAAGTCTTTTGGGCACCTCAACTCCACAAGTTCCACACCAAGTTCATTACCTTTGCCCCTCAAAGCCTCTTCTCCTTGCTTATCACTTCTCTCAGTTAATATCATGAGGCTAGAAACCTGTCAGCAGTCATCTCCATCCACTTCCTTGTTCCTCACACCCACCCCCTATGGAGACCTGTCATTCTGGCTCCTAACCATCCCCGTCTTCCTCTCTCCCTACTTTCACGGCTTTCATTTAGGCCCACAGAGACTTCTAACAGGAAATTTGAGATAGACAACAGAGCAGGGGACGATTATTACTGTGAAGCATTTGTTACTCACAGTTCCCAAGAGGAGGGGTACGCCACACCCTGGGGGGTGCGTGGGAAGCATCAGGGCCAGCCAGCAGGCCCAGTGGAATGGGAGAGTGGCAGGGGTCTCCACTGTGGTTTCCACAGAGAGAAAAGGGCCAGGTTGGTGAACAGGCTGAGGCTGTCTGGTTTAAATCATTTCTGCTGACTCTGGGGAACAGGGCTGTCCCTCACTCTCTGGTATGTGGCCTGCGGGTGACTGGGTCACTTGGATGACAGCCCAGAGTTTGAGAGCTCGATAAAGAAGGCAATGAGATAAGCTCTAAACTGGTTGGTTTGCCTCTGGAAAACATGCCCCTGGGGCAGTAGTTTATTATGTCTAGTGATCGTCCAAGCCTGGGAGGGACGGTCCCTCTGGGCTAAGCAAGACCTCAGAATACGAGAAATAGAACCCAGGTTGTTTGATCTCTGCCACCATCCCCTGAATGACTGCAATGGTCTCACCTCCCTATTACCAACTGCCTGACCACACATTATCTTTGAAAAGCCAGATCCAAGCACAGATCTGTATAAAAATCTTAAGCAATCTACCCTTCAGGACCTACAGAATGAAATCCAACGGTTTTCCCCATTCCAGTTCCTTAAATAGCCCCTAAGCTCGTTTCTAGCCTCTTCTCTCATTGTGCTCTACAAATCCATTAAAAGGAAAAACATTTCCATAATTCTATCACTAACATATCAAACTGCTTCCGATTTCCCTTTTAATTCTTTACTAAGTGGAAATGAAACATTTCCAGATCTTTAATAAAGACTTAGCTCCAGTTTTGTGTTTCAGTTAGTTATTCATATCCTAGTAGAGTTTGGGTTAACCTTTTTTTCATTTATATCATTTTTATTGTGAACTAGAGGCCTGGTGCACAAATTTGTGCGCAGGTGGGGTTCCTCGGCCTGGCTGGCGATCAGGGCCGATCGGGGCCGTCCCTGGAGCTGGGGAGGGAACCGCCAGAGGTTGGTGGGCCACAGGAGGTTGGCTGGGGGAGCACACTGACCACCAGGGGGTAGCTCCTGCATTGAGCGTCTGCTCCCTGGTGGTCAGTGCGTGTCATAGCGACCAATTGACCGGTCATTTGGTCGCTTAGGCTTTTATATATGTAGATAAATTGATATAACATTGCATTAGCTTCAGGTGTACAACATCATGATTTGGTATTTGTTTATGTTGCAAAACGAGCACCACAATAAGCCCAGATAACATCCAACACCACACATCTTTACAAATGTTTTCTCTTGATGAGAACTCTCTAGATCTACTCTGCCACCTACCTTCCAACAGGTAGTGGAGAATTATTAGCTACAGTTACCATGAGTGACTTACTTTTCCATAGCAGGTAAACTGCAGCAAGCAATCTACCGTACTTGACCAAATCACTCCATTAGATATTTAGACTATTTCTAAAGGTTCAAATGAGGCTCTGTGATCCTACCTATTGCACTTCTTTTGCTTGGATTACTCATATATAATGTTAAATGTTAGTCCTGGGCCAACTGGAATAGATCTATCTATGGTTTTCGGTTAAAAATGCTTTCTAAAAGGATATCATGCTCTGTTCCACAAGAAACCCATTCACCGGCCATGATACATCCTCTGTGCTGACACAGCACGCACGCAGATACACAGATACACTGAACAGCGTTCCCACGGGCCAGAACAGACCCACCCCTGGACTGCTGTACACTGTCAGTCCAACCAGTTCTCTGCCGTCTTAAAGAGGCCGGACTATTCATTTTACAGCTTTGGAAACAGACTCGTAGAAATTCAATGACTTGCTCAATTAAGCAGAGTCAGTTTATGGACGAGGTGACAACTGTCTTGACCCCACACCCAATATGCTGTTTTCAGAGTTCTTCTCTTTTTATAAAGGTAATAACGATATTTATTCTTTCACACATGCAAGGTAATAACCTACTCTTCTAGAGGTCTCAGAAACAACTAATACCATCACTATTTCATCAGATATTCACATGTCCCCTAATGCTCCTAATGGTGATATTTGATCATTTCCGTTTGTATCTGCAATGTGAGCTGCTGCAATAGATAAACCCTGGGTATTAGTGGTGTGACTCTAACAGTTTTCCCTTTTCATTCTGTTAGCCGATGCTGGTGTTGAAGGGGGTGACCACCCACATGATTCATCAGAGACCAGTGCTCCCTCCATCTTGTGACACTTCCACAGTCTTTGAGGTCTTTTGCTTTTAGCAAGGAGGTAGAAAAACATCCATGGTAAAGACAAACTTCTGTCCTGGAACATCACTTCTGCTCACATACCATGTGTAGAACTAGCCACGTGTTCAGATGCAATGGGGTGGAGGAGGGCTGGGATATGTAGTCTTGCCCGGGAAGACAGGAGATCAGGGTCTGGTGAACACATACCAGTCTCTGCCACATCTTCCTCCACTTTATTACAGTAGATGCGAGTTAATGCTTAATTGTCTTAGGTGCTGATGGGTAATCTACCTGGGTTGGAATCAACAGAAACTTGGGCTGGTTACCTAACTCTACTCAGTTTACTTTTCCAATAGTCTGGTTTCTTGTGCTAATACTAACTCTTCGATGATTGGGGAGTTAAAGATAGGAGGCAGATAAAGCACTTCACAAGGCCCTGGTCCTTGCTAAGTGATCCATCAATATTCATGCTTTCCCACCTCAATCCTTCAGAGGCTATACGCGATTTATTTCTGTGCTCATCATTTCCTTTTTTTCTTTTAAGGCTAAAGTTTTTAAAAAATATCTAAACAGTTTAAAAACACATGCTTTTTATCCACATGGAAGTGCTACATTCTCAAAACTGCAGTGAAAATGAAAATCAAAATATGACAAAAAAAGGAGATACAAGGATGAACATAGACTTAGGTAGATAAATAACTGAAACTCTTAATTCTATGCTAAAGTGCTCTTCAGAAACCTGCCCAGAAGAATGCTAAAGTTAAATGTATCCTCTAGTCACCTTTTCGACTGAAGCAGAAAAGTCCAAGCAATTTTAATAGCTTGAGTATTCTCAATGTAATTCTACAAAATGGCCAATTTAATTATCATTACTGCTGCCACAATTTTATAAAATACAAGCTCTGCACAGCAGAGTCAGTATTATATTTACATCGAATTACATACTCAACATGTTTAGGACAGTGCTATGCACAGTGGGTTGGTTTAAAAGGCTTGAAACACATTGATTTCTATCGATTTATAGAATCGTTTCTATCTTTCCATAAGACATGGTTTGGTCTAAGATTTCCTTTATCTGAATTACAATCTAATAAGCTAGCCCGTTACCGCCATCAATGCGCACAGGAAACACGCGGCTTCCAGGCCAGGGGTAAAGGATTCATTACTTACGGGACAGCCAAGAGCATGAACATCTGCACGTGTGTTAGTTTCTTTGGCTGCTGTACGCGCACAGTAGGTCTGTATCCCAGCTGAGGAACGCCGAGCTTGGGGAACCCATTGTTATATAGTAAGCAGTAAGCAAGCCTGCTCTTAGTTAATGCCTCGTTCCTCCAGCTTTCTTGCTATCAACACAGCCCTGAGAAGCGGTCTGGGGAAGGGGCTCCATCTTCGCCATAGCCAGCAAGAATGTGCGGAGCCCCGCAGGGCCCATGGGAGCGATCCCTCCTAACAAGGAGCGGAGGTGGCTTGCAAGGAGACAGACGCTGTAAGGAGATTTAAAAATGAGACGGAATTGTTGCCAAAGAGAATCACTACCATTAAGACAATGCTGCAGGGAAAGTTAACACAGAGAAATGAATATCAAAGATTCTCTGCAATTACTAAGGATCGACCAATAACTCAGCCCTTTTAAGAGCAAACAGAAAAATGTCATTGATTTTCAGACTCCCATTATCCAGAAGTTAAATGTAATTAAATGTTAAATTGATGCTACACACAATATGTGCAAGAGGATTTCAGAGCATGGGATTACCGAGGAGACCGGGAATGATAGAAAATTAATCGGTCCTGGGGGCTGATCCTGAAAGGATAATGAGGATTTAAAATCTGGGGGCTAGAGGGAGCAGTCTTTTAGGCATGAGGGGCATGACAGAATCGTACTGGAAAAGGACCGAGCAGAACCAAAGGGGTTCGTCTTCAGAGTAAATAAAATAAGGTTGGGAGTGAGTGGAAATAGATCAAAAAAGGCTTGGACCAATGGAAATACTTACTATTCATAAGGAAGAAAAAAGGCCACTTTTGTAAATTTCTAAGCAAGGTAGTGAGGGATACAGCAATATTTAAGCTAAATTAGCATGACCTTTTTATTAAGAAAAAAAATTAAACCTACGTGATGGATTGGACCATGGTGGTGGCAATGAACTAGAGATTTAAAAACTGGCTGGGAGTGATTGTTGGAAGAACATTTTATAGGATTTGGTAAAAACACGGCTAAGATCTTAACTGGCACATTTGTATTCTTGTGTCAAATGTTTTCAACGTCTTTTGGTTCTGATGTACAAACGGTGTGTCTTTATCTCCCTGAGTCAAGCATTCTCTTTTCCATGCTCTCACGGAGTTAATTCTATTATTCTTGTTTTTTAGACATGGTATTTGTTCGAGAGCGAGATTCGGTTCTCTAACAACGGTTACTGAAATGAATTACATATTTGAAAATAAAATTGTAGTATTTTCCTTGAGGTAACTTAGAAAACAGGAATAATTACTTCCAAGTGCGGCTTGCATATTATTATGGGAGTCCCACAGACATGTACAAAAAGGAC
This sequence comes from Myotis davidii, assembly GCF_000327345.1. Taxonomy (NCBI): domain Eukaryota; kingdom Metazoa; phylum Chordata; class Mammalia; order Chiroptera; family Vespertilionidae; genus Myotis; species Myotis davidii. The sequence continues at coordinate 4,605,681 of NW_006297021.1, read as the reverse complement.
AGTTAATGAAGAACTATCAATGCTTCTATTATAATATATAGTATTATAGTGCTTATTCTATTATTCTTGCTAAGGAAGGCAAAACAGTTTAAAACAGACTCTGGACCTCCCACTACAACCTGTAAGTAGAAATTATATACAAAAAAAGGTGGAACTGTAACTGACAATCAGTGGGTCCGTGCTGCCTGTAACTACGTGAGCCGATTAAGCAGAGACAGGGTTGAATCATATGAGTGTTTATTCCAATCCTGCCAGCAGCATGGGAGAGCAGCAGGTCACCCACAAAAATCCGCTCTGCCTCTCCCCTAAAGCCAGCTGCTTATATTGTGTAGAAGGACAAAGATTACATGGGGAAGTAGGCAAAGGGTGTGCCAAATGGGCAGTTTACAGGTAATGCAGGATGGAGATTTGCAAAGGCCTACGGGCATGCAAAGGCTGGGGGTCTTTAAAGGGCTGGCGATATGCAAAGGGCCAGGGGTCTTCAAAGGGCCAGGGATTCTGGCTTCTGCAACAAGGTTGTTAATCTTTCCATGATAATCTGCAATCCCAGATGAGCTCCCAAGTCCCACCTGTAACTCCCAGCCAGGGTAGAATGTGCCTTCTTTAACCAGAACACAATCACAGTTGACAGAGCAGGATTAATGTTTCTTAAACTCTAGCTGGTCCCCAACATTCTATGACTGCCCCTCTCAGAACCACGGAAATGGAGTGAAACACATCTGAGGACTCAGTGGCTGGCCCCTGATCCACGTGTCTGGCTCCTTGTCAGCGAAGGTAATTCCCGTGAAGTTCGGTGAGAGAACCTTGTCCTGGGCTGCGGGGTGGGCTCCTGCACGCTTCAGTGACACAGAAAGCATGCCGCTGGATTGCCACAGCCATGGCCATCCCCGTGTGCAGAGTGAACATGGTAAACAACTGGTCGGTCTTTCCCATTTACTCACATCACCATTTACATGTGCACCAGAAGCCAACATTAGGGAATTAACAATAAGTAATTATTGACTCTTACTCCAACTGCCACGTTTTTACAAGCAAAAGGAAATTTACTAGACGTTTGATGTCTCATTATGGCCGGCATGTAATTTATTTCTCTGTTGGAGTTGAGTTTATCAACTGTTTCTGTCCATGCAGAGAAAATGTTCCCACCTAAGAAACCAATACAAGAGCACAGGCGGGAAGCTGGAACGCTTCGCTGAAAGTCTAAGTCAGGCTGTCGGTTTGATGCCAAGAAAAGAAGAAAGAACCGGGTTTCACCGTGCCTTATTCACCTGCACGAAGTCCTACGGTTCATTGTGTACCGATTGGTATACGGCACATTAACATCGAGTCTATCAGAATATGCTAAGATACAATATATTAGAAGAAAAGGACCACATTATTTATATTATTTATTATTCAACTAACTGGTATCTGAAAGTAAATTATACTGATGAGTTATAAAGCAAGATAAATGATTCATGAATCTCATGGAGTTCAAATAATAACAGTGATCATTTTGACCAAATAGCCTTTCTATAGTTGTGGACTGCAGGTTACAGTTCAGGTAGCTCAGCCGCATCTGTCATTATCACATTATTGGTGCTTACTTGCCCAATTCCCTTTTTATCACCATAACACAATGGAGCAAACTCTGAGAAGAGTTATTTTAACGAAAGCTACATGCTACTTTGAAAATCCCAAATCAAAGAAATCATTCCTTTGGAACATCTGAAACCAAAGCCCATAAAAATACCCTACAAAATATTCATAACCAAGAGAATGCAAGCTAATCCCTCCAAGTCCATCAACACCAACAATGACGAGTGCCTATTGTACATTTCCTGTGAGTCATTGTTGATGTCACATGAGTTCTCACCCTCATCCCAACTCAGTGAGATAAGCAGTGTTAATCCCCATTTTACACAAAGAAAAGGGAGGCTTACTGAGGTTAAATAACTGTTTCAGATCACCCAGTTACTTAGTGACAGAACTGGATTCCACCACAAAAGTCCCAGGCCAGGGTGGCTGTGGCATTCACCCCTGAGGGACCCATGAACACACAGGTCCACGTGACCAAACTGGTCTCTAAGATGCAAACTGCATTCATGATTTAAGTATGTGAAATGTGAAAGAGTCCGTGGACAGTATATAAAGAAGGTAACATCAAGATATCAATGCTAAAAAATTATTCCAAGAGACAGTTCTCAGATTTCTACCTGCCATCATCTGTCTGCAAAAGGAAAAGACAATAATGATACAGACAACAATTAGGGAAATGGGCTTGGAAGCACTATTATTTCAAAGGTGAACATTTCCCAGATACTAGGTTAAATGTTTTGCAGAATCTCCTTCCCAGAACTGAACACTGATAAACCTCTGCTTCCAAAACTTGACCCATAAAACGAGTACACGCCGGTAATACACCACGCTCCCCGCTCTGTGGGAACGTTCCCTTTCAACATCACACGCTCGCAGCTTTCCGGCAAGGCTGAATGAGGGAACCACTGCCCGCACACTGATCTGTAGTGAAAGCGGATGCAACTGCCCAGGAAAGAATGGCCCCTAAAAAATCACATTGGGGAGCTGATTCCGTTCGGAAATATTGAAGCCCCAATAACTGATTTTTCAAGACATTTGGCAACAAGTTTCTGGAACAGAAAGAAGGCCCCAGGGCACAAGAACTTGCACAAGAAAGGAAACCGGAGACAGCAAAGCTGGCCGCTTCTCCGGGACCTTGAGACCTGATGCTACATGAACCTCACTTTGTAGGCATGACAGAAGAAAAAAGACAAAAGAACAAGTGCACAGCCTTTCCATTTTGCATAAGTCAGTCTTTATTTAATCTAATTTTCATGTGCCTTTTTCTCAGTGACAACCTGAACACTGAATACGAGCAGAGCACAGCTTTTCCATTTCAGACGTGGCTCGTGTGTCTCGCAGGGCTGTGACCTACTTCGGAGCTCCGCTTCCTGCCACGTGCAGCCTGACTGCCAGGCCCGTCCTGGACGTCCCATCGCAGTGGCCTCTGAAGATTAAACACCGATAACTTCACGGCCCAGATTCACCAGCATCAGGGACTAACGGCCAGCCATCTTCAGGCGGGAAGAGCCACAGAACTGACAAGTGCTGTCAAACAGACGGAAACGGATAAGGATGCCTTCAGCTCTTCCTGGGGAGGCTTGGGGCCGGCTCCTAACTCACCTCCTCCATCCTCCCTAAAAGGTGATTCTTTCACTTTAATTTTTTTATGTACAAAGCTATTAGTTCACTTAAGAAAACCTACACTGAAATCCACTTGGAATATATGTGCTTATGTTCTATCCCAACCAGAATTTAAAATATGTGAGACCAGCATTTTCAGCTTTTGGTTATTTTTCATTTCAGCACAGCATAGAAGACAGAGATGAATACAACACACACACACACACACACACACACACACACACACACACCAACCTTATTACTTACCAACTAATAAATAAGGCAGAGAGAAACAGCCTGCCATTGTAAAGCGCCCATCACTGTAGCAGGGGACTGCTCAAAACTTTTGAATCTTAACAGACACTGATTTCATTTATTAATATTTAACTCCCTTATGGAGATGTTATTACGCTCACTTTGCAGATGGGGAGACTTAGCCTCAGATGAAAACAAGATTAAACCCAAGATTAAACCTCTGGTTTTCTGATTCCCAGACACGCACTCTTCCGAACATATGACTCCTCTCTCAATACTCAAAGCACTTCAGGTGCAGCAGGGCTCGAACAACAAAACCAAAACAACCGAAGGACCTTAGGGTTATCAACACGGTCTCGGGCTCATCCGGGTAAAGGGAAGCTCCTGCTACCGCCAGGCGGGCGCTGCTGCTGCTCACCCAGGCTTTCTCCTTGACTGTCTGCTGCGGCCTTAGCGATGAATTTCCGTCCCTGTCTAGGACGGAGCTGCTCATTTATCCTCATTAGCCAACACCACAGGTCCCTTCCACTTCTAACATGCGGGGGCTTTACTCTGTGAGGCATCGTCGCCTACGTTCAGTTCCTATTCAACACCTACCTTTCCCAAGAGAAACTTAATGCTTCCGTTTTAATAAGGAGCAAGCAGAGGCCTGCCTCCCCCCGTGTTTGCAGGGCACATCTCAGGAAACACAGACAAGGCCGGCGAGGGATGATTTATGCAGTCGGTGAGAGCATCGCGGGCACGGGGAGCGAGGCTTGGAGTGTAAAAATGAAAGCAGAAGACGGAATAAGAGGCGCAGTGATAGAGTGAAGAGATGTTTTCTTGGAGCAAATGTAGTAACGCAGCCATTTACTAAGTATTTCCTTCCAGGGAGCACGCTGGCATGCTCTCGGGCAGCTTGGAGATCTCTATCACACAGTTTTGTGTATGAGACAGATTTTCATCTTTGCAGAATGGGGTTTATTTTTCCAAGTTAAAAAAAAACTCGCTGCGGAGCGGAGATGCCCGTCCTGCGTTAGCATCGCTTAATTAGTGAAGAGAGGTGGGAACGTTAATAACGAGACATAAAATGTGGCCTTTACGCCGACTCTAAAGGTATTTCTACAGGAGGGGCTTCAAACTGTTTTGATCGATATTGACGACACTGACAAAAGTTGATGGCTCCCCTGACTGTAAACAAATAAGCATTATGATGTTATCAAAACATTGAAAACAAGTTTCATCAGTCTCTCACACGAGTAGCAGGAATAAGGTCCCCATCACAGTACCACTCTGCTGACCTGGGAGGAATATACAACAGCGTGGTACCCACACATCTGCTGCCCAGCGGCCCCGGCTGGGGGACGACAGGCAGTGAGGACAGAAAACCAGGCAGGAACAAGCCACTGAAACAGGCTGGGGGATGAGGACGACCTGCTGGAGCCACTGGAGCTGCAGCACCTGGCGCAGAGCGACTGGCAGAGCCACAAGGAGCAGAGCTGCTTTCTGCATTTACGTGGTTAGAAGCCACGCCCCATCGCCAATGGCTCTTTGAATACAAATTACAAATGTTATATGTATTAAGTATAAAAATATGTTTTTCCTTATTTATTTTTTTTTAGAGGGAGGGAGAGGGAGAGAGAGATAGAAACATCAATGATGAGAGAGAATCACTGATCGGCTGTCTGCTGCACACCCCACACTGGGGATTGAGCCCACAACCCGGGCATGTGCCCTGACCGGGAATGGAACTGTGACCTCCTGGTTCATAGGTTGACACTCAGTTGCTGAGCCACACTGTCTGGGCAGTATAAAAACATTCTTGATTACATGTAGGCCCTTCATTCACTGCTGCCCAAGAACGAATTCACGTTCACGTGGGTTGCCTATAATGCTAATTTCTTAATTGAAGGGCAACCATGAATCACCCATTCTCAGGGGGTGGCATCACCAACCCAAACATCTTGTCACGGTTATTATGTTGAGGAACTTATTCACTGCAGCCTGGAGAGAGGACCTAACTCTGTATCCTTTACTTTGGGAAAAAAAGACCCCAACCAAATATGTGGTTGGTAGTTAGTTTGTACGAGAGCCAGCAATTCCAAAGTCTTTTCTTTATTTACTAGTAATAAAGATTTAAGACATCAGATTTCTCCTGAAGGATGGCCTATTTCATAAAAAGTATTTATCTCCTCTCACTTTGCAGAACCTTTAAAATAACAGTGACAATAAGAATCACAAAGTCAAAGAGAATGGGAGCAGACCCCCCAGTGGATGAGTGATTTCAACACACTGCTCAACAACAAAACCAGCCCGAGACGGGGTGAAGGCCTGAGAGCAGCTCCCGTGAAGATGGGATCTCCAGATGTGGACATTTTTGAGCACTTCCTGTGGGCCAGGCACTTGTCTCAGGCGCTGAGTAAACAGCAATGCACAGAACAGAACATTGCTGCCCCCATGGAGCTTAGAGATATCCTTGTAGGGAAGACAGTCAATTGAAAAAATAAAAGGCCAATTGTAAACTATGTTGGATGCTATGAGAAAAGCAAACCAGGGAAAGGAAACAGGAAGTGACGAGTAGTAGAACTTCAAGTAAGGACGGAACTTGAGAAGGTTATCACAGAGATGATGCTATTTGAACAAAGACTTGCGGGAAGGGAGAAAGCGAGTCATGTGACATCTGGGTGTAGTAGGTTGAATGACTTGTTCACAGTTATGTCCTCCCTTGCTGGCCTCATCCCATTTCCCGGGGTTTGTGGAAACCATAATGCTTATTTGTTTACAGTTAAGCTAAGTAAAAACATATTTAAAGACATCCTTAAAGGAGTCTATATTGATGTGGGGTTTGGTGGCTTGAAACAGAAATTTATTTCTCCCGATCCTGGAAGATGGAGGCCAGGATCAAGGTGCTGGCGGTTAGTGTTTGTGAGAGCCCCTCCCCCTCCCTGGTCTGTACTCTCTCCTGGAGGACAGCAGAGTGAGTTCCCATGGCTCCTCTTTTTAGAAGAGCACTAACCTCACCATGAAGGCCCCACCCTCAAGACCTTATCTAACCCAAGTCCTCTCCCAAAGGCTCCAACTCCAAATACCAGCAGATTGGGGGTGAGCATTTCAACAGCTGCATTTTGAGGGGACACAGACATTTAGTCCATGATACCATGCCCACAGAGCTTCTAACGGCCTTAGGATCTCACGATTTAACACATATAAACGACCAAGGAGCACCTGAAAAGATTCCAGCATGCACAAACGACTAAAATGAATGGTAATTCAGGGAACGGAAAAATTAAGCCACCAGAATTCTAAACATTCAGGGAGTTAAAGAGATACTACACCCACCTACAAAGCCAGTATACTACGATAAATACGGAATCAGAAAATACGAAAGAGCTCTTGGAAATTAATGCCATTATGTCAAAATAAAAGAAAGTTCAACAGAATCCCAGGCAAAAGCTGAGAAATCTCTGAGAATGTAGAACCGAACCAAACCAACCAACCAAATAAGTAAATAAATAAAACAAATACACAAACCTGGCAGGGAGAAAGTGTGACAAAGAAGAAAAAAAGGGAGCTCAATATCCAATGATTAGGAGGTCTAGGAAGAGAAAAAGGAAAGTTGGAAATTATCAAATTCTCTAAGAAAATCTACCATAACAGAGAACAGGAGTCTCCAAATTTAAAGGACCCAAGAAATAACAAGCCTAATGAATGAAACACACACACACACACACACACACACACACACACACACACACACTCCCAAGGTAAATCCTGATGAAATGTCATTATTCCCAGAACAAAGTGACCATCCTAAAAGCTGCCACAGGAGACAGGGTGGGATGTAAGTTGAAGATAATCAAAGAAGAATGAGAATGGCATTAAATGTCCCAACAGCCATAGTGTACAGTAGGAGAGAACGGAGCAACACCTTCACAATTCTGCTGAGAATTCTATGCAAACTATCAAACAAACGTGAAGGCAGGGAAAAGGATGTGCCAGCTACACCCGGACGCGGCGAATCTGCTTCCCTGTACTGAGCCTTAGGAACTGGAGTCCGTGCTCCACCGCAGAAGGTAAACGAAGGGCGCCCAGTCTATGCTCGGAAGCTAACAGCACCCACTCAGCGGCACACGGAAAACGTCTGTGACTATTGGGGAAGAATGAGAAGAGGATAAGTAGACAAACTGAGAGCCATGTCCTCATGTCAAGTCAACAGATCATACCTAAAACTGATAAATGAAGACGTACTGGTATATTATCTAGTACGGTGGTTCTCAACCTTCCTAATGCCATGACCCTTTAATATAGTTCCTCATATTGTAGTGACCCCCAACCATGAAATTATTTTCGTTGCTACTTCATAACTGTAATGTTGCTACTGTTATGAATCGTAATGTAAATATCTGATATGCAGGATGTATTTAGGCGACCCCTGTGAAAGGGTCGTTCGACCCCCAAAGGGGTCGCGACCCACAGGTTGAGAACCATTGATCTAGTAACATGGATTTAACCATCAAATAACAGCTCCAAGTGTTATGAGTAGGAGTAGCCGTTTCTGGATATGGAAATGGGCTGGGGTGAGAAACCGCCATTCTCCTTGAGGGGTCTGCACTATTGAACTTTTAACTATGCACTTAAATTCCTGGAATTAAAAATAATTTATAAAAGAACAAATACTCTAAAATATGACCCAATTCATTCCCACAAAAGGCCCACCAATATTATCTAGTAGATACTTATAACTGAGTTTATCACTCTGTTAATACCCCTAAGATGTCATGAAATAAGATAAATTGCAAAGGCTAATTATATGTGATTAGAGGCCAGGTGCAGGACATTCGTGCACTGCGCGGGGGAGGGGGGATCTCTCTGCCCAGGCTGTGCCCTCTCACAGTCCGGGACCCCTCAGGGGATGTCTGCCCTAAGCAGGTAAGAGGACACCCTCGAGGGGTCCTTAGCGCTGCTGTGGAGGTGGGAGAGGCTCCCGCCACCACCACTGCGCTCGCTGGCCATGAGTCCGACTTCTGGCTGAGTGGTGCTCCCCCTGTGGGAGCACACTGATCACCAGGGGGCAGCTCCTGCATTGAGCATCTGCCCCCTGGTGGTCAGTGTGCATCATAGCGACCGGTCGTTCCATTGTTCAGTCAATTTGCATATTAGGGTTTTATTATATAGGAAACAATGTTCAACAAGTATCCTTTACTTTAGATATAATCTTAACTATTTTTAATCAATATATTTTCAAACTGAATTTTTCTCTCTTCATTTTCTTTCAATGTCTATCAACTGATTAATTTAATGTTGATTATCAGTATGGCTGTGGTAGGCCCTTTGCTAAACATAACCAGGTACTACTCTTGAACTAAAAAAATCTGTATTATTGGGCATTTACTACCCTGTCAAGACCAATATTTGCTTGACATAACTTTTTGTAGGTGGTAAGAATGGATTAAGCCATCTGATCACCAGCACTGAATGGCTTCCTCTTCACTTGTTACCTATACAAACAGTATATGCTCACCATTCTAAAACACTTAGAAGAGTCAAAGAAATCAAAAGACAAAATAAATAAATAAAATCTCCCCATCTCTCCACCCTGAAATATATATTATCACTTAGATGTACTCACTCAGACTTTTCCCATTCAAACAGAGTATATGTATTAAATAAAAGCATACTCTATGCACTCTTCTATGAGCTATTTTTCTACTTAATAGATCATAAATTCTTTCAAAAATTATTAAAGGTCAGACAGCTCTGAATCAGTACTTCGAAGATTATGTGATGTTAAATTGTGTACTTTAAAAAAAACTATCTCTTATTTCAGGGGGTTTTGTGTATGTTTTTGGCATTACATACAATGCTGACAAATGTTCTTGCACACACACGAACACACACACAAATGCAAACACACATGTGCAAAGCACACATTCACAAAAACATAAGCAAATATACATACGCAAACATTTTCTCATATTATTTACTTAGAATTGCAAATATAATTCTAAATAATTTTCCAATTATTTACTTATAATTGCAAACTAAAACAAATGATACATACTTTAAAAGATTTTAAACAGATATTGCTAAATTGTGCTCCTTAAACTGTTCACCAGGAAACATCCTCACCAAAAGTGTAGGAGATTGGCATTTTAGTAAGCTTTCAAAATGTTTGCCAATGTGAGAAGCGAAATATGGTATGTCACTGCTGCTTTACTTCAATTTCATTGATCAGTAATAATGCTGAGTATTTTTTCATGGCTCTTAGCTATCCATATGTCATCTTTTCTACATTTGCCATTTTTCTGTTCTTACTGAATTGTAAGTGCTCTTTATATATTAGGACTATCAACCCTCTGTTACATTTGTAAATAACTAACTCATTTATGGGCATCTTTCTGAAGCTTTTTATCCCCCACTCTCAGTCGCTGGATGAAGAGTTTATGATGACAATTTAATGCTTTCTTTTCAGTACACAAAGCTATTTTGATTAGTGTGAAGTTAGGCATACGGACGTGTGCCTTTGATGATTAGCAAGTGACACATAAGAGCGGGTATGGCTGCTGCATCGTTGTAAGTCTGCGGGTGTGTCTGTACCGAGGCAGAGGAAGGTGACATTGGTCAACCACAATCACTCCTCTACCACTGGGTGTCCTACTTGGCGCAAGATTTTTCAGCATAAACCATAATTCAGGGTCCAGGAAAGAAAAAAGGTTAACAAAGAAGTAGATGCTAAATCTAGCTTCAGGAGTAAACGTTAAAAATAATTGCTAGGGCCCTAGCCTGTTTGGCTCAGTGGACAGAGTGTTGGCCTGCAGACTGAAGGGTGCAGATCCGATTCCAGTCAAGGGCACATACACCCAGGTTTAGAGCTTGGTCCCCAGTAGGGGGCATGCAGGAGGCAGCTGATCAATGATTCTCTCCCCTCATTGATGTTTCTAGCTCTCTCTCCCTCTCTGAAATCAATAAAAATAAAATTGCTAGGACTGGCACGACGAATTATTTAAGGCTGTACTAGCTTACTCCTTGATAAAAAAAAAAAAAAGAAAGACAAGGATTCCCTTTGGGGGAGAAGAGATGGAATGGAAAAGGAGAAAATGCATGCCAAATTCAAATATAAATAAGATAGAAGTTATAACCATGTGAGAAAGTCCTTTAACTTTTAATACACTGGGCAATATCGTTGTTAAGATGGCCTTTGGAACAGGCTACCGTTGTAGTATTCACAATAATTCCACCATCGCTGATAGACTCCGGAGAGTTGCCCAGCCTCAGCGTTGCTCACTGTCATGTCTCAGCTACCGGAACATTCACTCCCTGGATCCATGCTGCTTGTAGCAGCTCCAGGCACAGCCCAGACCACTGACACTCAGGAACAACAGTGTGAGGGTTATGTAAACCAGAGGCCACCTAAGTGTCTTCTTTAAAATAAATATTTTCCACTTCTTTTGGATTCCGGCCCTGTTTCTATTTCAAGAGGTACATGCTGGAAATAGCTTTTCTGAGATTCCTTTTAAAAACACATAAATACTTTATGATGACATTTGTTACCCAAGGTCTACGTATCCCACATTATTAGAGTCTGTAAACGTTTAAAAGAAGAAAAGAATATATCTTGGGAGAAGGGCTGTAAGGGTTTTAGCAGCTGGGAATCTGGCCTGTCGTTGGGTTTATATACAATTTCCAGGTAGTCAGTAAACACTATTAAACGGCATATCCTGGTATGTATCAGCTGCCTATTTCTTTCAGCTCCCCGGCACCGTGAGAAGGGAGAGTTCTAGAACTTCAAGTGGAGGCTTGAGGAGTTGTCTGGAAGATGCATGTACACGGAGAGATCACTTTTCACGGAGACTTCACTATCTGCAATGACGCTGGGGCAAGCGATGAAGCTTTTGGGGGAAGAGTATGACGGGTGGCGATGAGAGGAATTTACAGAAGAAACAGGCGCAGAACGGGTTCCCTTTCTGACTATTTCTCCGTGTGGACACCGACGGCCAGGTCCCTGGGCCAGGGAGCGTGGGAGGCTTTTCACTGAACCATTTGGCGTGAGACAGAGCGGGGTTCAAGTAGTACCCGCTGGTCTCCTGATCAGTTCTGTGCTGCTGGGGAAACCGGGCCCCTCCTGGGAGGCGGGCTTGTGCCCTCTGTGAAGTGGGGGCGGCCCCTCCGAGGGTGAGGGTGGAAATTAAATGTCAAGGCTCCTTTTGCACGGAGGCGCTGATTTCCGTGCTTCTCGATTACCCTCCACGTTAGGTCCGAATGCTCCCACCTTCCCTGGTCCATGCTATTCCCCAGCTCATCCGGCCTGCACCACCTCAGCCTCCATGCACTCCTTCATGCCCAAGTTCATGACCATGGCGTGGTGCAGATCTGCCATCGTGCAGGTGCACGGCGAGGGACTCTGCCGGGCCCATGCTCTGCACGCTCACTCTCAAGCTTCTACAAGAATTCCACTACAGAGCACCAGCAGGCTCAGGCAAGGGCTCCCTATCCCTTCAGACAAAACGACTACTTCTTCCAGGAAACGTGCCTGCGGCCAAGTTTACCAGCTTACCACCACCTACACCACCTCGCGCTTTGTACCAAACCTAGACTTTTTTAAAAAGTCATTTCATAAAGTTAGGAGAAAATATTTTTAATAGAATTTGAGCGTGCATAGAAGCTGCTGGAAACATACAACTAATTGGAGACAGGTTTTAGCAAGGTTTTGCCCCATTTGGTGGCATCTCAGTGAAACACAACTGGTGTGCTCAGAAAGGATCATGACACGGGTAACTGAGCCCCTGAGCAGCCTAAACACCCCTCCATGCATAACATTTCTCAGGAAGTGAGGATACGGGCCGAGGAGCAGTTTGGCCTAACAGCCCTTCGTTTCTGAGCTAAATGTAATGTGTGTCAATTACCATCAAAGTCAAAGCTCTTAACATCCGGGTGCTGGGCTGGGTGTCACAGAGAGAGATGGCAGGAGCCAGCATCTTCTTCCCAGAGGTCTGTGTCTTACATGTACTTTGGTTCCACAAACTCTGGACTAAGAACCTCAACTCTGATGACTATAACGTGTCATGTAGCCATGATGCTAAAACACAGACACACACACACACACACACACACACACACACACACGCACACACACACAGCCCTCTATTTAATTCTGCCCAGGAAAAGCATCTGATGTATCGATGCCTAAATCAGCTTCAAACCATTCCTTCCTTATTTTTCATGACCCTGAGGTTTCATTGCTAAACTATTGATAAACACACACACACACACACACACACACACACACACACACTGTACTGACTTATGGGATCTCTATCAAGAGTCCTTTTTAGGAAGAGTTATGCAGGGTGGGGCCAAAGTAGGTTTACAGCTGTAAGTACATGAGACAGAGTTTAATCTTGTATTACTGTTTATTCTTGTATTATTTTCCATACAAACAACCGTAAACCTACCTTGGTCCTACCCTGGGTGTGCAGGACTCTGCATTTCCCCCTTATCTATATACATGTATGTTTAAAGGTGTCCCTCGGATAGCTTTTTTGCAGAAGAATAAAACTTGGCCACTAATGGACTGACACACTGGTAACTGTGCCTAATTGTATCAAAGCAGAGAAGTGCGTTTTTAAACTTGGGTTTCCTCTAGTCGGTCTGTTGATATTAGAGACATAATTCCTGAGCCTGTGTGAACTGATTAGGAAAACTTGTGCGTCCATTTCATACCTTTAACCACTCACCTGCTAGGTGGGACTCCATATTTTTTAAGAAACTACTTTCAAAAAAGGTATTAAAAGACATACTTAAATCCAAGGATTTTCATGTTGTTATGCAGTATCCCACCCACAGTGCGTTTCTGGAACTGAGTATGGCTGACACTATTTTGAAACAGCTGTGAAGACACCACTCCCAATACATTTACTAGAAAATGCAACTGCTGTTCGAAAACCCAGAGCTCAAACACACTCATTAATGCTTCGACGTTACAAAGTCTACATTTTCCCCCCTTTATTCTGTTGTATTCTACAACGCGCCTCATTAGAAAATCCAGAAAACATCCAGGAAGTGTCTTCATCCCAGGCTCAAAACTGGCCATTCCCTCCCCATGTCTGCTACTTGTCTGCATAATAACACTCTCTCCTGGTCATCCCGGGAGCTGCCTCAGGCCCAGCCCCGCTCTGTCCTGCTGCAGGCTTTCATGGAAGTCTCTAGCACACGCAGCCGGCGTGGTTCTGCGAACCTAAGTAGCCACGCTTCCACGTTCAAGAGGTTTAACTGCACGAGACAGATTTTGAATGAAGCGACAATTGAGAAAAAAACACAAGCAAAGGAAAGCCGGCAGCCACGCACGCACTGAAATTCCCACTGACCATCCCAGCCGGGAGCAGTCCGACCTCTCATCAGAGCCACCTCTGTTTCTTCCTAAGCACCAAATCTCTCCAGCTCAACAGACCACAGACGCGCACCCGAGACACACGCGGCCACGGACCCAAGACCGGGTTTCCCCAACAGGAGAACACGCTCCTTGTCTCTCAGTGTCTGAGAAAATGCATTTTTTCCCCTCTGAGACACTGTACAGACTTTCTGTGGCTTGAATACACTCCTGCGTATCATTTGTGCACAGGGGGTGGGCAGGAGGGAAAAGCAGGCGAGAGAGCATTCCTCGTCTCAGAATAAATCAGCTCTGTTTAAAAGGGCAGGACTAATTCCCCACTTCTATGGTGGCTTCCATTAAGCTGGGGCGGTAATATGAAACCGCTTCAAACTCCCAGCAGCATCCCAGTCAACTGAGAACAGTGGGTCTGGCCCCTTTAAAAAAAAAAAGGGTGAGGGGAGGGGGTCTGGCCATACACAACCACTCTAATTCCATCCTGCAGTAAGAAAACGCTGAATAAGCACTGGATTTGCTTTTTTTCTTTCTTCCTTTTTTTTTTTTTTTTTTTTTTTTTTTTTTGCAAAGGGCCATTATACCGCGCTCCTCATTACAGAGCTCATTACAGACTGTCTTTCCAACACTCACCTGACAACATCGGGGGACGCAGGGCTCCCCGGGTCAGCCGGAATGAGAGAACAAGCCTCCTATTTATAGCAGAGGGTGAACTTCTCTCATGGAGAGGGGGACGCGGCTCGCCCCGGAGTTTAATGTAATTAGGGAAGGGATATTCAATTTACAGTATCCACGAGTAATGATAATTAAATTGATCCCCAAAAGCTGTTGGTAAGCATAAGCTACCTTTGTAATTAACATCCGGTTTTCGAAATGACTTCAGTGCTGTGAACTTGGAGCATTCCAGCAAATGAAGGCCGATTCGCTTCAAAGGAGAAGGACCACGGCTTCAAAGCCGGGCTGTTTAACATAATGAGCCGCCCGACCAGGGGGAAATCGCTGAGGCAGCCCCTCACTCACCAGGGCGGTCTGTGCTCTCTCCACTCCGCTCACACGCATCCATCCAAAATAGGCGAGACGGTCTTCATTTTCCACCAAATTCTTTATGCAGCCACTCC
>NW_006297021.1:4579166-4590733 GCF_000327345.1 Myotis davidii | reverse complement strand
CACGGTGAAAGGAATGGGAAGAACCCGCTCTCCCTATTTGTCTGTTAGGAAAGTGGCCGGTCACACACCTTGGCTGGCTGTGTGTGCGTTTGAAAGAGCAGGCGAGAGCTATTACTGTGAAGCCATCCTCCTGGCCGGCCGGCAGTCCGGAAGATGAGCCCGGTCAGCACTCCGCCAGGACCAAGGTGAACAACAAACAAACAGGCATGTTCCGCAGCCGGGCGCTGGGTCTCTGGCAAATCACCCGGCACGGGCAGGGAGGCGATCGGAAACGCGCCACTTGCAGCTCACGGCGCTCTGAACAGTCACATCGGAAAAGGGCTGAGCACTTATGGGCAGCGTCAGAGCACTGGCCCCTCTGAGCATCTTCCATTAAGTTTCCGTCTGGAAGGAGGAAGGCGGGAACCTCTGCCTGACGGGCAGGAGGCTTGTCATAATTCATCAAGATCACAGCCCCGCTCAGGCTCCCCTCACTGAGCCAGGAAAGACGCCCACGGAAAGTGCTGAGCACAGGACTTCTCCAAAGATGCTGCCGGGAGAGCCGGGGTACCACTCGGTCCTGCCGCACGAGAGGCTCGAGCACCTCACCACTGACTACTTCCCGGGAGGAAGGTGAGCTGATAAACACCATCTCACTGCTGTGTCAACCCCTGATTTCTATATCCGGTTCCAAAAGGGTGGGTAAGAGAAATATTTTTTTGATTTAATTTTTATTATTTTTAAAGAATATTTTTATTGATTTCAGAGAGGAAGGGAGAGGGAGAGACAGACAGAAGCATCACGGATGAGAGAGAATCATTGATTGGCTGCCTTCTGCACGCCCCCTGCCAGGGGATCAAGCCTTCAACCCGGGCACGTGCCCTGACCAGGAAGGCAACTGTGACCTCCTACTTCAAAGGTCGACGCTCCACCACTGAGCCACACCAGCCGGGCAGAGACATATGTAAAACACTGCCAAAATAGGAAAGTTTAAAAGTTCCTAGTACTATTAAAGTATGCCTGTAAGTAAAACACAAATACAATGTATTAAGGAAAAATGACCAGTCTTAAAAAAACAAAACAAAACAGGGACTGTTAAGTACAGGGTTCTCTATATTGCCATTTCTCTTGATAAATAAAATTATTTGAAGGAATTGTAAAGAAATGTTAATTCTACATCATTTCCATGAAATGAAACACTGTAACATAAAATACATTCTATAACAAAAGCCCATGTAGTATTACCCATCTGTTTGCAAAACAGAATGTCATATGTTGGTATCTTTATTTTCCTCCCTCATCCTCTTCCTTAACATACTGCAGAACCAGGAATCTGGTTAAGTGTGTACTCTTTGTCTCCACGTATGTGGGAGAAGTAGGAAATTAGAAAGTGGACGAGTAATAGACCATCTGCAAATCTGCAGACAGTAGTACAACTAGTTACAAATGGCAGCGGTAAAAGAAGAACAGTATAAAGACCCACATTACAGTTTATTAACTTGTTTATCTATGTACACCACGTAGCAAACAGTACACTGAAGATGTACAGCTACACATTTTATGTTGTTTGCTAATCCTCGCCTAAGGATATATTTTCCACTGATTTTTAGAGAGAGTGGGAGAAAAAAGGGGGTTAGAGAGAGAGAAAAATATAGATGTGAGAGAGAGAGCAACATAGATGAGAGAGAGAGAAAGAAAGAGAGAGAAGGGGGGGGCATTGATTAGCTGCCTCTTGCACATGCCCCAAACCAGGGCCTGGGGTCGACCTGCAATCCAGCTTTGGCCGACTGGGAAATCGAACCCGTGATCCTTTATTGCGCAGGCTGACTCTCCACCACTGAGCCACACCAGCCAGGGCCTAGCTGCATCAACGTCATTTTATAATTCTGTTAAACATAATCTTGATGAGTAAACCAATCAACAGGATTTCTTTTCTGTAATTGTTATTATTTTAACTTCATTGAAGCTCTAAGTTCAAATATGGTATCTATTATTTAAAGGGCATGAAATCAAGACTGAGCATTAATGTATACAATGCTCATAAAACGAAGGTACGAGCTAACTGGCTGAACAGAAATCAATAATGGCATTTAATGACTTCACGGGGAAAATAAATGACCCTCGCACCCTTAATGCATTAATGTCGGTTGCGAGCGACACAACATGGCAGAATGCTGACACAGGGGCACCCAGAGTGCGATGGCCTTCCCTAGGAGTGCCTGTGCGCCTTACCAAAGGAAACTGCGTTTTAATGCTATTTGGGACGTCGGTGTTGAGAAGATTTCCGCAATCCCCTTTCATAAAGCATGAAGCATGCTCTGAATTGTTCCAAGGAGCTTTTGTCATTGGCGCCGGCCCTTGGTCATCCTCTGAAAGCGTTCCCACTAAATGAGATCCTAAACATCTAAAAAGGATAACAACTCCGCACAGGATTCCAACACCCGGGGCGGCTTGTCTTCCTGAACACACACGCCCCGATGTTACCCCAGAATTCCCTTCCCTCCCAGAGAAGGAGGGAAGCCCACGCTATGCGTTTGCCTCGGGGCCGATTCCACAACCTGAGACACACGTGCTTCCCATAGAAACTGCTTGATGATCAAAGCTACGCACCAGGGGCCCTCGCCGATGGCTCGATCCACGGCTATTAATTTGTAAAGTCGTTACGTTTCCTCGGAAGGTCGCACGGGGTGGACTTTTCTGGTT
This sequence comes from Myotis davidii, assembly GCF_000327345.1. NCBI lineage: Eukaryota > Metazoa > Chordata > Mammalia > Chiroptera > Vespertilionidae > Myotis > Myotis davidii. The sequence continues at coordinate 4,588,051 of NW_006297021.1, read as the reverse complement.
TTCTAATAACTTACTGTCCTTAGAAGGAAGAGCAGCCTTTCCTCTCCTTATGATATTAATATCAGAGGAAAATCTAGACCACTCCTTTTCCCTCTATAAACTGGTCTTCCAGTCTCACTGGCAGATAACTGTGGCTTTTACCTGTTTAGACCAAATGCAGGTCCAAGGTGAAAAAAAAGGATCGGATACCTATATGACCTTTCGCATTTTTAATTTCTATTGGGCATGTGAATCCGACCCCATCAGGAGGCACAGGGCTGTCTGAGGCTGTGACGCGGGTTATTCTTGTTTTCTCCAGCGTGATCTACAGCGCAGTTCCCACTGATTCAGCAATCATCGGGCGAAACTTCCAGGAACCTCGCTGAAGACCTGGCACGGAGGAGCAGCTCAGAATAGGAACAAATACATGTACAGAAGCCAGGACGGTTCCTTCTAAAGATAGCAGGGGCTTCGGCTTCCAGCGGCGCAGGGTTCTCACACAACGCAACCGAAAAATGCTGAAGGCAGAGCCGGGAAACGAGCTGAAGATTCCTGACTGACACGAATATTACTTCCCTCTTCCCAGAGGATAGAATAGCTTCTCCAGCAAACGCAGCATCCTAATTAGTCATAATTGACTTTGCCTTTTAATTTCTAAGGCAATCTATAAATTATGGATTGTTGTGTCAACCAGAAGACAGTTTTTGACACCAGACCGTATATCTCATTATTGTCATCAAAACCAAGTTTCCTAATGGGATAACTTCACAGTCTGCTGGATTTTACAGCCGTCTCAAGGAAATGTTGGCTTTACGTTATGAAACCACGCGGCACGATTTTAACGCACGCTGTCATAATTGTGACTTCAAATACCACAGAAAGGTAGTATTAGGGATCACAGGAGAATTACTAGAGAGACAGGCTTGTAAGGAGAGGTCTACCCCCCTGATTTCTGTTTTGAGGACCACGCTGCCTGGGCTACCTCTGCTCTGCTCCACTCCATACTCTGCCCCGAGTCCGCGTTCTGCCCTCAGCTCAGCACACCTGCTGGGCGATGCAGCCCACCCACACTCCTCGGAAATTAATGGGATGCCCGCATGGACCTGTTCTCAGCCGCTCGGCAGGTGCGCTTCACCTGGAACACGGGGAATCAGTGAAGCAAATGCAAGGGAGGGATTTATCTCTCTCTTTCCAATTACTGTTCCGCATCCCAACGCCTCCCCCTCATGTGTACCGATGTCCAGGGCAGCACCTGCTGACAGGGTAATGCAATCCTCCCCCAGCCTTCCCCGGGTCAGAAGTGGATCCTGTAGGTGTCCCCATTAAAGTCTACGGGACACAAGTTAGAGCTGCTAGAAAGGACTCCCCCGAGACTTCGTACAGCCGACTGAATGCATTCCACCTTGGAAAGAAAATACTGGCGGGGGGGAGGGGGGCAGTTTTCACTGATGTGTTCCACAAACTTCCATGAAATCCCTGAACACTTTGAAAATACACCCTCCCTTTAACATTAACAAATTACACTGATGGAAATATAAATACTCTGCACTGCAGAAAATAACAGAGTACCACCTTATGAGTTCATTAAAAAAATCGGAATTTGAGATCAGAATAGAGGCCTGTGGCACGATATGAAACATAATCAAAATGAACAAAATAAACTAACAAAGTGGAGACAGACTCATGGATACAGAGAACAGATTGACAGCTGTCAGACGGGAAGGGGTTGGGGGCTGCCTGAGAAAGGTGAAGGGATTAAGAAAAAAAATAAAAGAAAGACTTGCCCTGACCGGTTTGGCTCATTGGACAGAGCCTCGTCGGCCTGCGGACTGAAGGGTCCCAGGTTCGATTCCGGTCAAGGGCATGTACCTTGGTTGCGGGCACATCCCCAGTGGGACTTGTGCAGGAGGCAGCTGATCGATGTCTCTCTCTCATTGATGTTTCTAGCTCTCTATCCCTCTCCCTTCCTCTCTGTAAAAAATCAATAAAATATATTTTTAAAAAAAGACTCATGGACACAGACAACAGTGCGGTGATTGCCAGAGAGAAGGGGGATGGAGGGAGGGGTGAGGCAGAAAAGGGTAAATCGGGGATAGATGGTGATGGAATGAGACTTGACTTGGGGTAGGTAAACACACAATGCCATATACAGATGATGTACTGTAGAATTGTATACCTGAAACCTGTATATTCTATTAATCAATGTTGCCCCAATAAACTTAATTAAGAAATAAATAAAACTTAAAAACGAAACAATCAAAATGACACAGAAGAATATCAGGTCATCAAAATCCTATGGCTAATGTTTGATTATAAGTTGTAACCACTTTTTAAATATGTGGAAGATATGTATAATATGTAGTTTTATATATATATATGAATTTCACTGTAAATTTTTAAGGTGATGAAATTAAGCACATAGTGTTAATAATATCCACTACATACATGTTCTGAGAGTCCCTCATTCATCTGACAAACATCCTGTCCCAGACTGAATTATGATAAATATCTCCCAACGTTTACATAAAAATATATGTCCTTTAATCATTTTTCGGGGTAATTTTCACCTTAAAGTTTACTTTGTTAACGAATAAAACTACTGTCCACGTGGCATTCAAAGAAAGACATCATTACCAACCTTTCTTTGAAAAACAGTATTTAAAAACCAAGAGCAGGCTTCCTTGCCTCCCAACTGAGGTCAGTAAAATGTGAATTGCTTGGTCCAGCTGGCATGGCTCAGTGGGCGAGTGTCGACCTATGAACCGGGAGGTCATGGTTCGATTCCCGGTCAGGGCACATGCCAGGGTTGTGGGCTCCATCCCCATTGGGGGGCACGCAGGAGGCAGCTGGTGGGTGGTCCTCTGTCATTGTTGATGCTTCTATCCCTCTCTCCCTCTCCCTTCCTCTCTCTGACATCAATAAAAATATATTTTTTTAAAAAGTGAGTTTCTTGTTGATTCACTGGAGTATTTGTACTAGTAGATCTAAAGGGCCAGATACATCGGCAAATGTGTTAAGTTCTTCCTCTTTCTTTCTCAAAATTGCTCCAGTCCCTGTTCTGTGCACTAGATTGGAAAGCAGAGGAAAGGTGAGGAAAACACAATCAGGCGTGAAACTGGAGCTGGTGGGGGCCGAGGCTCAGGACACTGAGTTGCAGCTCGGCCTCGAAGCGGAGTGGGAGGCTGCAAGGCCAACAGCTGGCAGGTTCGGCCCCTGCGAGGCCTCGGGTCACCCAGCGTCTCCGGGTTCGTTCATTTGGTACCGAAAGTGCCCAGGAGCAGCCTCAGACACCCGCCACTCGCAACATCAGTTAAGATGTATTTCTTTTTTAGCAATTATTTGATATAAAATAAATGAAGATATTTAACCTCACACCACACACTGAGCACAACCCGTCCCATTTATCTTGCCACGAAATCAAAAGTCACAGCCTCTCAGAGCCACCCCTTTCCCCCGAGACCGACGCCATTGTGCACCGACTACATGTGACTGCGTGTCTGCTGAGCTCCTGACTCCCAGCCGGTACGGGGGCGGGGTGGGGGGGGGAGCCACCACCCCGTCCCTCCCCAGTGCACAGAGGAGGAGGACGGCATTTCAAAGATAATCGGAGCACCGCACAGACCTACAGGCGCAGGGAGCAACCACAGGGGAGCCTACGTCAGCCCTACCAACGTCAGGGGGTTCTGGTGGTGACTTAGTCGAATGAAAATGAAGCTGTATCTTCCTTTTGTATCAACACTTGTGTATTAATGAAATATTTGAATAGAGTCATCTGGCACACCAAGTATTTTATATAACAACACAATAAGTATTGAGATGTCGTCCCCCAGGTGTCAACAATTTATAATCCTGCGTTTTCAGTCTGGTGGTCAGAAATGTCTACTGGAACCTCGTCAGAACTGAAGGATTGCCCTTGCGTTAGATGCTGGTGTTTGTGTCTCACCATCAATTCGTAGTCTACTGTATAGACAAGGACGTGGGTGACTGGTTTACCCGTTTCTAAGTAGGAGAGAGGCCCGTGGTGAGTGGCCCCCCCAATAATAGGGAGACCAATAGCAACACCACCGAGTGTTATGCTTTCACATGAATTCCTGGATTAACTGATAACTAACATCTCATCTACCCCTCTCTTAGTTCATATACATAGAAAAGAAGCAATGCCACTATAGAGACAAAGAACTGTGCTCAATAGTATATATTTAGCAGCGGGGAAGAGGTATCTGGAACCTTTGCTCAGCTAGCACTGTGGATGTGTTTCTAAAGCGAACCAACAACATGAGGACCCACAGAGCTGGGGCCAGGGCCACAGAGACACCCTACAATGACCTCATCGAACAGTGCTGTCTGCAGACTGTCTCAACTCAGTGTTCAAATGCTGAATGAGTTTAAACGCTTTGTACTTTAGGAATATTTCTGGTGTGTATTGCTTCGAAAATCATAGCGTTTTAAAAATAACAGGGACCGGAGATGATAAAGGCAAAACCAAGCAACCCGGCCCCAGACTACATGGCTGGTTAGCAGCCAAGTTAATGCAAAAGCCCCCCAGCATGCTTACACACACCTTCCAACTTAACTCACGTCTGCGAGACGCGGCTGCAATTCCTTCCTTCCACGGCACCCGCTGCTTCCAGCGCAGTCCAAATTCTTAACCTTGGGTCCTAGGTCCTCCAGGATCTGGTCCCAAACGCACATGCCACTGAGCCCTCCTGCCAGGTGCTCCATCCCAGTGTTTTCTAGTGTCCAAACCACGCACACCTTTCACACAGGTCTCCACTGACTCTCCCGGTCTTCACCTCTCTTATTCGGTCTATTATTTTCTACGGGATATTATGTGACATACGCGTCGTGCATTTCCCTATTACACTGAACGTCTGCGAAGAGAACATCTATTCCATCTCTACCCTTCAGCCAGAGTGATCTTTTAAAAACATGTATCAGACCGTATCATTCCGTTTAAACCCAAAACCCTTTCAAAAGCCCTGCATAGCCCGCATTTCTCATCCCTCCCCAACTCCCGCGTCCTGCAGACCCCCTCCGCCTTGCTCACTCTTCCGCGTCCACAATGACCTCCTTTCTGATCTTCATACAAATCCTTTCCTCATTCCAGGCTTGTCCATACGCCCCTCCCTCCTGCCCACCTTCCCAGGTCTTGGCTGGACGGGTCCATTCTCACCCTTCAGGTGCAATGTCACATCCACGCAGAGGCACTCCCCGGCTACCCCATCGGCTGCGCCCTTCACTCAATGCCTTCGAGGCCTCGTGGCTCTCCATTACCAGTAGTTCTAATAGAATTACTTCTTTATTATCTGGTTGCAGAACTGGAATATGAGTTCCATTACGACAGGAACTTACCCGAGTTGTTCAATGATAAATTACCACTAACTGGCACAGCAGGCACTCAGCGATGGCACCGAATTAATGAATTAATGAATTCTCACTCGCTCTAACCACTCTGGGCATCGTATTTCATACGCGTCAGTGCTAAAAAGAGCTATTGGGAAAGGAAGGCGGAAAGGAAGAAGTCAATCATTTCAGTTTCCTACCTTCCATTACAGCTTTTCTATGAAATATTCAACAACTAAATACATTTACCAAATTAACACAAAAATATAAAATAATTTTAAACTCCAAAATCAGAAAGAGAAAGACGGAAGGAAGGAAGGGAGGAAGGGAGGGAGGGAGGAAGGAAGGAAGGAAGGGAGGAAAGAAGGAAGGAAGGGAGGCAGGCCTTGCATAGGGAGAGTATCCTGCTATCTTTATGGCAAAAGAATTGTGGGTAATTGTAAGTGGTAAGCAACGGTTTCGTGAAATTAGTCTGTTGCATGTGAGGAGCAAACCATCCATCACTCCAACAGCGTGCTGTTCTCACTCACACTGAACTCAGTAAAGGCTGGCTTGTCCTCCTATCACAGTCTACATGTTTCACACACGCCCACTCTGTGACTCGGCATGTTCTCCCCACCCGCAAGTCCACACAGCCCCAAACGCTCAACTCACTGCTAGGACCACAGAATGCTAGTTCAGAGGGTGTGGACAGACACCATACTGCTTTGGAAATTCCTTCTTTTCACCACCGTAAGTTATCGTAAGATTTACCTGGTAAAAATAATTTTGAAAGTGAACTTTGGAAATCATGTAAACACAAGAAATTAGAGAATAAATTGCACTAATTTTGCAAGGAAACATTTGCCCCTTTGGTTGGCAGAGCACATTATGAGAGGGAGTCGCTTTCCTAAGGTATTGCTCTTCCAAAATAAAACTGTGGCTCCAAAGGTCAACGTAACATGTTTACTTACCAATTTCGGGGTCTCCCTCGACCTGAGCGATGAAGCAAGAACTGTCAAGGATTCCAAACACTTCATGTCCACAAAAGCCCGTCTGCTCTCAGGGGTGTTAAAACCACTTTCCAAAAAGTAATGCATTCATTTAAAACAAAGCATGGAAAATGATCTCTTAACTGCCGAGTAACATTTATGTCATTAGAGTCATTCCAAAGTGAGGTGACATGAGCACACTTTTTAGCAGCTGCAAAGCCCTGTCATGTCCAGTTCCTTCAGTTCCTCACCTCCCGCTACCTCGCCCCACGGCCCACGCCCCTTCCCCCCTGGACTGGCGGCTGACCCTGGCATTCTCGCGAACTTTTTGTTTTTGGAGTATTATATTATTTATTTATTTTATTGTTTAAAGTATTACAAATAGTACATATGTCTCTTTTTTTTCCCAAATGACCTTACCCCAGCCTCCCCTACCCCCGGGCACATGCCCTCACCCCCTCCCAGTGTCTGTGTCCATTGGTTATGCTCATATGCATGCATACAAGTCTTTTGTTTGATCTCTTACCCCCGCCCCCGCAACATTCCCCAGCCTTCCTGCTGTAGTTTGACAGTCTGTTCGATGCTGCTCTGCCTCTGTATCTATTTTTGTTCATCAGTTTATAATGTTTTTTATTATCCATAAATGAGTGAGGTCATGTGGTATTTTCCTTTCACTGACTGGCTTATTTCAACATGGTTAATACCTTCCACTTCCATTACACATCACTACAGTAGATCTTACATACCTTTCTGTATATAGTCTCCTTTTTTAAAACATTTTTTTGGTTAATCCTCACCCAAGGATATTTTTCTATTGATTTTTAGAAAGAGTGGATGAGAGAGGGAAAGACAGAGAGAAATATGGATGTGAGAGAAACACATTGATTGGTTGCCTCCTGCACGAGCCTGACCACGGCCCGGGCAGGGTAGGAGCCTACAACCAAGGTAGGTGCCCTTGACCGGAATCGAACCCGGGACCCTACGGTCTGCAGGCTCTATCCACTGAGCCAAACCAGTTAGGGTTATAGTCACTTCTTTAGACCGTCAATTGAAATGACAGCCTCTCCTGACGGTCTCCGTCTTAGCATCCTGTAACCCTGGGCAGTCCAAGCTAAGGTACAGAATGGCCCTGGGATTCATTCGCTGCCACCTTCTCACCCGCCTTGATTCCTTCCTGTACTCGTTTTCTTGGTGTCATTTCCCACAGGACTTCCTATACACAACATGAGCACACGAACAATATACAGTGAACACCCCGGGCTCCCAGCATTACGTCCAGCATCTCTATTTGTACGTAGAATACGTTTACTTAGATAACGTGCCAATTCCTGACACCGAAGCTCTTTATTCCTGGCTCTAACTAGTCACTCCACCTCTCTAGTGACGCTCTAAAGCACACTCCCTTCTGCATGGCGGGAGCTAAAGACATCACCACCTCCTGCCTCTCCTCCCCTTTCAGTCTCTAGCGCCCTCCTCCCGCTGGGCGGCCACCACCCTCCTCACTCCCGGCCACCTTCCTCCTTGCCTGCCTGGGTCTGGGCTCCCGAAGCGAACTTTTCCCACCACGACCCCCATCGAGTCACAAGCCCACTTGTTTGTACTTGTCAACATACCCTCGCCCATCGCTTCCCACATGGGATGCAGATGTTTCCCAGCAGCTGGAGACGATTCATCGCCACTGTTTCTATGCCGTTGCCTTTGCCATCTTATCCAACATGCACTCACTTCCTTATCCTCCGCACAATCCTCTCTCCCTGCGAGGCCAGCTCGGAGCCCGTGAGCGCCATGTATAATTCCAGTTTCAGTCTGGCACATTCTGGAATCCCTGCTATATTCTGCCCCGCAATGTCAAGGCGCTCTTTGAACGACGATAAATTATATCACCGCATTTAATTAATATTTACGGGACACCTCCTGTGCGCACCGAGTAGAACCTGAGATACTTTTTGAATAAATCCCTCGAGTCTCACTGAGGTCTCACTTTAAAACAACCTCAAGCCTTTACTATGTACGTTGCCTCCACTGTCTCCTTGAAAGCACAAGAGTCTTCTTACATTTTGCAAAACACGCATGTGCGCACTTCAACCGTGTTGGCTAATCGCACCATGTTCCAGCGGTTGGCTGAGTGGTAGCTACCACTCCAAGTAGTAAAGCCAGCGTCCCTGCGCCGCAGGCCTACTGTGCGTCCCTGTGCGGCGCGCCTACTGTGCGTCCCTATGCTGCACGCCTACTGTGCGTCCCTGCGCCGCACGCCTACTGAGATGCTGCACCACGGAAAGGAAATCGCATGTGAGTTTTCCTAAAAAACCGCCATTTTACAAACCACAACCTCTGCGGGTGATTGTGAAATACAGTAGCTCATCTTCTGTGGAAACTCAAACAAGACAGAGTCAGTGCCGGGAGCCAGTCCATCCTTGCTGTTTCAAGGGACCTGGCATATATGGCATACTGTTCTTAATATGTTTGCTCACCTTCTTGGCGCTATGTGTTTTAACCAAGGTCACCTCTCAGAGAAAGGTTGTTTCCCCAGGTAGGGATTTTCCCCTGAAGTTAGGGAGGGAATAAAACCTCTTAACCCCTTCCCCAGCAGAA
>NW_006297021.1:4571944-4577473 GCF_000327345.1 Myotis davidii | reverse complement strand
ATCTCCACAGAACTCACCTGTGTGCATTCCAGACCATCTAGTCCGAACTTATGTCACACCACCCTCCATCTTTGCCTCCTTCTCCTCCTCCCCGCTATTATCCATATCAGCTGTGCCCTCTGGGTGCACACACCACATTAAAACCTGACTAGAGATCCTGGCAAGGCTGCTGATCAACTGAACGCTGTCTCCGTGTCATTCCTTCTTTGCCGACTCCGTCCACACCTTTGGGGACTGGGGACCCCTGGACCTGCTGGGGCTGGACCCCGGCAAGTCAGATACACCCACTGGTGACGACCATCACCATCGGGAAGGAAGAGGCGGCTCACACGCATTGGCGCCTTCCATCCAGGCTCTCGGGACCGGGAGGGGACACACAGCCAGAGCGGGACACGGTCTGCGGGCGCCGTCCAAGGGTTTTCTCTGGCTGTGGCGCTGCCGCCGCACGTCTCATGCCCCGCTGACGCTCCGAAGCCTAGAGATCAGGTGCCGGAGCGAGGACGGTGGGATGTGCACTGACTTCCTTCAGCCCTCTGCCCTCAGGACACAGCTGTGACACGGGGGGGAGGAGGGACCCCCAGGGAAGCCATGCAGAGGGAGGCAATGAGGAGGCACAGGGCGTGTGTCTGATCAGGAACACAGTTTCTGTTGTGTTTTGTGCTGCCCGGAACTGGATCCTTCCTAGGGTTAGTTAACTGCACCTTCTGGAACACTCAGGGACTAGATTGGTCATGAATTCCCATTGCCTTGAGGACCGGGCTGTGCGCGTGGAGGACCATCTGCAGGAAGGTGAGCCCTGGAAAACAAGGCAGGCCTGCCCGCACACCCCCCCCTCCCCACCACCCCGATGCACTTGGCTGGGAGGGGAGACGGGGTCCAGGCGGAAGCTCTGGGCTCCCTGGATGGAAGGGAAGCAGCTGGGAGTTCTTTCATCCCCATATCTGTCAGTGGCCTCTGTGATCCTGGACCCGCTATAAAGTTTTATCACCGAGATGTTTGTTGGTTTACTTTGATCGGCTAGTGCTTTTGGGGAGGAGCTGTGCATGGAGAGGGCACTGCCTTCGCGGTCTCAGGCCCCTGTAACAGCCACTGTAGCTGCGAACCAAAGCTCCGTGCTCCTCACCCCACAGGGCATCTCAGGGCCTCAGCCAGGCCGCCAGGTAACAGGTCACCGCTCCCCTGTAGTTCAAACAATTCCCAACAAGGACTTGCACCACGGAAAACATTGTTCTTTCTTATACTTATCTTTTAAAGTGTATTATTTGAAAGTTTTAAAAAGCCTTAAATGGCTGCTTGAAATCCTCCATGGCTTTCCATCGGCATCAAGAGAAAGTCCACACAAATCAGGTTGGCTTCCAAGGCCTTCAAGGCCGACCTTGCCGGTGACCCAGCCTCCTGCCCGGCCATCCCCCCTCAGCCCGGCACCCTCACAGTGCTCCCCTCCAGGCACCAGCTGTGCTCTGCCCTTGCTTTTGGGAAGCCAACAACACGCAGGCACCGGCCCTGCCTGCCTTCTCCTCATGGCCTAGGTCTTTCCTTACCTGTGGCTTCCTCCCAGCCTCCGTGCCCACCTTCCCTGTTCCCCCTGAATCCTTTCACCCCGGCAGATCATGCGTCACTCTCGCAACTGCTCTGTTTCCTTGACTGTATTTATGCGGAGATGTGAAGACCAAAGGCCAGAGATTTCCAAGGCAACGCATCCCAGTGCTCCCACAATACCCATCACCAGCAGTCGTTCAGTGATTACTGGCTATATTAACAGTGTAAGTAAACTTTCAAAAAAAACAAAACAAAATGTAAGTCACATCCAACTACATCTCTCGTTTTGGCGTCTACGTTGACTGTTTACTTCTAGGACCAACTATCAAAAATTGAAAACTTTAGTGAGATTCTAGGGAAACATTTATTTATGGTTAACTTGATTAAACTTATCGACTGCCTGGTCAGGATCAATTGCTTGAAATTGGGTGTGAATATATATATTATTAGATATCTGGATTTACACATGATACTTGTTTGAGTTGGGGAATGAAGAAACAGAATTTGTGATACCTAAAATGTGCATTTTTATAAAGTTGTCATTAGGCAAAGGGCCCTCTATTACGTTCATTTTTATAATTAACCAGTTATTGTTTAGGATACAAATGAAGCATTAATAGCTCTTACAAGTCTAATATTAGTATGTTCAGTGATACATTTGTAAGTAAGAAAAAAATGTGGTATGATATACACTTATGTTGCTCCTAAAAATACTGCAGTATTGTGAAAGCCATTTGCATACCATTTCCATAAAATGCTGATTTGCATACTCTACCAAATTTTGTTTCAATCTGAAAGGTACATAGTTGTACGTTTATTTATAGTACATGTAAAATAAAATATATTCTTGAAACTATTTGAATTATTAATATAAAAAACTATGAACAAAATAGAGCATTTAAGATATAGGTATGATTACTTTTCTAAGTTAAAATAAAACACAAAATTTCTAATAAGGCTTAAAACATGGGGGATTTGTGCCAGTTAGATATGTCCTAGTCATCACTATATATGAAATGATAACTGTATTCTTATCGATCATACTGAATAAAAAGTTAATTTTGTCTTTAATTTTTTAAATAAATAATTCAAAGGTAATATAAACTCTGGTAGCTTTCAACATCATTAGTGGTAAACCACACAATTACTTACAACTCTAATAAGGAGTAATTTGCAAAATAATTTAACATATTCTAAACCAGCTACCAAATCCAGAAATAATATATGATAAATATTAATTTATCATTGTTTCTTTTAAAAATGGATATTGACTAATATTGATCCTATTTTATTTTTTAAATGACATTTTCTAAATCATTTTTTATTTTTCAAATACAGTCGACGTACAATATTATATTAGCTTCGGGTGCACACCCATGATTAGACGATATATAACTTACTAAGTGGTCATCGTGGTATTAATCTCGTACCCGTCTAACTCCAGACAAAGTTATTAGAATATCACTATGTTCCCTATGCTGTACTTTACATCCCCGAATACATCCTCAGGACCTATAAAACTTTAACAAACATTCTCAAACTACCAGTTAAAATGAATCCTATCCACAGGGCAATTTACAGCAAGTAACTTTTAAAACTTGTCTTCATACTCTCTATGAATGAGAAACAGCCATGTAGAAAACGCCAGGTAAAATGTAATCACTATTTTATCAGCCGCAACGCCTTTAAACTGCTGCGGAACTGGTTCGTCCCATCGCTAGGAGACGGACGAGGGTAGGGATCAAGAGCACAGACCTCTCAACCGCACCCTCCGGGTGCCAACCCAGCTCCACAGCGGACCAGCAGTGTGCCCTCAGTCAGTTCCTTAGCCCCTTTGCACCTCCGTGCCCAGTAAAATGGGTGATGAACATACTACCTGCTTTCTAGGGCGGACGTAAGGACGACATATATAAATCTATGCAGAGTGCCTAGAACAGTGCCTGGCACACAGTACTTCCTGTGACCATCACTTACATTTCGCGGTATGACAGACACTGTGCTAAATGCTAAAGGAATGACTAGCTATACAGGATGGACCCTAGCATCATGAAGTTCTTATCAGGGCACAGATGGACAGACTGACGCTTCTCCCATGGCTGCGCTGCTCCGGGAGTCGGCCCTGTCCACGTGATGGGGTGCCACTGAGCAGGACACAGGCACACATTGATCCTTCCGCTATGGGGGGGTTCCTTCTCTCATTCCTAAAAACATTGGTCTGATCACCTCCACGAGAATTAGGGTCTAAATTCTCAGTTTCTTTGATATCAGAATTAGGGTCTAATATCAAATAAACTTAGTTGTTTGATCATTTAGCCTGTGGTTGGCAAACTGCGGCTCGCGAGCCACATGCGGCTCTTTGGCCCCTTGAGTGTGGCTCTTCCTAAGCCTTAGGAGTACCCTAATTAAGTTAATAACAATGTACCTACCTATATAGTTTAAGTTTAAAAAATTTGGCTCTCAAAAGAAATTTCAATCGTTGTACTGTTGGTATTTGGCTCTGTTGACTAATGAGTTTGCCGACCACTGATTAGCCATTCCATTTGTATGCTGGGCTTAAATAGCATCAAGTAGGTGGTTTGCAACTGCCCTTTGATGGTATAATGTCCTGTTATTTAATAAGGACCCTGGGAAATCATACTATCACACACACTTAACATGCACTGATGCACACACTGACGCACACACTCACACTCACACATTGACATACACACTGACACACACACACACACACAGAGTCCAATCTGCATCTACTATTTAGTCCTACCATCTACTGTTTGTACTGCAGACATATTAGAAAGTGCGGCGTGGAGAAAACAATAATGCTATTATTCCACTTAAAACCGGCATCACTAGATAAAGCAAGTACAAGATTCTGCATTTGGGGGAATACACATATAACATGCGTTAATGAGCCCCGTTTTGAAGCTAGACTACAAGACTCATAAAGGAAAAAATCACACGAAGAACAAACAAGTACCCTCTTTTTCTGTGTGTGTTCCTAATTCGGATACTTTTCTTAGTTTGAATGAAAACATGAAGAAAGTGAAAAAAAAATCCAAAAATGCTGCCTTTGGAGATGAATCTAAAATTCTAATGCAATTCATAGACTGAAGATCTGCACTAGCGCCTGCTTCCTCGGATCCTTTTATTTCAATCTAAAATCTTTTAAGTCCGTTGTAATGTGTTACACAAAAGCATCCTGTGGGAGAAGACCATAAAAATAAATGACATCCTGCTGGGGCCTGCCGTGGCTTCTGAAAGGAACCGACAGGAATGTACACTTCTCAGCCAGGGCCGGCCCTCAGAGGCCATGCGACGCTGTCACGTACAAGAGAACACCCTATGTCGGTATTCTCAGTTAGCAATGAAAATCATTCTAAAATTGCCAAAGAGTAACAAAAATAGGCCCTTCGTTTTCTCTTATTCCAATATAAAATGCAATGAGGACTGTCTGCAATGCCCCAAATTAACCATATGAACATTTCAACAATCTCCACAATATCTGAGGCTTAGACTTAGTGAAATGTGTGATTTTTTTTATAAATTCAGTTAGTCGTGGTACCTTCACAGTACATTTTGTCCATGTCACTGGAAGAAAAATAAAATCAATCTGCGTTATTATGTTCACAAGAGTATATATCATAAATCTACAATATAAGCATATTAATAATAGAGTTTACTTTGTTATTTTGTAAAAAAGGAGCTACGAACTCAAAAGCATTAGAGTAACAAAAAAATGTGTATTTACAGTAAAACGATAATTATTCTCCCAAACTTACTAGATGCGCACTTCTAGTTCAGTATGTTCAAGTAGAAACTATCCTATTTTTGATAAGTTATAAATATATTCTATAACTATATTCCTACTCGTTCAAGTGTAAGATTTAATAACAGTTTATAACGGATGGCTTTTGCTTTTAGGCTAACAGAGAAGTACTAAGCGGTAAATTTAATTCACACGGCACTTTAAAGTTATTCCCCTGAGATGCA
>NW_006297021.1:4550841-4571909 GCF_000327345.1 Myotis davidii | reverse complement strand
CGTGCGCTGTGCAAGAGCAACTCCCTTCTTGGGAGCACTGCCTGCTCCCGCCGAGCAAATCAGAAGAGGAGAGCGGGAATGGACAACAAGAACGAACGTCACCGCTTTACTTTTGATATAAAGTTAAAAAAAAGCACCCAATTATTATTAGAAGTAAATTACGTTTTAATAGAAAAAGACTAGCATTTAAAAAATATTCAACATACATACAAAGTTGAGGATTTACCTAGTAAAAGGAACCTTTAACACAAAGAATTGTTTGAATACCACAAAAAACAAACCTGAAAGAGTTACTGTGTAAGAATAGCAGAAAAGTCAAAGTAAATGAAAAGAGAAACTAAGGTGCCTTTTTTATTGTTAAAAAGTGTAATATAAAGAAAAGCAATTTAAATTTTATGTTTATATCAGGATGTTTTTGTTTATGTATTGTTACCTTTAAAATTTAATTTAGAAAATCTTAGTCTCCCTCTCAAAATATTTTTCAGTCTATTTAAATTACATTTACATTTTGATTTAGAACATACAGGGTGGGGGGGAGTAGATTTATAGTTATTTGTATGGAAAATAATACAATAATTAATTAATAATGCAAGAATAACCTCTGTTGACATACTCAGAATTATAAACCGACTTTTATCCGCCCTGTATTAGCCTCTCCATTAATTATTTTTCAGAGTTTGTATTGTAAATACCCAATGATTCACTTTGACAAAATGAAATTTCTTAATTCAAGGTCCCAGGAAATAGATAATTCTTAAAGGTGATTATACCAAAAAAATATATTTTTCAAAAACACAAATATTTAATAGAAAGAAAAGGGAATTAACTCCTGTATCTTTCAAAATCAACAAAATCGCTCAGTATCGCTCCCTGAATACCCAATCCTCCTTTCTCTGGAATAATTACTTAAAAAGAAGTCAGCTGAGATTTGACATATTAAAACCATACGTTAGTCACGGATCAAGAATTCGTTTTGCATCTGAAAATCCACCAAACCAACCCAGAGTTAAAATAAGAAGCCTAAGAATATTTCACAAAAAATACTTAAGTGTTTGGTTTTTCAAAAATGTAAAAAAAGAAAAAGGACACGACGAAAGGCTCATTGAATCGTTCACTAATGTTTTCAAAGACACACATTTCTAACTAAATTAGAATCCAATGCTCACTTCCTTTTTCCACGGCCTTTTCAAATAAAAAAAATAACATTCTAAGGCAAGTTGGACACGATTTAGGTATTGAAGGCCTGCGAACAAACGCAGTAACTGTATGATTTAAAATGCTTCCTTCGCACTTGGGCAGAGAGAAAGCTGTAATTTTGAAAACGCCCAGTAGGAACCCGGCCGGCTGTGTTTCCAGGGAAGTTGAGCAAACACTGACCTGGCCTCCAGCTCCCTGTGCTTCCTGGTGGCCCTGGGAGAGTGAAGCGGAGGATGTTTTGTCAAATTACCAAACACTCGGAAGGCCACCTGAGATTTTATTTCTTAAATTACATGATTAGTGGGTTTTGCATTATTTTTAGAACTGATTTCACAAAGAAGCTTAGCGTGACCAAATGAAGTGGATCTTCTACCCAGGTTGCAGAGAGTAAGAAGATGATGGCTTGAAAACCACTTAAAATTCTACAGGAACCTATAGCATAACTTCTCACAGCACAGTAATTGCTGATACGCATTTTGAAAATACATTGAAGTACTTCCTGTTATTATCAATCAGATCCCCCCAAAGGAGTGTAATATAGATTTCATTTTTAAAAAACCCCCACTATTCCTTGCTTTCATCTTCTCTCCTTATATTTTCTAAATGTGCAGGCAAAACTTCAGGAGAAAAGACTCTCTATAATTCTATCCATTTACTTATCTTTAAAGAATTCCTATCATAGCATCAAAAATTACTTTCTTATGTATTGGAAATCCTAAATCAATATATTGGTAGGTCCATCAGAAGAGAGTGATGCCCTATTTAGAGATCAACAATGTTCACTTCGAATCTGGCAGTTCTGTAGGATTCTCCATGGAATAAAAAAAAAAAAAACAAAAAAAAAACGACAAAAAGCAATTTATCAGTAGACAAAGTAAATCTATTTCTTGCAACCATGGACTCTTATGTTTACTTATAAAGAATGAGAGTATTGTAAGAAATAATATTTTTCAGCACTACATCTGAGGATTATTACCTCCATTTTAAGGAAATGCCTCCCTCACTGCTATCTTCCCACGTTCAAATCCCAGCTTAATAAAAACAAATGGCATTCCTCATTTCTTCAGAATTGCGCATTCAATATCACAAGTTCTGCTTTCTTAACAAGACTCTACCACTTCCAAATTCAGTAATTAGGTATTCATAGCCTGAGCATAGGCTGCAGTGTTTGGGGGATGATGGACTGACTATGAGAAATACCTTTATAACTTTCAAACTAATGAATTTAAATACAACAAATAAAATAAGAAGGTAAGATGAAACGGTAGAATGCATAGGCTGGCTAATCCCGGAAAGTGTTTTTTGGTATTTCACGGGACTAAAGAAATCAGAAGAGTACGCAGTACGACTGGAGATTTTTTGCAATTTTATCACTCAGTAATTTCACTCTGAATTAGAGAGCAGTAATACTCAACATTACAGAGACTTTGAGCTTTTCAGGCTAAAAAAAAGACAGTTCTGTGTCTAACGAGAAACTGAACACTTACTATATTAAGTTACTGAAAAATATGGATAAGTATTGGGCTTCAAATTATTTTACTTAGACAGTGTGCTTAGTGGGTTGACTATCGTCCCTTATACCTAAAAGGTGGATTCCTGGTCAGGGGCACATGCCCAGGTAGCAGGTTTGATCCCTGGTAGGGGCACGTACATAAGGCAGCCGGTCGATGTTTTGCTCTCACACAGATGTTTCTCTCTCGCTCTCCCTCTCCTTTCTTCTCTTTCTAAAAAAATCAATGAAAAAAAAATGCTAGTCAATATGCCAAATAAGGATCTATCCAAAAAAATAATTTAGTCAAAAGCCATCCACCATAAAGGCTTTCAGTTCCTAAAATAAACTCCTATGTTCATACAGCAAAAGGAGTACTTTAAATCGTGAATTTCTAGAAACTCTGCACTATTAAATAACATTTTTCCTAGAATCATGATTGACTTAATACTATTAAAAAGATTTTAAAGACCATCTATGAAACCATGCTGATATATTTTACTCAGGTTCGTGTGTTTCCTCTCCAACGGCAAAGCAGACATCGAGACACACCTTCCTGGGTGGATCACCTAGAACAATGGTACAAGAGCTTCAAGAACATGCTACAAAAGATGTTTATTAACATCAATTTTGTTACTGCCCTCTAGTGGCAAAGAGTCAAGTCACTGTATGAAGATGAGAATGATTTGGGAGACAGGAGGGGGGGGGCTATAAAAAGATCTTGGAAAACGGTAAAATTTTGCACCACATGTCATTCTTCTTTTCAGGAGATTGACTGTTAAACAAACGAAAAGTCTATACATGAAAGTCTAATTTTATTTCATAAAAAATTAAAGAATGACACGAGGAGCATGAATAATAGCACAACACTACCTCAACCACTAAACACAGGCGGTGTTTACAGGGCCCTACAGCAACTAGTTAAAAATTTAAAAATTCAGTCCAATTTGTCTGCCTGACATTAGAGAATGTTTTACTGCGTTGGTTACTTTTAGGCCATGGAGGCAAGCTTATAAAAGTTGTTTTTAATGTTCTCTAAAATTCTACATTCTAGACAAATACAAATGTAAAGGTATTTAAATTCCACAGAACCAAATAAACTAAACTTATATTCAGATCTGCTCAGGGATGATATTTTACAAAATCATTTTTTTGAAACACTTATCACCAGGTATAAAATTGACTTTTGATATGATAAAAAAAGCATATATAATTTCAAAGCCAAGTAACTTTTGTTCTTTTTTTTTTTAATGAAATAGATCTCTCCAAGTATTTTCCAGTGTACCTGCATAATTTTATTCATTATTTGTGGTTTTATTTTTCAATATTCATCTTCCATAATCCGAAACAATAATTTTAGAAGGACATAACACACTTTATGATTATTAAAAACAGGTATTCATAAAGTAGTAAACTGGGATCTTTTGTATCTCACACATGAAATTTATTAAATAGCTTTACTATATTTAAAAAGTGTAATCTTGTAAATGTACGTAATTTATTCACATAACCTGTCTCAGAGAAAAAAAAATCATAGAATGCTACAGAGAAATAAGCCAAAAAAGGAAATAGAAAGCTATAAGACCTGTCAGAAGCTACTAGCAGGTCCTTCTTTTCCGGTTTCTAATTTTCAGGAATTCTGCGACCACAGGCGATAAATTGTGGGCTGGTATTTTTAGTTATTTTTCACACAGCGCCCGCCACGCACGGTACCAGCATCTCGTTTCGGGGTCTTACTTAGTGCTGAAGGCTGGCCGGTCCAAGGGGCAGGAGCGTGTCCCTGCACCGCCTCTGGGCCGGGCTCAGGACACCCGCAGCCCCCGTGTCCCTGGGCTGTGTCCTCAGGCTGCAGGGAGTCACTTCGGGTTCAACAGCCTGAAGTGCTTGCTTCACGTTCCCATCCCATGGAAAATTTGAATGAAAGAGAACATTTTAAAAGCACTGCCTTCAGCCATTCTACCAATACATACAACAGACAGACACCGCTAAACATTTCTTAAAGAATATTCATGATGGCAAGGTCCTCCAGTTCACATGTGAAGTAGAACTATCTGGAGGAAGTACTGGGTCCCGTGTGCTCCTGCTGCAGGAGCCCTCTCCCCGTGTGAGGCTGAGCCCGGACCCCCCTCACCGGGTCCAGGCACATGTTCAGAAATGCAACAAGACTGCTTGCAAAAGATGGGTTATTTTCTGACTGCAAGTTTTCTAAGAGGTAGGCCAGAGTCAAAAACACACAAGACAAACAGCCTGTAACGAGTAACTTATTTATAATCTGTCTTTAAGAAACACACAGACATTAAAAACCAGTTGTCAATCAAATCTAGACAGCAAAGTAAGACCAATGAAACAAGAATGAGTAATTGGAAGAGCAGACGCAGACCATTTTGAACTCTCTCCACACCAATTTCAGCAAAATAGTGTAGTTTCAGCCCCAAGTCCTCTTTCTAAGATGCAGTGTATGTGACTTTTAAAGTGAATTTGAGAGTAAGGATGAAAAGATAGCTCAAACTAGCATGTAAATGATTTTTTTTTTTTTTTTACCACATACTCGGTCTCTCATAACCAGAAACAGTAAAACATTAGAATACGTAGCACTCATTTTGCTAATGCATTTCCTCTGCACCTTGCATTAGTTAAACACCTGAACTCACCCACGTGGGGTATGGAGGAATGTGGTTAAAGAGAGTGTATCTGAAACGGCTCAAACGTGAAGAAGTGGGCATTAGTGACCTTCCTGAAGACCCAGGCGTGAGAACCAGCGTCAGCAAGGGCTGCTGGGAGACACTGGGGCAGCAGCTATTCTTCTAGCACAACCCATTCTGGCGGCACTTAGACCATCGGCTTCTCAATGCACCGCCCCCCAGCCTGGGCAGCTGCTCCCCTCATGGGGGGACCCCAACACTCACCCGGCGGTGGAGTCGGGTCCTTTAAGAGCAGGAACGACTGCAGGGAGAGCATTAACTCAGAGCATTAACTCGGCACAGTAACAAATATGCGTATATGTACGTACACATCTAGACACACGTGTTTATAAATCCCCAAAGACTGTATGGGCTACCGACATATTATGCTCTTAAAATAACTCTTCACTTTAAACATCAACATTTTCTAATGCTTAAGGAAGGTCTGTGAAAACCATAGATTCTTCCAGCATTAAGGAAATCAGCAACTGCATTTCTTCACCAACCCTCTTCTCCTCACCAAACCCAGATCACCCCAAATCAGACACAGCAGCCCCCGCACATCATGCACTTGCTGTACCGACAGGACGCTGAGGAGAGAAATGAGTCTGCGTGTGAAATCTGAAAACAGGGAAGACACAGGTGTGGCAGGGACTAGCACGGCCTTGGATGAAAGCACTCATCAGCAGCCCCGCCCGAGATCTGCGAGGAGGGTGAGCCACCACACGCGCCCCCACGTCATCAGCACAGGTCCCTGTGCAGTGTCAGGGATGCCAGGTCACACTGAGGAATGTCAACACCACTTTTACACTCAGTCGCTTCGCCAAAATCTGTTCTAAGTCACAGCAAATAGCACCCCATGAATCCCACTTAAGGAGGAGCATCCTGAAAGGTACAAGACAGACAGGAGCAGAGGGTGCAAACTTTGAATAGGACTGCCCGACAGAGCTCGAATTCTCTTTGGAATGCAATGGCCTCGGTATCTGTAACGTCATTATATTGGTAAAGTCCCTGTAGTATTTAAAGGAACATAGCCACAGGCCCGGGGAGTTAAGACATAGACAGGGTGTGTGGGGACATTCTTCTGTCCACCACAATGTCCATTTTACTATTTTATTATTTATTTGTTTCCTTATTTATTTTTAATCCTCACCCGAGGATATTTTTTGCATTGATTTTTAGAGGGAGTGGAAGAGAGAGGGAAAGACAGAGAAATATCGGTGTGAGAGAAACACATCGATTGGTTGCCTCCTGTATGAGCCCTGACCAGGGCCAGGGAAGAGCCTGCAATCAAGGTATGTGCCCTTGACCGGAATCAAACCCTTCAGTCCACAGGCCTGACACTCTATCCACTGAGGCAAACCGGCTAAGGCAATTTCTTAAAATTAACTCTTTAAAAAAGCAGTATTAATATCAGACAAGGTAGTACTTCTGATATAAGAAGCATTAACTTGGATAAAAAGGATCTACTAAGGTTGCAATCTACAATGAATACATAGTAGGCACAAATGCAGTGTATCAAATAAAGCAAAGTGGTAAGAAACATTAAAAAATGAACAGAAACAAAATAATAGTGGAAAACTTTGAAGTTTAAACAGGCCTTGCAAATTTATGAAAAAGCCAGCAGGATTACAAAGAACACTGGGGATTTCAATCCGTGGTTTTCCATCAGGGCCAGTCCTAGCTGCCTGAGAATGTTTGGTGATGGGGTGTGGAGAGAGAGGGGTGTCTGGGGTGCCACTTAGTCTGTTAGTGACTCAGAACGAGAGTCAGGAACCCTACATACCCTAAGACACGAGGAACAGCTCCCCGAACAGAGAGTTGGCCCCATCCACAATGCTAAACAGTGGCCCTACTGGATTACACTCAATCACCTAATAATTAACAACTCTGAATTTGGCTAAATAAATACAGAGCAAAGGCTGACACCTACAAATAAAGTTTATACTTTTAAAGAAGAGTACAACACATATATTCATCAACTCGTTCCTAAATATGGACCATGTGCCAGACAAGCGGCAGCTGGAGTCCGGAGGGAGGAAAGAAAGAAAACGTTCCTGAAGGTCTGCAAACCCAAGTCCATGTCAGGCCTGGATACTGATTTGCCTGCAGAGGCTCCTGCAGAAGAAGTTTGCCTTTCTGAGTTTCACTCTAAAATAGGAAGACACAATCCTAACACTTGTCATGAGCACTCTAGGCAGCAAAACAAAGAATAATGAGCAACGAGAGGGACCCCAGTCAAACACACACTGCAAAGCCACCCCATTCCACTATGATACATTTCCAATAGTGTATATTTTTTTCTCAATACATTTTTATTAAAACATGCATATTTGTTTTCAGATTTGGGATTACAATATATTAAAGTGTATACTAATTATAATTATATAAAAACTTCAAGCCGAAACCGGTTTGGCTCAGTGGGTAGAGCGTCGGCCCGGGAGCGTCGGCCTCCCGGGTTCGATTCCGGTCAAGGGCATGTACCTGGGTTGCGGGCACATCCCCAGTGGGAGGTGTGCAGGAGGCGGCTGATCGATGTTTCTCTCTCATCGATGTTTCTGGCTCTCTATCTCTCTCCTTTCCTCTCTGTAAAAAATCAATAAAATATATTTAAAAAAAAACAAAAAAAAAACTTCAAAACAGAAATTTTGTTTCTATCTCTTAGAACCTTGTGGCTACAGGAACTTCTTTAAATTAAGTTTGTATTTATATATTGACATGATTGTTGCAGAAGAGTACAATAGGTTGGACAATGAAGGACTTGCGAGAGTAGAGCTAAATTCATTAAAAATAACATGCTTTATGGAAAGTGGAATGATAATACAAGTTTCAAAGAGGGCATGACATCATGTGAAATGCCCTATTATCAGAGTTTAATTTATTTGTAAATAAGTGATGGTGAGCAGAATATTTATAGGACATTTATTATTTATATATTATCAATGGACATTAAAATTATGATGTGACAGCTTTATTTAAAAATGCAGCATTTGTCATACATTGGAAATTAATCCATTGCAACTATTTTTACTTGCAATAAAAAAACATTAGCGTGTCATTAAAAATATGAGGGGAGATTTACCTTATCAAAATTCTTATAGTGAGAATGTAAGCAAAAAGTTTGAAGAACACTGTAAAAAATTCTCAAATCCTTAAAAAAACTAGCATTCAAGTCACATTAACTGATTTCAATGAATTAAACCTAGAAAAATAAAACCTGCAGTCACAACTGTATGCAGAATAGTGATTTAAAAAAAAAAAAGATAAAAAAAGATTACCCCCACGTGGAATGGGGACAAAGCTGTATTCAGCAGCATATTAAGAGCCATAATTATGTCCACAGGAAACAAGCAAAGGGATTAATTAGAATAAAACAGAGGTTACTAATTAGCAAAGAGAAAAAGATAATTATCTAAGGACATTAGGCTTGAAAAAAAATATGTGATACAGAGACCTACGGCTAGTCTAATCAAGAAAAAAAAAAAGAAACAAATATAGAAACGTCAGGATAAGAAAAAGGCAGTTACAGTAAGGCAGAATAATATAAAAAGTTCAAGGTGCCAGAAAGAATGGAAAACAAGGTTACAGCCTCTATCTAATTTCCCACAAAGCAAAAATCTCTTGAAATTTCTAAAATTAAAAAGTCCACTCAAGAAATCCACTCCTCCCCCCCCACCACACACTTGGGTATCTTTAGTATTAAAATGAACTACTCTTTTAGCTTTTACAGAAAGTTTAATTGGAAATAGTGATAAAAAGGGAGAGTCCAGAGGAAAGTATTTCATTCAAATGAAATGTGACTAACTTAATCATGGCTGGTTTTAATAATGATTTAATGAGGTTTGTTTAAAACAAAAATGGACTTCTGAATATATTTTTAAGAAAATGAGCAAATCAGATATGACGCACTGTGATATCCTAGGAATGATCTGTTCACTATGATTATCTCAATTACCTTTATATTAAGAAGCACTTATCTTTATAAGCATCTAATTTAGAAAAACAGACATATAGAAGTGATAAAATACTTATTTTATATACTTGAGAAAAATCATTACTGTATAGGTACGACACACAGCGGCATGTTTGCTCTGGCCGTGGCAGGGGACTTGGGAATAGTTTTAGTTCATGTGAAGGTCCGTGCGCTTCCCCCGTTACAGTGCAGTTTTTCTTACACGGAGGACAATTAGGCTCGTTTTAGAGTCACTTTCCTTTCCTCCCCTGGCGGCCTAGCGCCCGGTCACTTCCCCGCTCATTAAAACGTCCACCAGACGCGGCCAGAGAAACACACGCGTGGGCACTCCAAGGCCAGCACACGCTACTTCTCCATAGCTACGGACGTGCCCGTCCTGGAGGATTCCTGACCAGGAAAACACCACCCATCTCTGTCTAAGTCACTTGCAATCCGGTTCCCAATCCAATTTACTTAGAGCCCATCACCATCTTGTCCCAGTGAGAACGCTGCAGTGCTGAGCGCTCGGTGCCTGCGCTCTCCCTGGGCGGGAGCTCTGCTCTGAGCCCGTCTCCAGTGGCCGGCCACCCTCAGGCCTCAGAGGGGCCCGGTCCAAGGGTCTGGTAAGCGGGCTGCAGCCTCTGGAGTGAGGACACAGTGACACCGGGCAAACCGCTAAGGGCAACGCCAGCCTGGGGTTTGCACAAGCTGCAAAGCAGGGTCCTCCTGGGCCATGGGTTTTCGTTTTGCTCCCGGGGCACTACCCAGGGACCCCTCTATGTCCTAGGACCTTTCTCCTCTTCTTAGCAGCCTTCATGACAGTGTGTGTCCCCTCTCCTTTCCCCATCCTGCACTTCATCCATCCCGCCCCGTGGTCCGCGGTGGATGTGGCAGGTGGGAGCCCCGTGTTTAACCACAGGAGCCGTGGCCCGGAGCTCAGGCCTGAGAAAATGAAGACGATGGGAGTTTCTTCTTCTGTGACACTGCGGGTTAAACAGGAGTTTGTGCAGAACCCTCCAAACGAAGGGACTGAGGGGAAACACTTTCTGAGTTCCAAGCTGACATTTAAAATACAGATTCACTTAAATTAGTGGTTGCCTTGATTTGAGAGCTTTACATAGTTTCTGACCATCAAATTTACACCACAGCACTCATGTATGATTGTCATTATTTAATTAGCAATCACTTAGGGGGTCAGGATAGCCAGAGAAGTGACTTTAAGGGCACAAAACTAGTTCTTACAGAATACAAAAAAAGTCCATCCGTTTTAAAGACGACCACACCCAGTGGATAAGTCCATATTCAATTCTTCCCAACTTTCATAATTCTATTACTTATTTCTAAAAATGGCCCAGTCCCAGCTGGATGTTTTGTAATTAAAAAACTCAAATTTATAAGAATTTTTTCAAATGTCCTGGGATATCAGACACAACAGAAGAAAAAACATTATTAAAATCTGTCCTTTATACTTATGTGATAAAGACAAGAAAGATAGCTATTTATTTTCTCTAAGGCAGACGAAATGACTTAACGAAACGTTGGTACAATAATTAGTGAGACTAGGTACCTCTCTACCAATACCTACACGCCCACAGTCAGATTTCTCAAGTTCCCTGGGTCGTGATTTCCTCATGGCCCTAGAATCATGTAATTCTTTTGAACTTTCTCACATGCAGTATGAATTAGGTGAATTGAAAACGTGGCAATTAATGCTTTACTTTTATTTTATTCCTGTAAAGTCATGAAACTGGGGTATACGGTAGCCGAGCTTAATACTAAACGAACAGCCAAAACTCCCGCTTGTCTGCTTACTCTGGCTTGAAGAATTCGTTTGTGCAGAAACTCAAATGCTTATCAACGACATTCACGAATAAAAACTGCCGATTAGAAACAGGGCTTCCAGGGAGATGCACACAAATAAGCTTAATGTCTTTTAAAAATCAGCTGATGACCCTTCTGGTTATATATTTAAAAAATCCTAAAGTCTTATCATCATCGTTGATTTACTGGTCTTTGCTTTAAATCACTTATTTTAGACATCTATATTGAGATTAGTTTTTTTAACCTCAAAGTAATTGGCCAATAATTCAAAACATAGATGAATGACTATTATTACTGAAAACAAAGGAGATAAAATGTTAATAGGCTAATTAAAATGCACAGGTGCACAAGCACACACACACTCACATACACACTCACACTCGCACACTCACACACACACACATACACTCACACACACACTCACACACACGCACACACACAGGATCTTTTTGTTTGTTTTCAATTTGCTTAAAGGCTCCTGGGAAATAACTAAAGAACGGTGGGCACAAAGGCCAGTGGAGCACTACAGGGGGACCCATTAAAATTAACATGTCAGGTCGGGTGATTTATTCCTAAACAAAGCTACACGACCGAGAACGCAGCTCATGACAAGGGGGTGTTCTATGCGCATCACCGGGGCGTGCCGTAGGTGCGGACGAAGAACCCGCTCTGATCAGCCAGAGCACCCTGAAAGGAGGGACGCTGTGTCTCCGTGTAAATGACAGTGCATCCCTGGGATCTCACCGTCCAAACCACGCCCCTTTTCAAGGTCTGTTCAGTCATTTTTTGGGAATTTGAGGTCCGACCCGACCCACACCAGGTTGTTGGTGGCAGACCCCAGGTTCACCCCACAGCTCTGACATCTGACATCACGTCCTGACGCTGCCCACGGAAGGAGGAACTCTGACCTCCGTCAAATACACCGGGATCCTAATTCCGTAGGAAGACAGGTTAACAAAGTAACTTTTGCTTTTAAAAGAAGTGTGAGAGGTCACAGGTTCGATTCCCAGTCAGGGCACATTTGGGGGACGGGGGGGTGGTGGTGCAGGAAGCAGCCCATCGATACGATGTTTCTCTCTCACTGATGTTTCTCTCTCCCTCTCCTTCCTTTCCTTCTAAAAAAAAAAATCAATAAAAGTAAGTGTGAGAAACTGGGTGTTTAATGAACAAATGGTGGTAAACCTTTCTATATGCCTTGTATTTGTTGCCTCTGAGCTTGCAACATTGTTAAACTGACAAATGTTTTTCCCCTAATATAAATGTAATGACTATTAATATTATTAGGAATTTAAGTTTTGTAGGTCATCACCCCTTTCTCCCCTTCCTGTGCAACCTGCAGAATGAGAGGAAAGCCCTGGTCCCCTGCCTTCCTCTGAGCTTCAAGGACAAGTGAAAGGGGCATAAATCCACACAGCAGAGAAGGACACCGAGCGAGGAGCCCCCACCCCAGTTCTCCCAGCCCGTCATGTCCAACTGCTCTGGTGGATGACTATTCTGTAGTAAGCTTCGACAGATCCTTCCATGCAGCAATAAAAATACTTATTTTAGAAATCTGTCAAATATTTTTTTAAACTAGTATGATTTACTTAAAATTAATTATACTGAGTGGAGTGGGAGTAAGGGGGGAATGGGAGACATCTGTAATAGTGTCAACAATTTAAAAACACTTTAAAAAACAGAACCAATTATAACTGTGAATGGTATTATATAAACAAGTAAGGAAGAGAAAGGTTTGTAACTTAAAACATATCCCTTTACCTCCCCCAAGCAGTACCTGGACCAGGGGTGGGCAAACTTTTTGACTCGAGGGCCACAATGGGTTCTTAAACTGGACCGGAGGGCCAGAACAAAAGCATGGATGGAGTGTTTGTGTGAACTAATATAAATTCAAAGTAAACATCATTACATAAAAGGGTACAGTGTTTTTTTTTTTTTTAGTTTTATTCATTTCATACATGCCGGATCCGGCCCGCGGGCCGTAGTTTGCCCACAGCTGACCTGGACTGACATTAAGGAGCCATGAGCACGTCACACCTGGGGAGAGCGTGGGCTCAAGAAGGCGGAGCTGCGGGCCCACCGTCCTCAGGCAGTAAAAGGGCCCCAGCAGCTGGAGAGAAAGCTGACGGGTGATCCAGAAACATACGTGGGTCTTCTCTTACGTCTGAAGGAGAGGCTGCGTCGGTCAACACTGCAAAATATCTGCCGGGTGGCAAGCTCCTGATTCTGAATGCCTTCCCGTTCCCCACCTCCCGCTCCCAGGAAGGTAGAGACCCTAACAACACCCTGTGAGATTGGATACTGACAGGGCGCATGTTCATAGAGGCTCAGACTATATTCCGATGATCATATTTCACAACTGTACCCTCCTGACCAGCAGGGCACCAGCAGCTGCAGTGAGCACACCCCGCTCCCCCGGCTGCGGCCTCCAAGGCCCACCTCCCTGACAGGGCCTTTCCCGCGTCTAAGCGACCAACAGCTGCTCAGGACAGGACCGACACATCCCTCCCTGGATACAACCCGTTGGACTTCGGTGCAGCCTTTACCGTCTTGACAGATGGTGACAAGCCTCTGAAATCCCTGACCTAGACACCTCTTCATGCTCACCAAGAAACAGCTCAGTTGTTTATGAAAATACAGTTGGTTTTAAAAAGCTATTTTCTATAATGAACAACATAAATTTTCTATGATGAACAAAACCAGATCCAGGCACAGAGCAGCATCGATCAGACCGTCAAAGAGAAGGTAGGGGCGGTTGCGGGGAAGGGGGAGAGATCCACCAAAGGACTTATATGCAAGCATATGGGCCTAACCAATGGACACAGACACCAGGGGGGTGAGGGCCTGAGTTGGGGGGATAGGGGGGAACGTGGGGATAAGGACACATAGGTAATAACTTAATAAAGAAATTAATAAATAAATAATAGAAAGCTGTTTTCTGGGATATTTCAATTGTGCAACTTAAATGGAAAGCCAAGGGGAGCTGTGTGCGTAAATGCCAAGTAAGCACTGTTCACAATCGTAAAATCCCCTCCCCACGCACTTACTTTCTCATTAAAAACAGTTTATAGGTTTAGAACTTAGAGGGAACTCGAGACCCCACACCATACCCACATGATGCCTATCAGACCTCCGGACCACAGCGGGCTCTGCTGCAGGCATTACCTGCGGGAGGAAGTCTTGAGAGTGTGACTGTTAAGTAACCTGTGAAGTTGCTGATAGCGGTTACAATGGCCATCCTGAGGATCGGAGAGAAACGATGCTTCAGTCGCAGACGAGTTCTTTCTGGCCTGGTCCGGGGTCCGGGGTGAGCGCACGTCACAGCTGGGGCTGCTCTCAGATACCCCTGTTCACCTGCCTCCTGTGGGCATCGTGCTGGTAACGGTGGACTCTGGGGTTTTGATGGGCATCTTGGTAGCGGGGTAACTTAGTCTGTTCTCACCTAATTCTCACAAGAGCCCCGGGGGGTGGGGGTGGGGGTCGGTGTCTCTTGAAGCACAGGATTCATGAGGAGTGACCTGGGATCTCAGTGCAGGCTTGGTTCCCACTGATTCCACGAAGCAGTGGGGGGTTGGGGGGGTGAACAGGGGTTCTGAGCAGCCACCTGGAGCGAGGCGGTGGGTCTCCGCCTGGTTCTGGACAAGTGGCGGCACCACCCGGGAACCTGTTAGAAGTGCAGTTCTTGGGCCCCGCTCAGGCTGAGACAACCTGGGGGCGGGGAGGGGGGGCAGGGCCTGGAGACCCCTGCTCTAACAAGCCCACCAGGGGTTTCTAAGGCCAAAGCATGAGAACCGCTGATTTAAGTACAAACTCCATCCTGCAGACAGAGCACCCTGCATTGGTTTTATAGTCAAGAAACCATATGCAAAACATGTTAGTTTTCCAGGACTGGGAGGGAGATGGGGAGGGGAAAATTGCTAATAGAACCCTTCCTTTTAAAAAAATATCTGTATTGATTTCAGAGAGGAAGGGAGAGGGGGAGAGAGAGAGAGAGAGAGAGAAGGACAGAGAATCATACATCGACAGACACAGACTCACAGATACAGAGAACATTTTTCAAATATTTGTGATTTCAAAGAAGAAGAGAAAGGGAGAGAAAGATAGAAACATCAATGATGAGAAAAAATCATTGCTGGGTTGCCTCCTGTATGCCCACACTGGGGATCAAGCCACAACCCAGGCATGTGCCCTGACCAGGAATCGAACCATGACCTCCTGGCTCACAGGTCGACCCTCAACCACTGAGCCACGCCACTTGTGGCTGCAAATAACTTCTTTCTAGGGCACTGGCTCCTCTCGGGAGCCTCTGGGAGACTGTGAGAATGTCTGCCTCCCCAAATACCTCAATGGCATGACCACAGAAATTCTGTCTCTAAAATATGCTTACGGACCTTCAGAAACTAAAACCTGGTTAATTCAGGGACCAAACATCCAAAGAATTAACAGAGGCAGGTAATCCTGATCACTGGGTGGCGGAGGAGCTTACTCAAAAAGCTTCAAATTCAACAAACAAAAAATGCGAATCTATTCATCTTACCTACATGCAAAATGATGTTAACTGGTGATGAGGGTGTGGGTAGACAGTAAAAACTGATACCACGTGCCATTATGATCCACAGAATCTCTCTGCGAGCACATATGTCTCTGAAACCGTCTTTCTCTAGCATGGGAAGCCCGACACGTTTTCACCCTGCAATTTCAGAGCTTCTGGAATTCTGAGCAGCGCCTTGGAGCACTACAGTTCCTGCCATGTATGCCGGCAGCCTGGCTCCTAATTTAGGACTTTTAATTCATTCTGAGATGAAATGAATCGCGAAAATTCTCTCTAAAAAGCTTTCCATCGCCAAAGTTATAGTAATATCAGGACTACTTTGAATCACAGAGGAGTATTTCATATTGTGGAGAAACTCATTATCTCATGAGAGCAGTTATTTCCAGCTTCTCTCCCTTCAACTGTGAGGGAAACATCTGTAACTCTAAAAGTTAATGATTCCCTGACAATTATAAATGTTTATAAATGTGTGGCAATTTCTTGGTCTACTTAAGAACACTTATTTCTTAATATTTTATTAATCAATAGTAAGAGCCTTTGTTACACTTAATGAATAACACTTTTTTTTTCCAGGAAAGAAAGTATAATAAAATAGTTACACAAGTAAGAGATATTTGGGTTAAAGTACTCCAGCATTTGCTATTCCACTAAAATACAGCAATATATTGACAACAGGTGCAGTGAAATTCTTACTGAGTAAAATCCAGACGGTATTAGTACATCACCTATAACTTGCCACCGTTTCAAACAATAATTCCCTCTATGTGGCATTTTCAAGGTGGTTCCACAGAACTGGATGGAATAACACTTTGAATTGTTTTAATTTTGCTTTTACTTTGAAAAATAATAAAGTCGTTATTTAAATTCAGAAGACTATTGCTTTGAGAGCGAGAAAAACCCTTAAACACTTCATTATTTATCTCAACTATTACAATATATATATATATATATCAGTGATCCTTTACCAACAAAATTAACTTTAACTGGATGCTTGTAACTCCTCAAGAACTTGAATTAAAAGACAGACTTGAAGGTTGGGTAGCAGGGGCCAAGCTGCCCTGTGCAGACAAAGGTGTCTTGAGGACAGGGGGTCTGAGAGAGGAGGAAGCTGAAAGAGAAAACAGCAAACAACAGAGCACACAGTCTCTGACCTTGGGCTTGCCATCCCCCAAAAGCGATAGAGTAAAGCATTTAACCAATTGCATGCGGGTGTGAACGCAACCACAGAGGAGGTGGTTGTGAGCATACAAGGTCCTGCACAAGTATTTCTTGGAAGAAATGAGTTAAGAAACTAAGACAAGAGATGGCAAGGAGGAAAGAGCTTTCTTTGCTCACAGACATGGCCTGCATGCTAGCTCAGGATGTCACTGTCAGCTGTGGAAACTCAAAAAGTCACCGAGTCTTTCTGGATCCTGTGTGTCCTCGTTCATGCAATTCAACAAGTGTTGCCTGAGCAGCGCCAAGGCCCAGGCGCTGTCCTAGGCTCTGCGGATACTAAAGTGAACAGAAGCGCCTGCCTTAGCGAAGCTTTCACTGAAAAAACGGCCACATTTAAGACATTTAGGCGCAGCCGACCTGGCTTAGTGGTTGAGCATAGACCTATGAACCAGGAGGTCACGGTTCGATTCCAGGCCAGGACACATGCTCGGGTTGTGGGCTCGATCCCCAGTAGGGGGCCTGCAGGAGGCAGCTGATCAATGATTCTGTCATCATTGATGTTTTTTTCTCTCTCTCTTCCTTCCTCCCGAAATCAATAAAAATCTATTTAGAAAAAAAAAAAAAAAGAAATCTAGAGAAAGTCATGAAGTAAAAATTAGAGTACAAAAAGCCCACTATTGGTTTCCCACTTCTATCTCCCTTTAATAATTCACCTTCCAGAGAGGTCTTCCCCCAAACACGTTCTACGTTACTGT
This sequence comes from Myotis davidii, assembly GCF_000327345.1. Taxonomy (NCBI): domain Eukaryota; kingdom Metazoa; phylum Chordata; class Mammalia; order Chiroptera; family Vespertilionidae; genus Myotis; species Myotis davidii. Next base: position 4,554,307 of record NW_006297021.1, on the reverse strand, counting down.
GTTCTATGCCAAATCCCCAGTGGGTCCGAAATGAACATCTCTGCCATTTTATCTGAGACTAGAGGCCCGATGCACGAAATTTGTGCACGGGAGGGGGGGTCCCCTCAGCTCAGCCTGCACCCTCTCACAATCCGGGACCCCTCAAGGGATGTCCGACTGCCAGTTTGCGGGATTGGGCCTAAACCGACAGTCAGACTCCCTCTCGCAATCTGGGACCACTGGCTCCTAACCGCTCCCCCGCCTGCCTGATCACCCCTAACTGCCTCTGCCTGCCTGATGACCCCTAACCACTCTGACTGCCTGCCTAATCTCTCCTGACCACTCTGCCTGTCTGCCTGATCGCCCCTAACCACTCGCCTGCCTGCCTGATCGCCCCTAACCACTTGCCTGCCTGCCTGATCGCTCCTAACCACTCACCTGCCTGCATGATTGCCCCTAACTGCCTCTGCCTCGGCCCTCGCCTCCGCAGCTTTGTCAGGAATGACATCCAGAAGGTCATTTGGCTGTCTGGTCTAATTAGCATATCACACTTTTATTATTATGGATTCAAGGTCCTCCATGTCCCAGCTTCAACCAACTTTTCTAGCTGCTACCTTCCAAAACTCTCTCAGGAACCTCCTGATCCAAGCTGACTATTGATATTCTCACACATACCGGCTTTATTTAAAACCTTGCCATGTGCCTCCCTCACCCGGCCTGACTTTGTCGCCACTTGTCCATCACCCCATCCCTTCTTCTACCAGGCCTGACACTTTCTGGGTATGATTTTCTGAGCAGGAGAGAGAGAAACACCAAGCTGACCCCAAGAAAGAAACATTTGCTTTTTTGAATTGAAGAAGAAAGTTAAAAACGGGAAGCTAGTGGGGAGGATGTTATAAAATATAGCCACCCTTACATTATAATAGGTGTTTCCAAAAACAGCTGGTTTGTAGACTCTGCAGTTTATGATTACTGATTGAGTATATTCACAAATGGGAAGAAATGAGTCTAAATCAGCGATATTTAACTGTTGTGTTGCATGAATTTTTAAAACATGCAATAGTTGAGTATTTAGTCAGGGGGACTGACCTCTCTTACCTTAGCTTGTCAAATAAAAAAAAAAATGACAACAGGCAACACACAATAGCCATCTGGTGTGCATGAATCAAAATTATATACACACATATATGTATGTATGTATATGTACACATATTTTTAAAATTTTTTGTCAGATCGGTAATAAAAATCTAATATATTTTTTGGTGTGTCTCAGATTTCCAGTAATTAGTTTGTGTGTCACATGAGTTGAAAAAGGTTGAAATCACTGGTCTAAATGAACTCAAAATTTATGATTATAAATAGGACTAAAGAGCATTTCATATCATAGAATTATATACATGATACCTATATAGTTTTACCACTTTTCCATCATGTCACCCCAATAAATTTAATTTAAAAAATAGAAAAAGAAGAAAAAAGGAAGAGCTTTCCAGGTGGCACAGTACTTTTGTGAATAATTTTTTTAAAATTTATAAAATGAATTTCCTCAAGAAATTAGTGAATTCCTGAATTACTCTTTAGTTAAATATTCTATATTGAGTTTTAATTTTGTAGACAGAAAAAAACCCCACTTTTCTACAGTAATCATGACTAAGTAAAACTTAAACTCACTGATTCCTGGGTTATGCAATATCATCTTAAAAAGAAATAGGGTTCAACACTAAGACTTTCACGGAAATATATAAAATGGGTGTCATTTAAGTGAAGTAGGGGTTGTGTGATCAATAGCTTGCATAGGACGGTATTATCAATGGTGGTTGAGTTTAGATCTCTTGATCGAAGAGGAATAAAACGTTATTTTATGAGAGAGAGACAAAGGCCACTCTACTCCTCTGGTCTCTCTTCTTTTCCCTCTCCTCCCTGGGCAGCCACACAACCACTACATGTGCTAGGCGTGTGCCCTTCCCAGCACACAACCTTAGCATGTTAGCCTGGAGGAAAAGCAGGCTTATTTTCGTGGCAGATGTATATTTTGGCAATCAGAATCAGGCCCTCAAACACCGACATTATATCAGATGATTAACTAAATCCTGCAAAAAAAAAAAAAGAAAAAAGAGTAGGGCACGAATAACAAAAGAATTCTCCTAAACACAGCAGTCTAATACAAAGAGAATTTTATTCTGGGTGAATGTAAGAAAGGAAGAAATAATTTGGTATGTTGTCTCAGATACGCCTTTCTAAAATCCTAATGATTTGATGACAACCTATTGTTTGATCAGAGCCTAGAACTAGTATTTCTGTCTTCTAGGGTTTCCAGTTCCACACGGCAGATTAATACAATCTCCCCGAGGTTGCCTGCAAGAAGGCACCTCATTAGGGTCTGAGGTACACCCTGGGCCTTCTGAGGTAGGTACCTTGTTATTGCTAATTGAGGTATTCCTGCAAACGGGGGCTGGAGAGAAGGTCTGTAAAACACACACAAGGAGATGTTTTGTTTTGAAATATATTTTTATTTACTTCAGAGAGGAAGGGAGAGGGAGAGAGAGATAGAAACATCAATGATGAGAGAGAATCATTGATCAGCTGCCTCCTGCACGCCCCCTCCTGGGGATTGAGCCCCAACCCAGGCATGTGCCCTTGACAGGAATCAAACCCAGGACCCTGCAGTCTGCAGGCTGACTCTCTATCCACTGAGCCATGCCAGCAGGGGCAAGGAGATGTTTTTTAAATGAAAAGATACTATCAACTTCCAAATACACTTTGAAAATCTTTAATAGTTAATTCTATCCACGTTCTGCCTCACTGAAGGTGGAAAGATACTGTAAGTTCACAATTCCAATGCTTAGCTCCTGAGAAACTGAGGCACTACTGAAATAAATGACTATTATTAATCAGCATTTTAATAAACTAGATGTTCATACTGATGCCTGAGCATGAAAGTAAAAGAATCTGTTTCAATTTATGAAAACCCTGGCGCCTGGAATCCATATTCCTAACTGGAAGCATAAACGTAAAGATTGAGCATAGCTTTCTGTGAGAAATGTAATATGCATGAAATTTAAATAGACTTTAAGGAAATCAAACATGTTATCCTGTACCACAGACCTGAGCAGTTTGAAAAAGGCTAAAGATCCTTAAAAATAAACAACTGTACCTTAAAGACAACTATCAAGTTTGTGTTTCTAAATTTCATTGTTCTGCCCACTCAGGACACCATGTGGGTTCAGTCCTTAAGCTTGACCTGTGCAAGGGGCCCTAATGCACTGTCACTCAACTCCTAAAAGCACCAGAATTCACCCAGGTGAGTATTCCTGCCTTCGGAGTGGCCGTCTCAGGAGTTACTTGCTTTTTACAGTTGACACAGTCATTTCTCAATATAACATGGACGTTTCTCTTTTGAAAAGGCCTCAAAGAGTATCTTTAACTGTGGTAAATAATCTCTGTCTCTCTCTCTCTCTCTCTCTCTCTCTCTCTCTCTCTGTGCGCA
>NW_006297021.1:4548819-4550522 GCF_000327345.1 Myotis davidii | reverse complement strand
AAGTTCCACAGTTAACCTCTCCCCATCCACCCACCCACCCTCTCCTTCCCTCTGAGGTTCCTCAGTCTGTTCCATGCTTCTACGTCTGGTTCTATCTTGTTCATCAGTTTATTTTGTTCTTTATATTCCACAGATGAGTGAGATCACGTGATACTGTCTCTCTCTGACTGTGATCTGGTTTCCTCCCCTCTTCTTACAGCTACAACTGAAAGCGGAGTGACTTTCCCAAGGTCATACCACCAGCTAATAGTTTAGATGCAAATTTACTGAACTTCCTAAGCAGAAGTTCTCAGCAGACCAGAACTATAAAAACAAACAAACAAAACAAACAAACAAAAACAACAACCCACAAGCCCACCAATAGATCAGCCTCGGGCACAAAGGAGTAAACATGATTTATCATTTTACCAGGTTCAATAAATACCATTCTGATGTGTTACTAGCCTTTAACAGTTAAGGCATTAGCCCTCAATTAAATAAAACCCATTAAATGAGAAATGTAATATGCATGAAATTTAAATAGACTTTAAGGAAATCAAACATGTTATCCTGTACCACAGACCTGAGCAGTTTGAAAAAGGCTAAAGATCCTTAAAAATAAACAACTGTACCTTAAAGACAACTATCAAGTTTGTGTTTCTAAATTTCATTGTTCTGCCCACTCAGGACACCATGTGGGTTCAGTCCTTAAGCTTGACCTGTGCAAGGGGCCCTAATGCACTGTCACTCAACTCCTAAAAGCACCAGAATTCACCCAGGTGAGTATTCCTGCCTTCGGAGTGGCCGTCTCAGGAGTTACTTGCTTTTTACAGTTGACACAGTCATTTCTCAATATAACATGGACGTTTCTCTTTTGAAAAGGCCTCAAAGAGTATCTTTAACTGTGGTAAATAATCTCTGTCTCTCTCTCTCTCTCTCTCTCTCTCTCTCTCTCTCTCTGAGTGCAGATCTAATTTTCTGAAATAGCCAACTGCTGGTTAGGAGAGCCTGTGAGGGAAGGTAAACAATGAAACCAGCTAAATTGGTGTTTGATCAAGATGAGACATGCCTATGTAACATCAACTATTTTTAGCTGTGTCTTGCCAATCAACTTGATTTTAAAAGAGTGGCTTCGAAGGAGTTTTGATGAAGGTAAAGATGGAACATGGGGATAGTAATAATTACTCATGATGAAGAGTAATCATCTATTCAGGATGCGGACAACCAAAGACCAAACGTAGCAAGCGTGCATAGTCCACAGTCCATGAACCACTTCCCTGGACGCTGGCGAGCAATGGTGTTCCTACCTACTGTTCCTCTGCAGGGGGCGCTCTCCCTTCTTGTTCCTTAGGCAACTGAATCAACCAAAAGCCAGCACAGAACCTGGACTTCTCTAGCCAATGACACCTTCTTCATTGGCTAACACACTCACAGAAGCAGCAGGGCATGCACATAAGAATAAGCCAGCCCAGTAGCACAAAATGTAAAAAAGTTATCATAGAGTTCACTGTGCAGGCTTGTCTTATTACCATTTTTAGTTTGATTCTTTTCCCCAAGAATCTTGAATCAACTAAAGATATTCTAGAGAACCTCTACAGGAGCCTATATTGTTTTATTTTATGTTTTAATATTTATCTTTATTGTTGAAAATATGACAAATGTCGCCTTTTTGTGCCATTATCCCCTTTGAGCCTGCACCTGCTTCCCCCTCCCCCACCCCCACT
>NW_006297021.1:4539093-4548624 GCF_000327345.1 Myotis davidii | reverse complement strand
TCTTCTATTATAGAGAAAGGGCGAATAGCGATATTAAAATATTTCTTCTAATTAATTTTCTTTCAATGTGCATGAATCTGTGCACTGGGACACTAGTATGCATATAAGTACTTTGATTGATCTCTTCTCACCCACCCCCTCCTACCCTCTGCCCCCAGCTTCCCTCTGAGTTTTGATAGTTGTTCCATGCTTCTATGTCTCTGGATCTATTTTGTTCATCAGTTTATTTTGTTCTTTATATTCCACAGATGAGTGAGATCACGTGATACTGTCTCTCTCTGACTGTGATCTGGTTTCCTCCCCTCTTCTTACAGCTACAACTGAAAGCGGAGTGACTTTCCCAAGGTCATACCACCAGCTAATAGTTTAGATGCAAATTTACTGAACTTCCTAAGCAGAAGTTCTCAGCAGACCAGAACTATAAAAACAAACAAACAAAACAAACAAACAAAAACAACAACCCACAAGCCCACCAATAGATCAGCCTCGGGCACAAAGGAGTAAACATGATTTATCATTTTACCAGGTTCAATAAATACCATTCTGATGTGTTACTAGCCTTTAACAGTGAAGGCATTAGCCATCAATTAAATAAACAAACCATTAAATAGGGAAGAGACGTGTCAATAAAAGCATAATCTACTAATTTCCTAATCAATGATGCTAGTCAGTGCTGGATATCTGCCGGGGAGTGGACGTCACCCATGCCATAGAACCTATGGCACAGATAATCCTTCATGAACACGCCTCACTACAAACAAACCTGCAGACAGTGAAAAACAAACAGAGGACATTAGCAGACAGATACTTCCTCAAAAAGTAATGTCAGTCAGCATTCACTCTGAACAGAGGTGTGTGGAAATATTTGTAACATTCAGTGGTTCCAATATTTATGGAAGGTTGTATATTAGCATATTTCTATTCTACAACAGTAAAGGGAACGTACATGCAAAGCAAAAAGGGTTCAAGTGAAAACAAGGCTATTTGACAGGTAAACAGGAGGCAGAATTCAGTAAAGGATATCAATTTCAGATTAGGCCCAACATTCCTTTGTGCTTTAGTAGTTGAATAGCCTTATACAAAATATTTCATCTCCTTTAACCTCAGTTTTCTCATCTATGACATAGGGTCCAAGAATCTTTACTTCAAAAACCACCTGCTACATATGAGGTGTTTTAACATGTCATCATCATTATTTTTTTAATGTATTTTTATTGATTTAGAGAAAAAGGGAGAGGGAGAGAGAAACATCAGTGATGACAGAGAATCATTGGCTGCCTCCTGCACGCTCAAAACCTGGGCATGAGCCCTGATCGGGAATCGAACCGTGACCTCCTGGTTCACATGTTGATGCTCAACCACTGAGCCACCACGGCCAGGCATCATCGTTATTTTTAATGCAAAGAGTGAACTGGAACGCAGGGGCTTGGGGTGCTTACTTCTTAAGGGAGAGGTGTAGCCTTCCCAGCCATTCCCAGTGGAGACAGAAGTGGGTCTTGGGTATGTGCTCTACCTCTAACTAGCAGCTGCCTAACTCTTCCTAGCCTCGGTTTCCCCATCTTTACAACGGAGGTATAAGAATATGGAACTCCACGAGTTGTTCTGTACTCAAGCTGAAATAATGCTTAGAGAAAGGTTTTAGAGCTGAGACTAGTACTCACCACATACCTAGTAAATGCTAGCTGTTACTTCTCCACCTACAAACGGTGCCGTCTGGATTAGATCAGGTGACCTTGAAGACCCTTCTCAGTTCTGAAAATCTCTAATTCTATTCACTTCCAGAGGAGAAGTTAGTAAAATTGGTGTTTAAACTTTTTGAGTTTGTTGAAGGTCAGGAAAGATGAGGCAAGAGAGTAGAAGTGTGGAGGGTTTGTTATGGCTGTTTTGTCCTAATAATCCTCCCCTGTAATCTCTCAGTAGCCAAAACACTGAAGGTCTGCTAATTCTTGCTCCAAATTATCATACTAAAGGTATATCTTCCCTACTTTCGTCACTGGAGAGAGTCTTATTAGATAGAATGTTTACCAGTTTTAAAAAATTAGAAAAAAATACTCAAAAATATCAATGTGTTTAAATTTCAAATGTATCTATGCATACAGCTTTAGCCTATTTTTTCTTACTCAAATTTAGTGTTATGACTCCTTGAACTACTGGCTTCTTTTAAAAGCCCTTCACTGTAGAAATTAACGTTTTGCTTCGCCTAAACCCCTGAGCACCTAATTGGAACTCAGCTACCCCAAAATCTCACCAGACAAGAAATGCAAAGAAATGGAGGTATGAGGTCAAAGCAGTGGTTCTCAACCTTCCTAATGCCGCGACCCTTTAACACAGTTCCTCATGTTGTGGTGACCCCCAACCATAAAATTATTTTCGTTGCTACTTCCTAACTCTAATTTTGCGACTGTTATGAATCGTAATGTAAATATCTGATATGCAGGATGTATTTTCATTGTTACAAATTGAACATCGTTAAAGCATAGTGATTCATCACAAAACAATATGTAATTATGTGTTTTCCGATGGTCTTAGGCGACCCCCAAAGGGGTCGCGACCCACAAGTTGAGAACCGCTGGGTCAAAGAGACTTCTAAGAGACCGAAATGAGGAACGTTCATACCATCAGCCGGGAGAACAGCCTGTGCCCAGAACCTTTCATTCCTACCAAGATCACAACCACCATCACCAACTGACCCGCTGCTGGGTGATCAACAGTGACAGGAGGTGAAGGCTGACGCGCGAGGGAGGGGAATGACAAGCTCACCTTGGAACGTATACCTGTGCGTGAGCTGCACATGTCACTGGAAATGCTCACCAGCAGGGAGTGTGCGGGGAGTGTGACATTGGGAACCCACATAGCACTACACTGAGGTCACCCTTTCACCATCCGACACTGTGTAACCTCGAATTTACTCAACCTCTCTCAGTAATAGCCTTTCCATCAGCAAAATGGAGAAATCCCTTCGGAAAGGAGTGTTGTGAGAACCAAATACAGTGGTGCGTGTAAAACATGTTGCCTAGGGCAGGGCTCAGAGATGGTAGATAACAGTACTGCTAGACTGTCCGAGGGGCCTTCGATGGGGGGCACGCAGCCCTTGACAGCTCCTGAGTAAGTTATTCTATTGTGACGCAGAGCGAAATAACTGATGTTCATGACCACGATCATCTATTAGCAATTACATGTACTCATTCGATAAGCATTCAACAAACACCACCGAATAAGTTATTTTCTCAGCATGTGGGTTTGTGCTGGTACCTAGAGGCGAGTAAGACCCCGCTGTGACCCCACAGGATTCGCCCCTTAGTAGGGGAGCGAGAACTGTGCACAGTGACTATTGGACACGCGGAGAGCTGTAGGGGCACATGCACCTGGCGCCATGGAGGTGCCAGCGCCCCCCAGGGCTGTGGGGGAAGACTTCGGAGAAAAACCCGAGCAAGCAGGCCCTTGAAAGATGTGTGAGAGGCTGAGAAGGGGCCAGAGGCACTCACCAAGCACCGGGTGTGTGCGGGGGGGTGGAAAGGTATCCCAAAGGAGAAATGGGATAGAGGTGCGATCGTGAAGGTTCTGGGAAAACATACTAAGGAGTTCAGGTGTCACCCAAAGAGTGCCATGAAGAGTTCAGGCAGTGAGGTGCCAGGCTCAGGCTATGATGGCGAATGACAACGAGGATGGTGGCGTGGAGGCCGGGCAGAGGCAGGGACACCAGGTGAGAGGCTGATGAAACAGTCCGGGGGGAGAGGAACAGAGCCTGAACTTAGGCCCTGAAGGAGGGAGCAGAGGAAGGGGCGGTGAGGGCGAGAATAATTCATTTTAAACATATTTCAATTACATTTTGACTGGTTGCTTCCCACAAGCACTCTGACCAGGAATTGAACCTGAAAACTTTTGGTGTATGGGAGGATGCTCCAACCTACTGAGCCACCCAGCCAGGGCCAATTACATTTTTATTTTGGTAAATAAAAAGTTCTTAAAGGAATACATCCTCTGTAATTGAGAAAACGTGGCTCTCCTGATGGAACCGTTTTTGGTGACCTTGAGTTCCCCAGATTGCAGCGTTACATAATTCATAGCATGATGAGAGGGTGATAGTTCTGAGAAGGTTTAAAATAATATTTTAGGTATTTTGATAATGGACCAAGTTTTTTCTTTCTTATGATAAGATGGGTATTTAGTTCTGGTTAATTGTAATAAAGTTTCAGTAAAAAGCTAAACTCCAATCGGTAATGTTTAAACCCTTTACGTAGGAAAATCTTGTATGCAATGCTTAATTGTTTTAACTGGAGTTTTCCAAAGGTTAGATCTTGTACTGTGTTTAGTAAAACTCTTCCTATTATTAAACAATACTTGTTCAAATATTTAAACAAAAATTCCACTTTAATGGAGCTGATATAAAATGCATCACAAGGAAAATATTGGCCATAAAGCGAAGAAATATACACTACAAATCTTTCGGTTTTGTTTGAACATTTTAGGGGAAGCGATTACTAAAACAGCAGCCACAGCACTACTAAAACTTGAACCACCTTCAAGTAACCATACTCAGGCACGTGTGAACCGTATCCCCACTGCTCAAACTGAGATGCGCAAGCCTCTCCTCCGAACAGCTTCAAAACCGTCTGAAAAGCAGCAGAACTGTCGCCTCTTTGCAGAGAGACGAATCGTCGTCATGAAGCGATTCTTAAAAGCAGGAACAGAATGGTCAGCCAGGCTGATCCCCTTAATTTTTAATGAAGGGTTATCTCCAAACAGATCAATGCATGAAATAAACTCATGAAGGAAAAATCTATCATTAGAAACTAATTGTAATATTCACCTCCACGCTGATGATCTACAGTCAGAGGGCATATTAGAGAACAGAAAGGAGGAACTGTGACAAAGGGGCATGTGCAAATCCGTCAGTGCTCCAACAAGCCAGGGCAGCTGCCATAAAACAGCCAAATGGCTTTTCCCACCTCCTTCAAGGTCACGTTCCTGATGAGGCGCTCACTGCGATGAGAATGCACTTAACCACTTCCCCTGCATCTGACCTGACCTCACAAATCCAAACGGCCTTGTGTGACTACCCAGACCTTTCAGTGTTTCCCTGGACAAAGATAATTAAGGAGAAGCACTGCCTCATTATCCCAGGAACTGAAAGACAAATAAACTTTTAAGAGAACAGCCAGGTGAGACGTCTCCCTCACTAAGGTACCACGTTTAAGCAGGAGGTAAAATCGAACCACGGTTGGGTAATTATCAAAGATTAACCGTGTTAAATGTGTTATGCACGGCCACTTTGTCTTATTTAAGAGAAAACAGCATAAGAAGAGTTGCGGGGACATGTCACAGGCCTCCGGACAGAAGGCCCTCCCTCCGCCTGCGGGAAACGGTTTCACAAGGGGCTGTGCAGAGACAACCATGAAAAGCATTCACTGAAACTCCCACACGGCGTTTCGATTTTTAAAAATTTGAGGTTGATATGTATAAATAGGAAAAGCGGATGTGTTTTTCTGCGTCAGCGCTAGATTAGTCATTTTGGTATGCTCTAGAATCCATCTGCCTTGTAAATGAATAAAACAACATGTTTATGTGAAATAGCATTTAATAGGAAGAGCTGGGAATAATCATACTTAAGAGAGAAGCTCTTTTTCTCTGAACTACTATCGGCCGTGGTTTCCCAAGTCTAACTATTTTTAGACGTGAAGTGCCCTCAAATAATCTGTGTGCTTTTCAATTGTTAGTCTTCCCTTGTGAAATGAATTTACCATCAGTAACGTCTATGGCATGAACTGTTTCTAGGATACTGAAGAACGATTAATTTTCATCCTATTGTGAAAATTAAGAGCAATTATTTCAAAATTTAAACACACAGGATTTGTAACTTAATAGCTAGGTTTATAACTAAAATAAAAACACCAACGTTAAAACAACTGGTTTCTTAAATATTAAAAGATATGCCATATAAAATAAATATAATCAAATGCCTTCTATACATCAAATTGTTATTCTCTTTGGAAAATACTAATTTTGACATTTCAGAAAACAAACAATACATTTCTAATACATTATCTCTAAACTGAGACTTCAGTTTAAGAGACCTTACACACAAATATTACATAATTTTTCATTTTAGACAAGACTACAAGAGTCATACAAACTTCATTCATTCTATATTACATATTACTGGAGAAATTGATAACAGCAAACAAGTTGATAAATCTGATGAATAAACATAACAAATTTCTAATGTCAAATATCTTTTAAAATAATTTTTGCTTTAAAATATTCAACGTTTCAGGATATGGAATCGCTTCATGTATCATCACAGCCAAAATAGCATTTAGGATTGATAACTTCGTATTGATAATTATATGCTTTTAGAATTTTCCAGATCAATGTAATATAGCAATAATCTTGCTAATAACCCTAGCCTACACCTTTGGGATTCCTCTTGCTCCTCCCTCCTACTCCCCTAACAGTCATGGGCCTGCAACTCCTTTCCCTGTGGCAAAGTCCCCCATCTGCAGGTGTGGCTGCTGTCCCAGGAGCCAAGAACCAGGTCATGGGAAATCTAGCTTTTTAAACATCTAATTGTTGTGATTTAGGTTTTAGCCATAACTATTTAACAGTTCTGGTCTAACCCAGAAGAGTACATAGATAACTGTATGGTAAAAAATAAATAAGTAAGTAAATAAATAAATAATAAAATTAACAAACAGCCCAGGCCGGGTAGCTCAGTTGGTTAGAGCACTGTCTCCATTCACCAAGGTTGTGGGTTCGATCCCAGGTTAGGGTACATACAATGAATGCATAGATAAGTGGAACAACAATCTTTCTCTCTTCCTTCCTCTCGCTCTCTAAAATCAATTTAAAAAAAAAATAGTACGGTCCCTAATTTACTTTCTCACTTCCACATACCACTCTATCTCCTTCATGGTACCAAATTCACAAGGCCCACACATGCCTAGGGAAGAATACTGTTTCTCAGGCGCTCAGTGCTAAAGCACTCACATCTACGGTAAGAGAATAATTACCACTCAGCTGTAAACTACAAAGACATGTGTGTATGTATGTATATATGTACATATATTTGCACAGACACAGTCAGAAATGCACAGGAAAGCGGTAAGATACCCTGTCAGTGTAAAATTTAAACTTTCCTAAAGTGAGGGAAAGTTATATTTTTAAAAAATGACTCTTCTCGTCAAAAATTTCAAACAAATACACTGCCCTTTGACACTTGTGCTTAGATTGTTAGAAAGGCGGTTTGTTAGAAATCTTTATTCACAATTGTTTAAAGTCTAGCAAACAAAATACATTATAAAGAGACTCATGTTCCAAAGCCCAATCTCTTAATTGCGGATCAGAGCTGAAAATAGATCTTTTTTCCTCCACTAATTGAGTGAGTCTTGTTAAACCTTTTGAAATGCACTTTAGAAAATGCAAGAATACAGCACAGAACAGGTTCTGTAATTTGGGTCATTTTCTGTTACTTGCAGTAGTGACGGGTGCTTAGCAACGCGGTGTTGGTGGCCCTTTTAAGGAAATGAATACCTGGAATACAGCATTTTAATCTATTTTCTGGCATTAATTACCAAGATCACTGTGTTTAGACAGAGCCTCCTTCGGCACCTCCCTACATTATGAGAACAAGGAGTCCCGTGATAAATTGAACATATTATCTCAGATGACAGAAGGCCCTGTGCACTGCACTCCCTCACCAAGTAAAAAAATGTCAGGACGTACGTGGCAACAGCAAATAGGAGCCACAGAAGGGTTCGTGTTTAAGTGTTTAGAGGAGGCTCTTACACTGGAAACCGGTGTCAGGCATCGACAAGGATCCATGTTAAGTTGCTTCTCTTTCACTAAATCTTTGCGGAGAACTACATTTTGCCGAGGCACACACGAGGCCACCGATATCTACGAAACAGGATGGGGCACAGCCAAAATGTGGGCAGATTTTATTTGGTAGCTAAAGAGTGGCTGAAATTTAAAATACGGGTTTTCATGGAAGAGGACTTTCACAGGAGAAATGTTAACAAGAACGAGTATCATTGAAATCATGACCGCCTTCGCCACCTGGGACTTATTTTCATGTGCTCGAATGATTAGCAGGAAGACCAGGAAGCAAGGTAAGCTATGGAGCTATCAGGTCGCTTTTTAAGAAACCAAACTGCCATTTTACCCCGTAAATATGCCCATTCCCACGTCATTCATAATCAGGACAACGGGCTTGAGAAGCTAGCAGTGAAAAATATCTGGAATACTGTGATTTTGTTTTCTGATCTCCATCATCAGTGTTAAAAGTACAAGTCTTCCAACTTTTCCCTCGTGACCACACAATTCATTTCAGATTTCAAGTCCCGAGGAAGGTAGATGAGGCTCTTCCATCTCACCATTCTTCTCTAGGCTGCACAGCTAATAAAGAGATCAAGTGCCTCCCCTCTTTGTCTAGAAGCATCCTCATTTCAGCCTTTAATCGTCCATTTTTTTTTAAAAAAAGCTTTTCAAACTGAGCCTCCAAAGATGAGAAAAGACCCAGGTTAACCACCCGCAATCACATTTGCTGAGTTTCAGACTGCCGGTTCATGTACAATCAGCATCCCTTTCAATGGAACACACTTCACTCTTGATTTCCAATGCACCGTCAAATTTCCTAAGTCACAGTATACAATGGGGGAACGCAAACATCGCTCAAGTTTTGCAACCTCTGAGTAAGGCCTCTGCTTGGGGTGTGTGTGTGTGGGCGGGGGTTGAATGCAAGAGTTGCATTTCAATGCGTGAGCGTCTGCTGGGGACACACACACACACACACCCCAAAACGTGTGGCCCCGACCCGTCCATGCGGCGCAGAGGGCTTAGCAAGTCAGCTGCGAGTCTCCAGTGCCTCCTCCGGGTCCTTTGGTCCCTTCTGAGGGGCTCCTGTAGCAATTAGCACACAGAGGTCTCTGGATGGCCCGCTGCAACGTTTTTTTTAAAAAACCGGAGAACAAAAGGTTTATTTTAAAAATGAAAACCTTGGCTCGTACCACTCCAGACGCGAATCTGCTTCCAATTACTGGAAGTATTTCCACTTCAGTGGAAGGGGATCAAATCTTCAGCGACACCATCTCGGGCGCTGAATGTGAGGAGCGGCGGCTTTCCCGGGGCAGGAGGGCTGTGGCTGGGACACGGGTTCCCTGCCCGTCGGGGGAGGGGGACGCCGGCCCGGGGAGGGGGACTACCATCAGGGGAGGGGGACCGGCCAGGGAGGGGCCGCGGCTCCGGGCGCCGAGAGCGGGCTCCGACCTTTGTTCATGTTATGGAATCGCACGCGCCGGGGGGAGTGAGTCTGACTTTCCCGTCGCTGCGCAAGTTGGTCCGCGGGAGGACCCTGCGGGGCCGCCGCCGAAGTTGGGTTTCTTTTAGGGACTCTGCCGGGTCACGCTCTCTGCCTGGCAAGAGCCACGCACCGCGTCTCCCGCAGGAGAACATCGCTCCTCGGAGGCGCCGGGTCACTTGGTACCTTCCCCCCGCAAGCAGCGAGGACGGGCTTTAGCTCCCGGGGCGCACGGG